>NC_089271.1:140489136-140806220 GCF_963930625.1 Muntiacus reevesi
CGCCTCTCCAAAAAAGCAATAAACAAGCACAAAACCCCTTCTCCTAGCCTTCCTTATCTTCATAAATGGCAATCCATTTAAGTTACTCAGATCAAAAACCTTAGAGTTATCTGTGAGTCCTCTCTCTCACATCCCACATCTGATCCATCAGCAAATCCTGTTGGCTCTACCTTCTGTATGTATCTGGAATCCAATGAGTTTTCTCCACCACTACTGTTAGTGCTCAAGTCACTGACATTTCCTTTCTCTTTTATTACAAACATCACTTACAGATCTCCCTAGTTCTACCCTGTGCCCTTACAGGATAGTAAAATTTCAGCATAGCAACTAGGTGATCCCTTGAAAGACGAACTCACATCATGTCAGTCCTCTGCTCAAAACCCTCCAATGGCCTCCCATTTCCCTAAGAAGAAAATGGCAAGTTCTTAATGGTCTATGAGACCCTAGATATGGTTTGTCCCTCACCCATATCAACTCTCTGACCTCCTCTCCTATTACTTTCCCCTTCCTTTACATGGCTCTAGACACACTGACCAACTTGCTATTGCTAGCATACTCTAGAAAGACTCCTGTGTCTCTGGGTCTTTACACTCATTATTATTTTCTCTGCTTTTTATACTCTTCCAGATATCCAGAAACCTGCAAGCCTTTGCTCAAATGTCATATTCTCAGCATGGCCGTCCTTCACTCTCCCCACCCACTCAGCAGCACTATGCCCCTTACCTGCTTGAACTCTGCCTCTATACACTTAACATCATCTGACTTGCTATATATTTTATTTATTGCTATTTATTTATTTCTTTACTGTCTCCTCCCACAAAAGAAAGTAAGCTCCGTGAAAGCAAGAATATGTATTCCTTTTACTCGCTGCTTCATCCCCACAAGTGCCTAACACCAAGTAGGGGGTTCAACTCATATTTGCTGAAAGAATGAAGCAAGTGGCCCAGTATGTTCAAGAACTTAATATCATTGAGTCTCAATGGATTACCAAGTGGAGACAGAGGCATAAACAGGAGATGAGGGCCAGTTCTTTAAAAAGCCTTTTTGCAACATTGTAGAAGGGAATGGCAACCAGTATTCTTGCCTAGAAAATCCCATGGACAGAAGAGCCTGGCAGGCTACAGTCTATGAAGTCTCAAAGAGTTGGACATGACTGAGCAACTTCCACTTTGCAACATTAGATATATTGAACTTTACAAATCACCTTGAGATCCAGTTAAAAGGCAGGCTTTGAGGCAGTCTGGGGTGGGGGCTAGAGACTGCATTTCTAACTGGCTCCCAGGTACTGCTGGTCCTCAGACTATACATGGTAATGGACAGGGCTCCTCATCTGGCTGCTGACTGAAATAGGGTGAGATGAGAGGCAGGGAGACCAGTATTGAACCTCTGTAATAGACCAAGTCAGGATGATCAGATCTGAACTAAATAAAATAGGAGGTGTGTTATGTGCTAAGTTGCTTCACTTATGTTCAACTCTTTGCAATGCTATGGACTATAGCCTGCCAGGCTCCTCTGTCCATGGATTTCCTAGGCAAGAATACTGTAGTGGGTTGCCATTTCCTTCTCCAGGGGATCTTCCTGACCCAGGGATTGAATTGCTTCTCCTGAATTGGCAGGTGGACTCTTTACCACTAGTGCCACTCTGGAAGCTCAAAATAGGAGTAGTAGGAATGAATTTGAGAAATGATCAGATCCAATTGATTGGATTGATGGGATGGGGGTGGTAAAAGGCCAATGATTATCTTTAGATTTTTGGTGTGGGTGGTGGTACCACTCAGTGGGATGGGGAACATCGGAGAGGATGTAGATTTGGGGATAGGGGATAAAACAACAAGTCTAGTTCCTGACAACAATGCCATGCAACATTTGCTGCCCTTTAAATGAGAAACCTTCATTTCTTTGCTTTTTTTTTTTCGCATGTGGGATCTTAGTTCCCCAATCAGGGAACGAAGCCATGGTCTCTCCATTGGAAGCATGGAGTCTTAACCACTGGACCCCCAGGGAAGTCCCAGAACCTTCACTTTTAGCTTCTGCCATAGTTACCCAGAAGACAGATGATCATGGATGTGTGATTTCCCATCCTTGGCCATAGAGTACAGGTCCAAGTCAGGACTCCTGCCATCCAGGCACCGGATCAAACGAACTGTACCCTCTAGGCTGCTTAATATAAGGGGAGGCGGAGACTGTCCCAAGTTGGGGGTCCATGTGGAAGGTCAACTTGGTTGACCGTTTTATCCTGAGGGGTTGGAGAGCCCACTCTGGCTAGGTTTCACCCTCAAGTGCCCAGTGGGCCACTTAGCCTACAGTGAAGGCATATAAAGACCCAACTTCACCCATGAGGATCAGAAAACCAGCCCTCTGCCAAAAGCAGAGTGAGGACCCTGGGCTGGCAAAGACTTCAACAGGGGGACCTGACCTAGCAGACAAGCACTGGAGTCCAGAGACCCAGGTCCCTGCTTCTGTTCTTCACCAGTTGCTGTGAGATCCGCTGTGTGGAGCAAAACCCCTCTAAGCCTCAGAGCCCTGCTGGGGGAAATCTAATCTCAGGCTCTCTGTACCTTACAGGAGCATGTAGGGATAGAAAAGCTAAAGGAGCACAGAGGTACTTTAGGGGGAAAGTACTATTTAAACACAAGCCCCACTATGCCTCATACGTGTTCTACAGTTAGTACTGGCTGGTGAGCTCTCAGCAAGGGGAAGCCAGCTCTAGGATCATTTGATGCAATGAAGCTACACCTTCCATCTGTATCAGAATCCCCTGGAGGGCTTGTTAAAAGGCATCTTTGCTGGGCCCCACCCAGGACTTTCTGATTCAGTAGGTCTGAGGTGGGGCCTAGAATCCAGAATCTGAGAATTCGCATTTGCATTTCTAATACGTTCTCTGATTAGGCTGTTAGTCCCAGGACCACAATGCAAGAGACATGGGCTTCTCCACTGGCTCAGCAATAAAGAATCCACCTGCAAGTCTGGAGCTGCAGGAGACATGGGTCGATCCCTGGGTCGGGAAGATCCCCTGGAGGAAGGCATGGCAACACAGAATACTCCAGTATTCTTGCCTGGGAAATCCCATGGACAGAGGAGACTCGCGGGCTGCAGTCCATGGGGTCACAAAGAATAGGACACTACTGAGTGCCTGAACAACAAGAAGCACATCAGGTGATTCTGATGCTGTCTTTCAACCACGCTGCCTTAGGAGGAATTCTGGAGCTGAAAGACATACCAAGAGGTCTAGGGAAAACTACCAGTGTGGGGGGCCACGGTCTGGCCAGATGTGAGGAGCAGTGTCTCCCAGAAGCTGATAAAATTAAGGCAGGAAATACTTGACTTAATCCACTGCTACCACAAAGCACTCCTGAGCCCCAAATACTTCCTCTTCAGCAGGGAAAGTCTTACAGTCTTCAGAAACTCACTTACCCACCCTCCTCCACAGGGCTCAACCCAGGGCCAATTTCTCAAATTTCCCGCTCTTCCCTCACCCAAAAAAACCTCTCAGGAGACTTCAGAATCCACCTGAATCCCTTAGCCTTTCCACTGCCCCTCACCCCATCAGCCAAGTGGAACTGAGAAGCCAGTGAAAGAGAAATTTCCCAGTATCCCAAAGTTAGACAGACAAGCAGGGTAGTGAGCTGACCTGGGGTAAGGAAGAAACAAAGGGCGCCACCTGGAACTGAGGGTGGTATGAAAACCTGGGGACATCACAGGCCAAAGTGCTCTTGCTTTAACTGCCCTCGAAGCTAGCAGGGGGCTGCATTAACAACCCTCATCTTGCAAAAGATAAGTGTAAAGTCTGGATCAAACAACATGAGGGTTCTCACATCCCAGTTTCCTGTGTGTGTGTGTGCTCAGTCACATCCAACTATTTGAGCCCCATCTGCCAGGCTCCTCTGTCTGTGGGATTCTCCAGGCAAGAATACTGGAGTGGATTGCCAGGTCTTCCTCCTCCAGGGAATCTTCCCAACCTATGGATCAAACCCACATCTCTTATACCTGCTGCATTGACAGGTGGGTTCTTTAGCACTAGCGCCACCTGGGAAGCCCTTGGGAAGCCTGAGATGTCCCCAAAGGACATCTTCCCTTGGACTTGAAAATAACCTTGTCACCTCGCTTTAAGCCTGTCCACTGTTCCAAGCCTGAAACAAGACTGTCCACTGTTAAGAGCGTCCACTGTTCCAAGTCTGAAACAAGAGCGCCCTCTAGTGAAACATATAGATAGGGGTTTCCAAACAGCCTGAAGGCGGGGCTTGCTAGCTTTCCTGTGCCTGGCTGGGTACATGAGGACACTGACGAATCCCTTCTCAGAACAGTGTTTTACACGCATAAAATAAAAGGCAGAGGGTTACCAAAGAAGCCAATGACATTAAGAGAAGATTATCAAAACATTTAAACAGATTTGTAATACAGTACTTATGCTTCTTCACTAATGTGTTTAATAATAAGAGCTAGCAGCTACTATAATTTCCAAGTAGTGATGAGCATAAACAGCATTCTGAGCTATCTGCCACAACTGTAACATGATAGGAAGCCATCTGCGATTGCCATTGACAACCAGGCCACAGGTAGGACTCATCCTTACATTCATATGCTGCGTTTCTGCTGGAGGTTAGTGAAAACAAAGATGTGATTATTTTTTCTCATCCAAGTTAATGGATCGCTTAATTCCTACTTGTGGATTCCAGGTTAAGAAACTGTCCTTAGATGAAAACTGCCACAATGCACCAACCAAAGAACCCCCACAAGGATGGAGAAGAGGGAGTTCCCAGAGCAGGGAGTTGTGCCACTAGTCCCACAGGTCCTCAAGCTGGCTGTCATCCAAGCCATCCTGCTGGAAACCCATGGAAACCCAAGATGGTGACCCCACCAGCATCAACTCCCTCTGAACCTGCCACCTGTGCACAGAATGGCCTCTCCACCTCCCCACCCCAAGGAAACCTGGCTCTTAGGATCCAGAGCAGGAAGCTCTATATGAGGTATCAACATCAAAGCTGCAAGTTCTCGCCCAGCCCTGCTGACACTGAGGTGCTGGGTGCCTGCTCAGCTGACATTAAAACAGCCCATTTTCATTGTTCCTTGGATGACCCTTCTCTCAACCCAGATGTTCTGCTCCTGCACTCGAGCTGCAGAGTCCTCCTGGAGAAAACTGGGTGACTGAACAGATTAGTACTGGAAGAATGCAAGGAGATGTTTCAGGGGGAACCCCCTCAGCGCTGGCCACCAACCAGAAGGTTGAAGAAGAGTTACACTGTCCAACATAGCAGTAGCTGTTTCCACTGCAATTCAAATTTGTTAAATGTAGAAATTCCCCAGTCCTAGCTCTTCAGCCGCACTATCCATATTTCATCTGCTCAGGAGACACCTGGAGCTGGTGGCTGCCATGATGAACAGAGCGGATATAGAATATCTGTTATCACAGCATGTTCCACTGGAAAGCACTGGAACAGTCTAGACTTATCTCCTTCTCCCATTTCCCGCAGCACTTACTCCTCTTGTTATTATCCTTCTCAGTCTACCATCAAGCCCTTTGATCCTCAGCAGCTGTCATCACCTTGTAAGTCATCCATTTCCCTTTCTCTCAGTGCCTTCAATGCGCCCTCTCACAACCAACCTTCATCTTGGCACCTGAAGGTGCCCAGCCTTAGGCAGAGAGGAAGGGGAGGAGGGGAAAGCGTGGGAGCGGGGCCCTTCCCTTGGCTCCACAAGGCCCTTCACCCCTCCTTCCTTAACACTCTTAACCACTTCCTTCCCATCCCTTCTCCAGTGGCCTCATTTCCCTGGAATCCTCTGAAACAATGAGGCACTCTGGGGCCACCAGTCCTTTCATGACAATTTCTCCTGCCTTAGCTACCAGGAAAACCAGCCACTCCTCCTGTTGCTCTGATGATTCCTGCCATCTCCTTACATTCTTCCTCCTGTCTATTTCCAGGTTGATGTCCCCCAAGGCCTTTTTCTAAGTCCTAATTCTTCCCCACCTACACAGTTAGCCTGAATCATCTCATCTACTCCCATGTTTATATCTACTACTTTGATACTAAAGATATCGAAGTCCGCCTCCAGCCCAGACTCCCCTGAAGAGCTCCAGAATATTCCACCCAACTGCCTCCTAGACATCTTAGTCTGATGAGCCTAGAAGTACCTTAAACTCAAGTAAAATAATCTTCCTCCTTAAAATATGCTCCTTCCTTCTGAGTTCCCTCTCCATGAGGGGCACTCAATCCCCCAATCGCACCATGGCTAACCAGACCAATATCCTGGGGCCTCAGAAGACTTCATCCTCTCCCTGGCTCCTATAGCATCTTATTTATAATAAACACTAGTAATTTAACAATCATTAATTTAAATTCAAATAAAGCATGATCTTAATTATCTTCATCTCCTGAAATGATGAAAAGACAAGACTGCCACCTAGTGGCTAAACACAGATTAAACAATTAGATACAGAATTATTAAAAGTATAGGGAACTTTCAGGAAAATGTGCCTTAGGTCGCCTAGGAAAGTCAGACATAGATCCGGAGAGGAGGTAGCACCTTTGAGCTAATTTGCGGGGGAGGACACAGACTCTTCCAGGCCCAAGTAGAGAAGCTGGTGTGTATTTGCGGTGGGGGGCGGGGGAGGGGAGGTGGAAGCGGCAAGAATGGAAGCAGGTGGGGCTTTGAAAGTAAAGTAATGGGAGCTGAAGTCTAAGTGATGGGAAATGAGGTCAAAGAGACAGGCAAATGTCAGACTGTGAACAGTCTGGAATGCCCATAAGGGAGGAGTTTGGTCTTTATCCTGCATGAGAATTTGAAGCAGTGGAGGGAATTCTGATCAGATTTGCTTTCTTTAGAAAGGTATTCTGGAGACTGGACAGAAGGCAGACTGGGTGGGAGGTAGGGCTGATCGGGGATGGTGGGGTGGGCAGGGGGGGGAGACAAGAAAGAAAGTACTAGTCCCAGCAATGGAGGCTGAGACCCTGACTAGGACAGGGGTGGTGGGGACAGAGAGGAACGTCCAATGTGCAAGCATTTTGAGAATTTGGATCCTCAGAACTTCTGAACTGATTGGTACCGGGGGTTAGGCAGAGGAGGGGATCCAGGAAGCTGGCAGGAATTTTGGCTTCGGCACTAAGAAAAGAAGTAGAGGAGGAAGGAGAAGAGCAGGTTGGAAGGAGGAGCATGGAACTGAGGAGGCTGACCAAAGATATCTCCTCAGGCCTACAGTCAGAGCTACAGATGGGGAATGCCAGGATCTCTGAGACAGGCAGGGCAAAGGAGCCCAAGGAAAAATAGCCAGAGAAGGAGGATAACCAGGAGACATGTAAGGCATGGGACTCAAAGGAGAAACAGACATCTAAAAGGAGGGGTGTCAGCAAAGGTAAGTCCACTGACAGACAGACACTCTGCATGGGCTGACTTCAGAAGTCAGCAAGGCACAACCTGACCCCAAGAACCCACGGTATACTTGGAAGATAAGATGTGAAATTAACAAGAGGCAGTAAAGTGGTTAAAAATAATAACAGCAGCAGTAATAATACCAGAAATATAGAATATACTGCTTACCATGTGTCAGGACCTTTACATATGTGAGCTCACTGACCCCTCACAACACACCTACCAATCCCCATTTTACAAATGAGAAAATATGCATATTTTTAAAAATTTTTTATTTTTTCAGTGGGTTTTGTCATACATTGATATGAATCAGTCATAGAGTTACACGTATTTCCCATGTTTTTAAATGTTGAGGTAATGATGAAGTGCAAATGATTTTGCATGATATCTGAGCAGTTGAAACAAGCAGGAAGTATCTGATTTATATTAATGACAACATGCCAAGGAGTACAAATGCAACCCAAGGACTGTGGGCTGCTGTGATTCAGAATTGAAGGAAATACTACATTTCAGTTGGAGTTAATGCAAATAAAGATGCGATTCTCCCCCCACCCCAACTCCCCGTATCCAGTATCATGGACCCCATAAGTCTAGTGAACTTTGTGCAGGTTCAATCAGCTCAACATCACCCTATGAAACTCTTAACGAGTGCTTAGTCCATGGAAAGCGCACAATAAATGTTAGCTTGTAAGATGTCTAACAGAATATGGGCAATGTGCAGTGTGTGGATATACAGTCTTTCATTCAGTCCAGAAATATGAAGAAGAAGAGAATAATTCCTGTCCTTGGTGTGACGGGCATGTAAACAGACACTTAAACCAAACCACTAACATAGCAAAAGAAAATAAGGGATTTTTTTTTTTATGACCTTGGAGTAAGGAAGGGCTTTCTAGTCATGACTCAAAATTCAGAAGCCATGAAATAATAGATACATTACACAGAAATATAAACATCATACATGGCAAAAATAAATCATGAGTAAAGCCACCCTGGTGGCTCAGATGGTAAAGAATCTGCCTGCAATGCAAGAGATCTGGGCTCAATCCCTGGGTTGGGAAGATCCCCTAGAAAAGGACATGGCAACCCACTCCAGTATTCTTGTCTGGAGAATCCCCATGAACAGAGGAGCCTGGTGGGCTACAGACCATAGGTCACAAAGAGTCAGACATGAATGAGTGACTAATACTTTCACTTTAAAGTTATAAAACAGATGACAAAAGGGGGGGAAATATCTGCAGGTGTATTACAAAAGACTAAAGAACTCCCAGGATTCAATTTTGTATTTAAAAAAAAATCAACAAGAGAAGAATGAGCACATGAGAGGAGCACATAATTCAAGGACAAGGAAATCGAATGCCAATTTAAGCATGTATAAAGAGGCTCAGCCTGACTCAAAGTAAGAGAAATTCAAATTAAAAGTGAATCAATATACCATTAGTTTTACCCATCAGATGGGAAAAAAAGTGGAAAGTTTGGAAATATACTCCTTTGGTGAGACTGTGTGGAAACAGACACTCTTCCACATTGTTAAGAAACATTTAAATTGATAGAACTTTTAGGGGTTTGGAACTATCCATCAAATTTATAAACACATATACTCTCTAATTCAGCAGTTCCACTTAGGGGGATTTATCCTTTAGATACCCTTGCACACCTGGAAAATGGTATTAGAGGTTCATGGTCATTCAGCACAGTGTTATTTATATTAGCAAGAGGCTAGAAACAAACTAAATGTCTACCAAGAGGAGATGGAATAAATAAATTAGAGTGTTGTAGTCTTGTGTCTAAAAGCCACACAAGTTGAGTTCAAATCCTGGGTTGGCTACTTACTATCTGAATACCAGTTTCCTCATCTGCAAAACAGAGGTGACAATAACACCTACCTGAAGGACTGTGGTGGGGATTCAATGGGTTAATGTTACGTGAAGAGCTTGAAACAGTCTGGCGCCTGTAAACATTCATTTGTGTGATTATTCAATTTACACCTGGCTCCTCCCACAACATTATGAATTCTATGAGGGGAGGGGTAGGATGGGGCCTGATTTTCACTCATCAGGGCATCCCAATGGCCAGCATAGAGCCTGGTTAGAAAGAAGGCACATATAAATATGCTGCTATGGTTTGAATGTCTGTGCCACTGAAAATTCATGTGGTAAAATTCCAACCCCCCGTGAAGGTATTGGGGGCTGGGACCTTTGGGAGGTGCTTAGGCCATGAGGGTGGAGCCTGGGAAGTCTGAGATAAAGTCACCAGCACGGTCACCTTCTTGTGAGGCCCCTCTTCCTGGTTCATAGCTGGCCCCTTCTTTTATAAGACACACCAAAAGGATCCCTCATCCCATCCACCACGTGAGGCCACAAAAAGAAAGGGCCAGCTGTGAACCAGGAAAAGGGACCTCACAAGAAGGTGACCGTGCTGGTGACTTTATCTCAGACTTCCCAGCCTCCAGAACTGCGAGCAATAAATTTCTCTTGTTTGTAAGCTACCCAGTCAGTAGTATTTGCTTGTGGCAGTCCAAATGGATGAAGACATATGTGTTAGATGCATGGATGAAACAGATGCGGGGATAGAGATGATTCCCAGGTTCTAGCTGGAGTGACTGAGTGGTGCCATCTGTCAAAAACCACAGGAAGAGAAGCAGGGCTGATGGGAAGATGAGTGCACGCGGGTAGGCTAAGCTGTGGTGTGCTTGACACATTCAGGAAGAGATGCTGGAGTGAACTACATGAAAAGGAATCTCCTAAGATTAAGGGCTGCCGAGGGCAACACCATGGCCATCACAGCACGGGCTGGTAGCTAAATTGTGTAAGCATGTGAGACCACAACAGGACTAGCAGAGCAAGAGGTGAGCCCAGAACAGAACTCTGGGGAAATCAATATCTCAGAGGACAGGGGAAAGAGAACTCCTGCAAGAGACTTGGGAAGGCATGAATGGTGAGATGGGGATGGAATGGGGGGTAGAGACTGGAACCCCTGAGAGTAGAATATTCCAAAAGGGAGTGGTCAACAACATCCAGTATAGCAAAGAGTGCAGGCAGGATAAAGCCTGACAGACAGTCACCACATTTGGTCACATAGTTGCTGGAAATCTTTAGAAGAGCTGTTTCCATAAAGAGGTGGGCAGTGAGGTAGATGTCTGATGGCAATGTTCTGATGAATGAAAATAACTGAGAGGAGGGCTCATCAGATGTAAACAAGTGTCACTCAAAGTTATGTCCTATTTATGACATGATTTCAAGTGGTAAATAGACAAATATTTCTTTAGCTTAAAAGTGATTTATTTAAAGTGTATTAAAATAGGACTTTCCTGGTGATCCAGTGGTTAAGAATCCACCTGCCAATGCAGGGGACATGGTGTCAATCCCTGGTCTGGGAAGACTCCACACACTGTGGAGCAACTAAGCCTATGTGCTGCAACTACTGAACCTGCAATCAAGAGTCCATAGCTACAAGTACTGAAGTCTGTGCACCCTAGAGAATGTGTTCCACAACAAGAGAAGCCACCTCAATTTGAAGCCTGCACACTGCAACTAGTGAAAGCCCAGGCACAGGAAGTGAAGACTCACCACAGCCAAAAATAAATAAAATTTTAAAAGGTGTATTAAAATAGATAATCAGTGTACTGAATCCAGGATTTCACAGAGTATCAAGCTTCTCTTAAAAGCTAATATATCTTAGGAAAAAAATCAATAGGTTTAATAATACATACATAATAATACAGGTGAATGCATGGATAAGGCAAAAAATATTATATCCTAAGAACTGAAATTTAGGAAATATTGTTTGGAGTACTTTATGATGTGAGGGGAGTATAAAAGATATAGTTGTGTGGAGTTAAAGTTTTTTAGACTAGGGAAGACTTTAGTATCCTGAAAAGCCAGTAGTGAAGCACTGAAAATCCAAGCACTGATAAACAAGTGACCAATTGAGGGATAGAGGTTCCACAGGAGGTGGACGGGATGCAATGGAACGACAACAGGGTGTGACTGGCCATGGCTACGAGCAGGAGGAACACCACTCCCTCCAAGATCAGAAGGAGGAACATAAGGATGGGTGTGGGTAGAGTGGAGAGAAGTGTTTGAGGGAATCCCCACCCGAAAATCTCCTATTTTCCCAGTCATTTGTTGGGAGAATATCTACTGAGAGTGGAAAGGACTGGAAGTTTGAATAGACTGGACAGGAAGTTTGGGGAGGGAAGCAAAGCTTTGTCACAAGATTTCTGAGGGCAGTGTGTAGAGACGTTGGTGAAAGACACAGAGTGAGTGAGTGATGGTGCTGACAGCACCATTATAATAGAGATCATGGAATTTCACTGGCCCAAATCTGAAAGAGTTGAGAAGTTTCCTCACAAGACTAACAGTAGGCACTGGGATTGGACACTAATCTGAGTACAAGGGACAAGGGAGTGAGACATGCTCAGGAACTGGTAAAGTTCCAGTAACTGGTCATGGTGGTACAAGCTGATTTGGAGCAAAGGGGAGGTTGGAAGAAGCACAGATTTGGGTCAAAGAAAAGGACATAAACGCTTATGATCTCGGAAGAGTTTTAGGGGAAAGCAAGGTCCTGAAGGGGGCGCAGAAGTCACTACAATTAACAAGCTCACACATTGAGAAGCTGGGGGTGGGATGAGCAGTCCTCACCGGAAGGTTGTCAGGATGCTGGCTAGAGCTGTACTGAAAATAGTGAGAGAGCCATGGGCCAAAGATACCTAGGAATGCAGGGGAACTGACCAAGAGGTTCGAATGGTGGTGGTAATCAAAGAAAGAGGTAAAGAGGATGGTAAAGAAAAAAGCACCCACACATAAGGCAGAGACAAAATAATGGTCTGGTAGAGACAGTGGAGAGATGGGTGGCATATGGGGCTGAGCAGAGACAACAGCCTCAGTTAGAGGGTTTCAGGCAAGAGATGGGAGGACTTTGTGTTTTGTGAAGAGCTGAGGGTGGGGTTATAAAGCATGCCATTCCACAGTTTCAGAGCTGACAGGAAAGGAAACAGCAACAAAGAGTGTGGCTGGAGGAAGGAGGAAGAGAAAAGCAGTGTGGACAGGGGAGGTCATGTTTACTACGAAGGTGCCAAATGGCTGTAGCTGTGAGGAGAGAGAGATTCCCATTAAGCAGGACCTTGCCTTTCAGGGACACAGGGCTCCTTGGCATGGGGGGTACTGGAGAGGAGAGCTAGTCCGGCCTTGGGTAAAAACTTCTGAACCAATTATTTCTAGAAAATTACAAGACTTCCATTAGGGAAGAGAAGCCCCAAACTCTCAGCTTTTTGGTTTCCAGGAAATCCTCTTCCCCCTGTTCACTCCAGTTCCACGGTCACTCTGCAAGGCCTACATCAGGCTCGGTGGAAGGTGAAACATCAAGAAATCCAGATGTTTTCCCCAAATGCTCATGATTTCCCCCAACTGAACAGCAGATGGCAGCAAAGAGCCAGAAAGGAAGCCGAGAGCACCCAAGAACCCAGAAACGGAAAAGCAGGGAAGGTAGAAAGACTTCAGAAATCCGATACTCTCAGTTGTGTCTGTCCTCTCAGACAGGCACTCCTTGCGGAAGGACTGGGCCTGTCTGGTTCGTCTCTGATTCCCTGGCACAAATCCTCTGCACACAGTAGGTGTTGAACAAACACAGGCATACCTTGGAGTTACTGCAGGTTCGGTTCAAGACCATTGCCATAAGGCAAGTTATAAGAATTTTTTGGTTTCTCAGCACATATCAAGGTAATGTTTATACTATACTGAAGAAGAACTAAAGAGCTTCTTGTTCAAAGTGAAAGAAGAGTGAAAAAGTTGGCTTAAAACTCAACATTCAGAAAACTAAGATCATGGCATCTGGTCCCATCACTTCATGGCAAATAGATGGGGAAACAGTGGAAACAGTGACAGACTTTATTTTGGGCGGCTCCAAAATCACTGCAGATGGTGACTGCAACCATGAAATTAAAAGGCGCTTACTCCTTGGAAAAAAAGCTATGACCAACCTAGACAGCATATTAAAAAGCAGAGACATTACTTTGCCAACAAATGTCCATCTAGTCAAAGCTATGGTTTTCCCAGTAGTCATGTATGGATGTGAGAGTTGGACTATAAAGAAAGCTGAGTGCTAAAGAATTGATGCTTTTGAACTGTGGTGTTGGAGAAGACTCTTGAGAGTCCCTTGGACTGTAAGGAGATCCAACCAGTCCATCCTAAAGGAAATCAGTCCTGAATATTCACTGGAAGGACTGATGCTGAAGCTGAAACTCCAATATTTTGGCCACCTGATGTGAAGAACTGACACACTGGAAAAGACCCTGATGCTGGGAAAGATTTTGGCGGGAGGAGAAGGGGACAACAGAGGATGAGATGGGTAGATGGCATCACCGACTCAATAGATGTGAGTTTGAGTAAACTCTGGGGAGTTGGTGATGGCCAGGGAGGCCTGGCATGCTGTAGTCCACGGGGTTGCAAAGAGTCAGACATGACTGAGCAACTGAACTGAACTAATACTGCAGTCTATTAAGTGTGCAATAGCATTATGGCTAAAAAAATAAACAAATAAACTATTTTCTAACAAAGATATATACATTGCTTTTATGTTTTACACAAAACATGCCTAGCATAGCATCCTGCACACAGAAAACACTCAATGAAAAGTAGGCATTGATGGTTATACTGTGGTTGTTATTACTGTTACTATTATTACAGCCTCTTTTCAAGGCCAGGCACCAGAGGAGAAGGGAAAGACTCAGGGACAGTGTGTGTATGCACAAATTGGATCTAACAGAGTGTGTATGTATAAATTTGAATCCCTTTCTTAGCTTGCTTCCCCCAAGCAGTGCAGCTATAGATTCAATAGAAGGCTGCAGTGGAGTCAGCCACTTCTAGAAAGTATAGCTTCCCAGATAGGATTTTTTGAAGAGGTGGGGAAGGTAAAGGTTGCTATCAGACCACTCTGACTCAGCCAACCAACAGACTTTTATAATGCCTCAGAATACAAATAGTTTTAACTAATATCCATGCACATTTGGTCAGAACTTGCATCCCACACCTCAGGAACCATGAGCAGTGGGGGTCTGGAGGCCTGGGACAACTTCCTGTCTGGTTCCCTTCAGAATGACTGTATCTCTGAGACTTACATATTATTAGGAAGCTCTTCCCTGAGAAATGGCATAGGTCACCTGGATATGGAAAGTCAGACTTCTCTTTAAGCTCAGTCAGGAAAAGGGGTGTGTTTAGAGCAAATTAAAAAGAACTGCTCTTTGACAATGTGAGCCCCCATGTGGCAGCACAGGTAAAAACAGCCTCAAAGAATAGAGCCACAAGACTCCTAATTGACAGAAAGCAGGGAGAGAAGTTTCCATCCTCCTACATGACCCCCAGTTGATGGGTCCTTAAGGCTCCCTCGTGCTGGAAGTTCTTAAAAATTTGCTAGAATTTCTGAGTTAGAGGAAGCACAACTTCCAAACCATCTCCCAACAGGCTTTAGGGTCCATGTGGCTTCAAGGAATTTTTAATGTGATAGAAATGAAACCCCTGCTGCCCTGGGTGAGGTTAGTCTCCCAGCAAAGTCCCAGGAACCAAGATAGAGAGGCTGGTGGCTCAGACTAAAAGAGGTTGACTTCCAGGCATGGGGCCTTTCGGGAAGCTCAGAACATTAAGAAGGGGGGCGGGTGTCTTACAACTAGTGTAGAATGAGTGAATTCCCCTTTCCTTTTGTCTACTACCGAACAGAAGGAGGGGATTATTTAAGGGTCGTTGTGAGGTCACAAACAGATCAGCCTCTCGACCAGGTTGGTGGTCTCTCCCTTTGATCAAATGAAGGTTTCCATGCTCTGTTTTACATGAAGGTCGCTGCTCCTTCACCAGCCTTTTCCCTTAATCCCATAATCCCAAGTTCCTGGACATCTTGCCCCTTTCAGTATCTTTTCTGGTTCAGAGAGGATAGATATAATGAGCAAAAGCACAAGGTCCCTCTACCCTCTGCTGCACACTGAGGCAGGGAGAAGGCAAGAGCAGAAGTGAATGACAGAGTGTGGGTAAACTCTGTCCATGCAAACCCAAGGCCACCATGGACAAACAGCCTGAGGCCTCAGCCCTGGGACGGGCTGTCAGTGGCCCTGAGCTCATGCACACAAAGGATGAGAAACCACCAGGCTCTTTGCAGGCCTCATCCATGGCCATTTTCCCACTGCCTGGTGTCTGGCATGAAACATGCTGCAGAGACTCGGTCAGGGAGCACCTCAGGTTTCTGATAAGACACCCAAGAGGTTGTGACTCCCCCCCCCCCAAACAGAAGAGAAGGTAGGTGTGGAGCTGGCACAGGGATGGGGTTTGCTGGCCTTACCTCCTTTCCAAAGCAGGTAGATTGGCACCACGTAGAGCATAACATGCTGAATGTAGTAAATCTCCAATTCAAAGGGGAGCTGTAAGGACAGGAGGGAGAGGTGTTTCAGAGCAGGAAGCACTCATTCTAAGGGATTCTCCAGGTGAATGCCTGACCTCTCATGGACCCACAGCTTAGCAACCCCACACACAAGCAGTTCAACTCCCTTCACAATTAGAGAAGAAAGAATGAAATGACTATACCTATGACCTAGGCCGGTCTGCCAAAGTGCATTTTGTAGAGATAGTACTTGAAAAATGCTCCACTCAGACAGTGTGGTTAAAAATTTAAGAAAGGTTAAATACAATCTATCTCCTCCTCCCTTGGAAATTCACCGTGTAGGTTAGTGGTAGATTAAGGACCTACAAGTAAGAAGATTGCTTAACATTGTTTATTTGGCATTTCCTAAACTTGTTTAGCCAGTGCATTTGTTTAAAAAAAAAAAAAAAGCACTTAGTGTTCTGCAGAATATACTTGAAGAAACACAGCCTTACATCACTTCCTGCTCCTACTGAGTAGCTGGTGGACTACTTAAAAGTTTATGTCTCACTGAACAAGAAGAACATACAGGGTAGGATTTATTATTCCCAGTTTCCAGATTTAAAGGTACTGATTGCCAAGTCTGGTTAAGTCTCGATCCAAGAATAAAGAGTTTCTCCACTGGATACTTGGGGTCAGTCCAGGGTTAGCCCTAATTTTGGGCAAAGACTAACTAAGCGGCTGGGCCAATTCTGGCATGGCTTGCCAAAAAAGAGTATCCCCACCCTCCTTCCAACCAACACGCTCATTCATTCACTCCTGCTTCCCATTTCACTCAAAATCGAAGCTCTAAATTACCAAAGTGGAGTGTGTTTCAACCTGGCACGGGGACCGTGCTTCAGCGCTTGGCAGCGGGCGGAGAGGGGAAACAGCTGGGCAGCTAACTCAATTCCGGGAAAAGAACTGCAGCCGCTGGCGAGAGGCATGGCCTCCAGGGCTTACACAGCCCTACACACACAGACACACACAGACACACACACCCCCCACCAAGGGGAAGCCCAAGGAAACAATGATACCCAGTGCAACGATCAGCTGCCTCCCTACGAGCGAGCACAGAACCAAGCCTGTGAGCTCATGAGAGGACCCAGTTCTGGGCTCCCCTCGCCCAGGAACCCAAGGCCTTGTGCCAAGGAGTGAAACCAAAAGATGGCAGAGCTCCCAGAATGGGAGCTGGGAGTACTGTGGACCCTGGCTCTGGCTACTGAAAATAAAACCCACGCAGAAGGAAAATTTCCCACGGACCCAGATGATTATTTTGTACTCACAGAAGGAAATGTAAAATTCCAAGAAAAGAAACAAGGTTCCCAGTGGGTCTGCAGAATGGGGTCGTGTGGTTTCACAGTGAGTGAGCACCACCAGCAGGAGCTAACTTTGGAGGCCTGAGAGGTCCACGGGGGACCCTCAGAGCAATGTGGTCTGGGATCACCCTACTATGAATGAATTAACTGACTTGACTGTGGTCCCACAGAAAGCAGGCAAAAGTTTCAAGAAGGCTCGACTCTCTGGCTGCTAAGCCAAATCTTCAGGTATCTAAGGGACTAGAGGTCTTCCTGAAATGGGGTCTGGGACCACAGGTTGCTCGCCCACCGCAGGGAGCAGAAAACCAGGCAGAGGACGGGCAGCTCCTGGTCCCAGCTAGGTCTCCAGGCAGTACCCCTGCTTAACTCCCAGACTCAAGCATTATTTACCCACCTGGACTCACGGGGCCCTCTGACTTCCCCTCCCTCACACTCCTTCTGGAAAGCAGACTCCCCACCTGTACGTCCAGGGAGGCAGGTCAGCGCTGCGGCCCTAAGCACAGACTCTGGAGTCCGTCAAAGCCCTGTTCTCGATTTGATTCTGCTGCTTAATAGCTCCATGGCCTTGGGCAAGTCACTTAACCTCTCTACTCCACTTCTGGCACTGGTAAAACTGAAATGAGAGTGTTGTAAAAATAAATTTTCAAAAGATTTTACTAGAACAAACATTTGTAGAGTCCCTATTTTGTGCCAGGAACCATTAAGCAATTTGTTCACTATCAGTTCACCTATTAATTCACCTGCTGCTCCCATTAACTCCATTTTAGAGATGAGAAACTGAGGCACAGAGAAGTTAAGAGAACTTACTCAAGGGCACAAGACTATTTGGTGGCGCAGCCCAGATTCAAACCCAGGTGGGCTGGCTCTAAGTCTCCAGTCTTAGCTTGTAGACTCTTCTACCCCATGCCCTGCTCCTTCCCTCCCACAAAAATGCTAACACCTGGGACATGTGCAGTGTAAGGGAGATTTGCAGGGGCAAAGGGGGTGCGCAGTGGAAAGGAGACCCTGGTAACAAGTGGAGAGGTAACAGAAGCACATTAGGAACAGCAGGATCAGCAATTGTCCTTCACCTGGGGACTAGGCCCAGTCCCTCCCTGTTCACAGGATCCCCACCCTCATGACCTGCTCTGCCCCATGTGGCAACAGGCCCCACATCACACAGTGGCCAAGCTTGGCCTCCAAAACAGACCTCCCAGCTCCCACTGGAGCTCTGGAGACATGTCAGTCACAGATCTCAGCTGGGCTGGCCAGGAGACTGCTCCCATCAACAGTGTCTTTCCTGCCTGCTTCTCCTCCTATTCCAAGAGTTCTCTACCTCAGAAGGCCACAGAGAGTATTCAACTAGGTGTGGGCACCACTGACAGCCAAGGCCAGGGAGAGGAACAGAAGGGGATGAAAGAGAAGGAGCAACACAAGAAAACCATAAAGTGGCAGGAAGAAGAGAGCTGAAGGCAAGCAGGAAGCTAGCTACTAGTGGTCCTTTAATAACAGAATATTTAGAAAGTACTTGTGTGCCATGCCCTGTGTTAAATGCTTAACGTGTGTTATCTCACTTAATTATTGTAAGGTTCCTGTGAAGCAGGGACTATGGTCATCCCCATTAGACAGATATGGAAATTAAGGCACAGAGAAGTTAAATAACATCCAAAGAAGAAGAGGCAGGGCAGTGATGGGGATAAAGGACATACAGCAATTGAGCAGAAAAAAGCACTGAACCTGAGCCCAGGAACTCTGTCATGGAGTCTCCTCTTTCTGTTTTCCCCATTTGATAAACACTGTCTCTAAAACATCATACTTCCCCCAGAAGTTCTACTTGGCTAATTCATCTCTGCCCTCCAGAATGGACATCTGGAGCTCCACTCTAATGTACATATCTGGGCTCCTTTTTAGCTGGGGGATTCCCAGGGATTTAGACAAAATGTCCTACATCATTGCAGTTGAAAGCCAAAGGCAATAAAAACGTTTTCAGCTACATAGGTTATAACGTCCTTCTCATGTCCAAGTCAACACTTTTTTTCCCCTTTTTTAAAGAATTAAAAGAGCAGACAGGTAAAGTTCTCCAGGCTTCTGGAGTCAAATTGCCTGAAACATGAAGTGTGTGGGCTCCATACATGGAGAGATCTGGGGCCTCCTTCCTCCCGACCTGCTACCCTGACAGCCACATACCCACACTCTGCTGTGGAGACGACCTGCCCCCGTGTGCCCTACAGCCTGCCCCAGTGTGCCCTATGTCCCTGGTTACTTCTGCCACCATAAGAAGCCCAACACTCCCAGGTCACCAGCCAATGCATGAACTCTAATCCCCACATGGCTTTCTACAAATTCTCAAATCCAAGACCACCTTCCACCATTCCCCAGTGCTTGAAATCCCTCCCCTCTATCCTCTGGAACCCACTAACTATCATTTGCAAAGCCCCTCTATCTTCAAACTCTTCTCTGAGCAGTCAGTTCCTTCACCTTCTTACTTTGATGAAAACCTGGCCCCCTCTCTGAGAACATGGCTATCTCTACAGCCCCCTCAAGTGGTGGGTGCTTTCCCTCCCATGTCGCCTTGTAACCCTGAGCCAAGAGGACTCCTGTCTGCTCCCAGAACATTCTCTCTACCTTCTTTCTAACCACTCCCTGGATATGAACCTCATGTCATCAGACTCTCCCACCCTCTAGTGTTCTTGTTGTACTCATCCTATGGACCCTTCTTCTTACTGCTTTCCAACCTGCCTTTGTCAAAATTTCTGTGTTTTCAATATTTAGCAAACACCAGTCTCTAATGCTTTGACCTCCATTCCCCTCGAGTTTTCACCTCAGCCGTTTATTCCCATGGTCACACCCACCACTACCAACACCTGCAGCCCTTCTGTAAACTCCGTCATGCACTCCACTCTCCAACCAACACCACCAGTCTACCCAACTCACTCCACGCCCCTTCACATCCTCCAGCCTCACTGGGACCTACATCCACTGACCCTACCACTGTTTTATTGGCCCTCACAAGCTTATGTCCTCACCTCTTTACTTGCCCATCACTCCCTTCCATATGTTCTAAACCCTTTTCCTTACTTGCCGTGAAAAAACATATTCCTGGTTAAACTGAACTCTCTGCCTTCATGTTCCTCTGCTATGCAAGCAAGCATGGCTGGAAAAAAATGTAAAGCTATGCTGTTAACTCTTAAAATTCATAACTGCAAATTTTAAGCGGGCCCTTAATGCAACCTTATAATCCAACTACATTCCCAAGTCCATGCACTCTTATCTCTCCTGGATGATTCCAACCCTTATTTTCACAACTTCTGCATTCCTCAAACCTTTTCCCATCCTCCCTCTCAGCTAGCAGCATGACTCTCTATTTCACTGGGGAAAAGGGAGCAGCTGGAAGAGAACATCAACAAGCTCCCAGCTTCACATCACCCTCCTCCCTATACCATCCCATCACCACCTCCTCTGCCGCTGCCTTGCAGGAACCAGCCATGCTACTGGCTAAGGCTAGTCCCGGGTTCCCACACTAGATCCTTTCCCCTCTCACCTACTCAAGGACACACCAGCAATTGTCCCCGTTTCACTAGATCATTCCCATCAGAAAACAAACAAGCTATAAAATCTTCCAACTAAAGACAAAAACTTGATCCCATTGCCTCCTCCAGCTGTCACCCCCATATCTCTGCTTCCCTCGATAGCAAAACTCCTAAAATGGCTTGTGTCTCCTCACTGCCATCATTTCCCCTCCTCTGAATTATCCTTCCATCCACTCCAATCACAGTTTCACACCCACCACTCCCCTGAAATTGCTTTGATTGAGGTTATCAATGACCTCTATGTTCCTAATTCCTCTACATATTGAAGGCGCCCAGAACCACATCCTTGGCTCCTTTTTTCTCCCTACTCTCACTCACTGGATAACATTATCCAGGCTCCTGGCTCTAAACACTTATCTATTTACTGATGACTCCCAAATGAGTATTTCCAGCCTAGAGTCAGGCTATTAAGACTGAAATTCTAGGACTTCCCTGGTGACCAGAGGCTGACTCCATGTTCCCAATGCAGGGGGCCTGGGTTCAGTCCCTGCTCAGGGAACTAGATCCCACATGCCACAATGAAAGATCCTACATGCCACAACTAAGATCTGACAGAGCCAAAATAAAAATATGTTTTTAAAAAAGACTGAAATTCTAGCTCCATCACTTAGTTGCTATGCACCTTTGGGCCAATCACAATCTTGTAAAGCAGGAATGACAATAGTACCTACCTCATCAAGTTGTGATAAAATTTGGTGAAATAACGCATGGAGAGCTCCTGGTCCAGTGCTAGAATATGATATATATAGACTCAATAAATGCTAGCTGTTGTTACCATCCTCCTCTTCAACATCAATGCAGCCAGTGAGTGGTGAAGCCAGGATCTCAACTCTGACTCACAAGACTAATGCCAGGTCTCTCTGGGTCAAAAGTTGGAGCTCATTTCATCCCATTATTCCACCCTGGCAAGAGCCTCCAGCAAGAGATGGTGACCAACCTGGGCCAGCCCACAGCCCTAAGTCACAAATCACTATTTCATCAGATGACTGCTAGGATAACTTTAGCTTGCTAGCTCAATCCATTTTTTGGCCCATCTTTAAGAGACTTTCTCCTGGAGATGTCTTGATTTCTCAAAGAAATTTCAACACTGCTCTCCTCTTCTCACCCATGACAGTCCCATTCTTAACACTCAGCCAACCAATTGAAAAAAAAAGCCAACCATTTACTGAGACACTCCCAGGTGGCAGGTAATGTGCCCAGTTCTGGGTATGCAGCCATGATGAAGACACAGTCCCTGTCCTACAAGAGCTCACAGTGAAGTTGAGAAAGCTCACAGACAAACGGATAAGGTCAGCACAGCAGAGGAGCATGGAGGGAACTGTAGATTAAGCATTGGATTGGGTCTGATTTTTTTCTTGAAAAGTAAGGGATGGTCCTGGACGATGTGCAAGGGATACTGGTAGAGGCAAGGAGCCCAGTCAGCAGCTGGCGATAGCAATGTTGAAATGAAGCTTGAGGGACTTGCCTGGTGGTCCAGTGGTTAAGAATCTGCTGTGCAATGCAGGGGACATGGGTTCTATCCGTGATGGGGGAACTAAGATCCCACCTACCTCGGAGCGACTAAGCCCATGCGCCACAACTGCTGAAGCCCACACGCCACAACTAGAGAGTTTGGGTGCTGCAATGAAGATCCTATATGGCGTAAATAGGACCCAATGCAGACAACTAAATAAATATTAAAAAAAAAAAAATCAAACTTGGAGGCAGAGACAGCAAGAGAACATTGAATGGGAAGGTTTGAGAGAAGGTAAGGAAGTTGAATCACCAGAACTAAGTAACTGATGTGGATGGGGGTACACCAGAGTAAAAGGAGAGGTGAAAGAACTCCCAGGCTGATGGCCTAGGTGGCTGGTGGGATGTCGGGGCTTCTCTCTAAGTTGGGGACTACAATCAAGGAAGCAGGTTGGAGGAGGAGAGGCAGAAGAAAATAAAGTGAGACCAGGCTGAATTTGTGAACCCAGTAGGAAAACCTGGCGGAAATGCTCATCAATCAGTGCGAATGTGGGGTCTGGATCTCATGGAGGCTGGAGAAGATGAGAAGAATTGAAAGGCAAATGATATACACGTATATAAAATGCAAACACAAAAAAGGATGAAATTCTAAAAGGCAGTAGAAATGCTGATATTCTCTTTACACACCCCAATACAATACCTTATGCAGCCCACTCTATAGACCCCTGGTCCATGGTATTCTTTCAAGAATGAATGGGTGGCAAGAAATGGAAGTCGTAACTCCAGGGGAGTATCAATAGAATTGGGAGAGATCTGAACATAGTTACAGATGAAGGGAAGGAGCCAGTGGGGAGATGGAAGATGAGGAAGCAAGAAGGGCAGGAGGCACTGGATGGGGGACAGGTACTGGAAGCGGGCAGGAGGGCTGGGACCCAGAACACATGGAGATGAGGAGGGAAGGACAAGTTAAAGCGAGAACAGCTGTAAGAGGGAAGGACATGCTGGGAGTGGAGGCAGCTCATGACCAAGGGGGTCCCATTACCCGGCTAGGGACTTGTGTTACCAAAGGATCCATGGCTGCGGATAAAGTGCAGACTGAGGATGGGTGATTACAAAGAGAGGACCCTGCACTCAACTCAGCCCCAGACTGCAGCCTCGCCAAAGAAACCAGGAGATCAAATCAGATCACTGTATGGTCTTAGTGCCTGTGTCTCTCTCAAATTCATGTCCGATGGGATGGTAAGCGGAGGTGGAGCCTTTAGGAGGAGATTACGTCATGATGAAATCAGAGGCCGAGAGCGCCCTTACCCCTCCCACCCTGTGACCCAGAAGGGGATCCCCATTTGACCCTGCTGGTACCTGGATCTCAGATTTCCAGCCTCCAGAACTGTGAGAAATTTCTGAGGTTTAGAAGCCACACAGTTCATGGCATTTTCTTATAGGAGCCTGAACAGACTAAAACAATAGTCTCCCTTCAAGGGAAAAGGCTGCAGCCTCTGGCAATGTTCCAGCCAACCGAGCTGGGCTTTGGAACACTTTATCTTCATTAACTGACCACAGACTTCGACTGTGGCTACTGGTGTTGCAAATTCCTTGGGACTAAATACCATTTGTTAGAGGAGCCACAAAAGGAATGCCCACGACCTAAAATCAACTACAATGCATTCACAGAACAGAATACCATGCTGCCATGAAAAACAACAAGCTGCCCTAACAAACACTCAGACAAATCCAAATCTGGAACATTCTGCAAAATGACTGGCCCAAACTCATCAAAATGTCAATGTTATGAAGGAGAGAGTGGTGGTGGGGGGACTGTCTCTAGATTTTCAAAAAGTAAAATTAACAAAACCTGATGAGATATACAATCAAAACCAAACATGAAAGTCGACTTGATCCTGATTTTAAAAAGAAAAGTAAAAAAAGACATCCTTGGAATGAGTTGGGGAAATTTAATATAAACAAGATTATTAGATAAAGCAGTATTACAGAACTGCTGATAATTTTGTTGAGTGTGATTATGGTATTGTGGATATACAAGAGAATGTCTTTTTCCTCGAGAGCTGCAGGGTGAAGAATTTAGAACTGAAGAGTCAAAATGTCCACAATCTGGGGGGAAATGATTCAGCAAACATAAACAGAAAAACAAAGACAGTGAATAAGGAAAACTGGCAACTGTCGAATCTAGCTTGAGGGTATATAGTCGTTGATTATACTTTTGTTTCAACTCTTCAGGATGTTTGAAAATTTTTATAATAAAAAGTTTGTAAAAATTTTAAAAGTAAGTAAATTTAAAGAAGGTAAATCTATAGAACTCATATGGCAAAGTAACAAATACTTGCATATATGAACAAAGCTGTATACATAAAGATGTTCACTGCAACATTACTTGTAATAACAAGAAGTATCTAATATCAGAAAAGCTAACTGAATGTCCACTGGTAGAAGAGTCATCGAAAAAAGAAATACTCTGGAAGACTAACTCTGCAACCACTTACAAAAAAGGAGGTACAACCATTTACAGGCAAAACTGAGCAAATCTACTGAACAAAGCACAATCCTTTTTGTAGAAGAAAAGGGGCTGATAAGTTTTTGTACTTTTATGATTTTTTTTGACATGGACCATTTTAAAACTCTTTATTAAATCTGTTACAATACTGTTTCTGTTTTTTATGTTTTGGTTTTTTTGGCTGTGAGGCAAGTGGGATCTTGGCTTCCTGACTAGGGATCAAATCTGAGCTCTGTGCATTGGATAGGCGAGGTCTTAATCCCTGCACTGACTGCCAGGGAAGTTCCAGTCTTCATACTTTCAGATGTCTATCAATGAATACAAAAAGGACGGGGATGATATTTACCAAACTGATCAGGGGAACAGGACTGGGGAGGACAGGTTGGCATAGGGAAGGGGAGACTTAGACTTGGATTCTAGATATTTGTATATCTAGATTTTTATGTATTCATTTTGGATTTTTATGTATTCATTTATTAATCATGTAGCTAAAAGTTTAAAAAAAAAAGTTCAAAAAAAAAGAAAAAGTCAAAAGAGTAATGTACCTCTTAGCAGCAATTACCTCTGGGGAGTAGGTGGGGAGAACTTCTGTGTTATAGTCTTATCTCTCTATTGCAGGTTGCATTAAGCTATTATGGATGATTAGTATTTAAGAACCCCCTCTCTTAGAGTATCTGAATATGTTGTAGAACCCCTCACAAGTTCCTTGTTCTCACTTTATCTTCCCTTGTAACCCAACTCCCACCCCCAGTACAGACAAGCTACCCATGGCCCTACCAGGCACGTGGAATTCCATCTTACACTCAAGGTCTGATGTGGACCATAAAAAAGGCTAAGCATTGAAGAACTGACGCTTTCTTCTGTCATGCTGGAAAAGACTCTTGAGAGTCCCTTGGACTGCAAGGAGATCAAACCAATCAATCCTAAAGGAAATCAGCCCTGAATATTCATTGGAAGGACTGATGCTGAAGCTGAAGTTCCTGGTCACCTGATGCAAAGAGCCAACTCATTAGAAAAGACCTTGATGCTGGGAAAGATTGAAGGCAGGAGGAGAAGGGGACGACAGAGGATGAGATGGTTGGATGGCATCACCAACTTAATGGACATGAGTTTGAGAAAACGCTGGAAGATGGTGAAGGACAGGGAAGCGTGGCATACTGCAGTCCATGGGGTTGCAAAGAGCCGGACATGACTGAGTGATTGAACAACAACAACAAAGTTCTTGGGTTGGTTTCACAGTTGTTTATAAAATTACCCATGAATAAATAAATGTAGTTATGAATAAAATTAAAGCATGCCGTGTATGGACCAATGTTGAAATTTGTTATGACTCGAGAATTATAAATATGATTTATTTACAAAGCTCTGTCTAAAAAGAAAAAGGATAGGGGTTTCATTAAATGACTTGTCCAAGGTCTCAAGGCTGAACCAGAATGTGAACCCAGGCAACTTGGCTCCAGAATGCATGATCTTAACCACTGTTGTCTGTTGTCTATACTAGGCTGTTCCCCTGATAGAAAAAAAAATAGGGTCTACTATGAAGCCAGAAGACCTGACCTAACACCTAGCTACCACGATACAGGCACTAGCCATCCAAGACCCCAGAGGGCTCCGAAGTCCCCAAATCCAGATTTACTACTTCTTTAGACTGAGCCAGAGCTCGCATTTCATGTGGAAGAAGGAGTGTAGCACTGAGTACACAAGAAGGTACTTCAGGACTTAGAAGTCCAGCCCTGAATGTGTCATTTGACTTTCTACTCAAGGATGGAAAGTAAATATTTGCACAGCTCTCTCCAAAGAACTCTGCAGAAAGGCTAATGACAGAGATTGTTCAAAAGGTCTAGAAAGGAACCAGGGCAGCTGCAAGTCAAAAGACAGTCAGCTTGTATACAGAGGCCAAGCCACAACTGCAGAATGAATGTGCCAGGGCTGGCCTTCCTTCTCAGGGTATGTGACAAGGGGTCCCAAGAGGGCCTTTAGCACCACTGACAGGAACAAGACCTCATTCTCCTCCACCTTGGGTTACAGATTCCATACAGAAAATGTAAGCCATGTAGAGTGGGAGGGATGAGAGTAAAGGTACTAAACTTCCAGTCCCTCATCAGCCCCAGCACTCTGTGATGCCATCCGGCTGAATTTAGTGTCTTTGAAGGACTCAAACATCAGAAGGCTTGAAATAAGGCCAACCCCAGACTAGCACTAGAGCAAAGGAAGGGACAAACACATCTGAGATTTGGCTCTAAGCCCAGTAAAACAGCTGGACACTCAGTACCCAGTACTCACTGCCCTCAACCAAACAACCATAGTGTCTGGTTAACCTTCTACTCCTTGGGGGCCCTTGCTTGAAGGCAACCAGTGGGCCAGGCAGCCATTTGTAAGGCAGGCTTCCTGACCTTGTTGCTTCCAACATGTTCCCCTGACAAGGCCCATTACCTCTGCTACAAGCTGGAGTCAGGGTCAGGAATCTCTAAAGCAAGGGAAGGCAAATGTCACATGTCCCCTTGAGGCATGGCCCTTGAGAAGAGGCCGAGAGATGGCACTAGACCACCTCCTGACATGAGTAGACTCTGCTCACTTCTCTTTCTACTTCTCTCCTGTTTAATTCTCCCGTTCTCAATCTCTTCCCAGGCTCTGAGACTGCTTCCAGGTTTTCTACGAGCACTGGAGAGTAATAAACTAGTAGCTCCTGGCTAATCTGACACACAAAGGATGTGCAGAATCTTTATTTTCATCACACATTTTTAGAGAAAGAATCTTTTTGACCCACTGGGATGGAGCCCAACATTTCACATTTCAGTGAGGATCTCGAAGGTAATCTGGATACAGGTGCTTAACTTACTCTTAAAAGAAATACTACAGTAGGTTATCTCCAAAAGTCTAAATGACAGGTGTGAATTTACAATATTTTCTCCCAGAAATGACAGGCAGTTCCCAGGAAAATGTACTGATAAGGATAATGATGTGACTAGTGTTCAAAACAACAATAAAGATAGCAATAATCATCATTAATAATGGCGGGTACACAGGACTTCTCTGCTAGACATTGTCCTAAGTACTTGTATTAATTAACACAACAACTCTGTAAGATAAGAGCTATAATCCCCCTTTTTTGCATGAAGGAATTAAGATACAGAGAGATTAAGTAATTGGCCCAAGGTTACTTAAAAGAGCCTGGATTTAAGCCAGACAATCTGACTCCAGAGTCCATGTTCTTACCTACTGACCTACATTACTCTGATGTGTGCTGAGGCCCTTTACAGTACAGAGGAAGTCCTTCATTTACAAATGACTCAAATCCATGCTGGTTTGATCACTTGCTACTGAAACAGTATCCTTTCTCTTCCAACCCCACCATCTGAGCCCAGACCTGGAATGTTCTAATTACATTGCCATGGGAACTAATCAACACTGGAATCTATCTCCATGATCCCCTAGACATCAATGAATTCATTCATTCAGTCAATCAACAAATACATATTAAGTATCTACTGTGTATCAACTCTTATATCAGGATACAAATGGTTCCTGCCTTCATGCACTTATGCCTTCCTCATTCCAAATGCTGATTTCTAGGGTTTAGAAGGGCTCAAAAGATGGTTAAAATCAGTGCCCCAAGGCCTCATGGCCACTGATATTAATATTTTGTTAGCAACATGGTGGGTTAAATAGCTATCAGATACCTCATACAACTTAGGACAATAGTAAACAGACATATAGTAGGTATTTATCAACTTACATAGAGATATTTTAGGGGAACACTGAAAACAGAAAGATGGCCAAATCAATGAATAGAATGAGAGCATCCTCCTGACTGTACCAACAGGAAGGACACAGACATAAGAGAGTCGGAAAACAAGACCCAAACTTTCACTTCTGGTAATAACAAATGATAGTTAGTACTTAAAAGGATCCCAAAACACCACACTTCAGTGTAAAAGTATACTGGAAATACAAATCACTCTACCCCTAATGGTAAGGAAAATACAGTCTCAAATCTTAATGATGAGCTGGAGTAATAGGGGAAGAAACTAGTTAGTTCCACTAAAATCTTGGAACCACAAGGCAGCCTTCACATGGGTTTACAACCTAAATTTATACAACTTGGGTAATCTAAAACTGCTAGGTTGAGAGTTTTATTTAGCATGATTCCAGACTGGTAGCCCTCAAGCACCTGATAAGAAAAGACAAATCTTCTCTAGAGAAATCCAGGACTCAAAAAAAAAAAAAAATAAATCCCCACAAAAATTAAAAAAAAAAAAAATAAGTAACGTACAATAAAGAACAATAATAAACAACAGTAATATTTAAAACAAAACCTAAAGAAGTCAAGAACCAGTAAAACAGAGCTTTAAAGACCTCAGAATAGTTACAGACTATGTTTAGTATATTTGGAAGAAGGAAAATTAATTGAAATTAAAAACTCTTGATAGTTTTAATTTATATGTTTAGTTGCTGATTAGACAGCTAAAGAGATAAGTGAAATACAAAGCTGAAAAAGTTGTCCAAAATGCAACTAAGACAAAGAAGTAGAAAATAGGAACAAAAAGATTAGGAGATGTGGAGGACAGAGTAAGAGGAGCTAACATAATTCTATACGTAGTCCTAGAAGAAGAAAAGAGGAGATAGATGCAGTAGTTGAAGGCAAAATAACTAACAATGTTCAGAAACCTGATGAACATATATTCACAGATTCAAAAAGTTCAAAGACCCTCAAATAGAATAAGCCAAAAAAAAAAATCAACATTGAAACAAATCCTACTAAAACTGCAGAACACCAAAGACTGAAAATCTTAAAACCAATCAGAAAGAAGAGATTTACTTTCCAAGAAGTGAAAGTTAGGACTGACCAATAACTTTTCAAGGCAATGCTGGAAGACAGAATATAGTAAAATTACATCTTCATTGTGCTGGGAGAAATATAATTATGAACCAAGATTTTTATAGCCCGTGAAAATATGTTTCAAGAATAAACAAGGAAAACAAACATTTTTAGGCAAAAAAAAAAGAAAAAAAACCCCGAAGAGTTTGTCTTCGATAGATCATCTCTAAAGATAATTCTTAAAGATAAAATTCCAGCAAAGGCAAAGCAATGTCAAATGGAAGGCCTGAGATGCAATAAAAAATAGCAAGTAAACAAAGTGGTAATTATGTAGGTAAATCTGAATGAACTTTTTTACATTACATAATGTCTTAATTTAAAAGAAAAGTTAAAATAATACAGAATTAAAATACATGACAATATAAGCACATAAGTTGAGGGTAATGAATAGAGTTTAAATATTAAAAGGTCCACAGGCAAAGAATAAAGTAGTAACCCTATTTCATAGCATACATACTCCAAAGGATATACTCAAGAGTAAAAAAAACAAACAAAAAAAAAACTAACAAAAAAAATGTCTACACAAAGTTATATATGAATTTTCATAGCAGCATTATTCAAAGCAGCTATAAAGTGGAAACAATCCAAATGTCTATCAACAGGTAAATGGATTTTAAAAAGTACTGTATATCATACAATTGAATTTTATTAGCCAATATAAAGAAATGGCATATTAATAGATGCTACAACATGGATGAATCTCAAAACATTATGCTAAGTGAAAGAAGTCAGAAACAGAAGGACAAATAAATATTTTCTGATTCCATTAATGTGAAATGTCCAGAACAGACCAATCTATAGAGATAGATATTAGATCAACTGTTACTTAGGACTGGGGGTGGAAGGAGCGGTGGATGTAAGCAGACAGAAAGATGATAGCTAAATAGTATAGTTTCCTTTAGGGGTTGATAAAAATGTACTAAAAGTTAATTGTGATGGCTGCACAATTCTGTGAATATATTTAAAAAACTTTAAATTCCACACTTTAAATGAGTGAATAAACTCAATAAAACTAGGACCAAAAAAATGTTATAAGATCCTTGTATTGTTTGAGAGAAAAGGTCTGACTGATCCTAGCTCTGGATATTTTTGTTAACATTGGTAGGATAAACGTTAAAAAGAAAAACCCAATAACTGAAATAGTGTATGCAACTTCTAAATCAGTAAAGGGAAAAAGAGAATGATAAGAAAATATCCAATAAATGCCCTTAAAAGGTTAGACGCAAGGGGAAAAAAAAAAAAAAGACAAAATGCTCCAACCTAGATTAGTAAGCTGTATCAAATGGTGGCAGAGCAAGTGACATCCAGTAGTATATTTTGGAGTTTGGGATAAGTGGGAGCTCACATTCTACCCAACCTCCTTCATGAAAAGGGTCTCTGGAGAAACACACTCCTTACTGAAGACTTGGACCTGCCAAATAAATACCACCTTGGGACAAGACATCTCCTTTTGGTCACCAGGGATCAAAGGTATTCCTCCAATTAGTTAAGGCCTAGAGGTCCTGGGTTTTAAAGGAAAAAAAGTAATTCTGTGCTGAGAGGTCATCTGAGTTTTGACACACAAGCTAGTTTGAATTATTAAGAGTGTAACGGGTGGATAACTTGTACATGTAGGGCTCAGTGTAAGAATGCCTGGCTGCTTCAATAAGAACCATGAGTGCACTTTGCATTTGCTGTCATAGACAGGGCTCCTGCATCTCTCTAGGGCAGCGTGGTGTCACAGGATATGTATTTGTGCTGTGCTTATCCCATGTATTGGAGCTGATCGATGGGAATGCTGTCCAGTCCCTGACCAGAGGAGGTGGGTTGGGAGGGGGGCACTCCCCCAATTCTGGCTGCTGCACTGGCACAGCAGGGCAGGGAAAATAAGCTGAAATACATCTGGAATGACTCTTCTTGCTTCAGAGCTTACTCAGTTAAAGAAAAAGAATTTTTTCTGGTCCCACCTTTGGAACTAACAGTTTAGTCTTTGGCCACATGATAACACCTTGCCAGAAGAAATTTCCAGATGATATTTTCTCATGGACAGCTCTAGCTCTGCATGTGCCAAGAGTAAACCCATGGCCCCTGCTCCACAGGGCAAGTCACCATCCCTTTGCTCAAGACTGTGAACAGAACAAGGGGCATCCCTTTGGCCCATATGGCAGCTGACCTCTGGCCTACTTTCAAGAGTAGGAAATAGCAGTTATGCACAGTGAATGTGGTATGAGGCCCAAGAGCGAGTGGTCCAATTCTTTTTACACTGTCTAAGGCAATGGCACCCCACTCCAGTACTCTTGCCTGGAAAATCCCATGGACGGAGGAGCCTGGTAGGCTGCAGTCAATGGGGTTGATGCATTGGAGAAGGAAATGGCAACCCACTCCAGTGTTCTTGCCTGGAGAATCCCAGGGACAGGGGAGCCTGGTGGGCTGCTGTCTATGGGGTCACATAGAGTCAGATACGACTGAAGTGACTTAGCAGCAGATCACCTACAAATTGGACTTCTTTCTCATCAGTCATTATCTTGAACACCCACTCCATAAAGAACCATGTCATGTGTCCTCACACGCCTCCAGCACACATGTGCATGTGCGTGCGCACACGCACACACACACACACACATCCCTAAAGCCCTGTTCATCAATTCTTGTTTCCACTGGTTGTGCTTCAGTGCATGCTAAGTCGCTTCAGTCGTGTCTGACTCTTTGCGACACTATGGACTGCAGCCCGCCAGGCTCCTCCGTCCATGGGATTCTCCAGGCAAGAATATTGGAGTGGGCTGCCAGTTCCTTCTCCAGGGGATCTTCCCGACCCAGGGATTGAACTTGCAACTCTTACATCTCCTGCACTGGCAGGCAGGTTCTTTACCATTAGCACCACCTGGGAAGCCCTGTGTTTCAGTGTGCCTCCATAAAATATAAGTGGAGAGCAGCAGTTAATGTCTACTTGGAAATAAATTCTGGAAATCTGAAAGCCACAGATAAACCTCCTTCCTGGCTAAAGACATCCTGATAGAATCTGGAGCCAACAGTGTGCACCTGTTACAGGTCAGCGGTTGCTGCAAATCCAAAAGTGGAGGGTTCCCTCTGCTTTGAGACTCACTGCCCTGGGAGGAGGGGGAAAAGTATGCCCTGGATCAGCAGGGGGAGGGATGCAGCATCTCCCCACCCTCCTGTCAGCCTGATCTCTGCCCCCATGGGACGGCCCCCAGAGGGCACCTGTGAGTCAGATCAGAAGCAGGGAGGAACCAGGCAGCTTCTAGAAGATTCGTGGTCTTCTCTTCCTCTCCATTCACCCTCCAAATAGTCATTTCTAAGTGGCTGTCATCTTAGAAAAACATACTTCCTGGTCTATATAGACATGTTCCGCTTCTTTAGCACCCCCGTCTACATCTCCCCACCCCCACCCCCACCTATTTTGGGCCGACATAATTTACAACTCCCAGAAATGCCTGAGAAGCAGCGTACGCACTTCTGGTGCCAAGCCTGACCAGTTTTACAGATTTTCATTTAGCAGGTGTCTGTTGCTAAATCAGTAGCAGCTGCTAATTGCTTTTCCTCCCTCCAACCTTCAGACAGAATGAAACATCTGGTGTTCTCTCACTTTGGGTTAAAATCAGCTACCTTACCATCCCTCCTCTGGGCTCCATTTTTATTAAAAAGCTGTCAGCTGATGCCTGGAGCCAGCGGGAACAGAGAGCCAGGTGGCCCCTGAAGAAGGGAAATGATTCTAATGGCAACTCGGCAGGCTAAGGCCGCCTCCTGGTCCCAGACCTTAGGGACAGACGAGGGATTGCTTGGGCACCAGTCCCCACCAGGTGGAGCTTGAAGTCCATGACCACCCAAGTTACATGGAGCTTCATTTCTTGAGCGAGTACTCTGAGGACCTTGCCCCCTCTTGCTGGCAATGCCCGCCCTGCCCTGAATCTGTTCCAGAGGTGGGACCCTACGCACCAGGTCGCTTCACTCTCTCTTCCAGGGAAGGAGGGTGGCTATTCAATGCACACATGCTTCTACTGCCATGAATTGGAATCTCAAGGGTAATAAAATATATACAGTGGTGGAAATTATAAGGACCTTATCATTTACAGCTTCAATTTATACCAGTGTTCTTTTGTAGCTTTTTCAGTCACCTTTTGGTTCTGGTGTTTCCTTCCCACCCCCCACCCCCCAAAAATCTGTTGGCTGGGCCCTATATCTGCTTCTTGATTCTAAGTCAAAACCATTCTTAAAGGTACCTTTACAGCAACTCAGATATTTTACATTATTAATAAATAATAATCACAGCTAATCTTTATTGAGCACTTACTACTGTGCATCAGGCGTTGGGATAAGCACTTTACATGCATTACCTTATTGAAGATTTAGAAATGATTATGACTGCCCTCATTTACAGTATGCCAACAGTTTCAGAGAAGGCCTACTGATGTTGTGGAACCAAGACTGGAAGTGTGATTTAGCCAGATAAGAAGCCTGTGCTCTGCTGACTGGGTATTTGATGATATTAAGGAATTAGCGATAATGATAACAGATACGATAATGGCATTATGATTATATATATGAGTCCTTATATATTAAAGATGTATAATGAAATATCTACAGTTAAAATTCCATGAAATTTCCTTTAAAATCATCCAGGTAAGAGAAATGAGTAGGAGAGAGAGAGATTCTGTGTGTGTGTGTTTGTGGAAGGTGGGGAAGCAGTTTGAGATAGAGTAGGTATACTGATGAAAACAACACTGGCCATGAGTTGATCCTTGTTGAAACTGGGTGGGTAATGGATTTTTTTTTACTTTTATATATATTTCCATTTTCTTTAATATAAAATTATACACATACTGTATACTATATTTTAGAACCTCCTGACTTGAGCAAGATCTTCCCTATCCCTAACTTCTCAGCTCCTATCACCAAACTTTTCTCATCTGGTACACATGCAGTAACCACCCTTCCCTTGGAGTTATTAAACCCTGTTTGTCTTCAAGTTTCCAGTCATTTTACTCAAGGTCCTTGGTGTGGGACATAAGGGGAGGCTAGGAGGGCCAGATGCTGGTAAGAGGAGGGCATCATAAGGACTCTATTTCTCCATTCTGAAAACTGCATTCATCTTTTCAGTGCTTCTGCTGCTGCTAAGTCACTTCAGTCGTGTCCAACTCTGTGCGACCCCATAGATGGGAGCCCACCAGGCTCCCACATCCTAGGAATTCTCCAGGCAAGAACACTGGAGTGGGTTGCCATTTCCCTCTCCAATGCATGCATGCATGCTAAGTCCGTTGTGTCTGACTCTGTGCAACTCCATGGATAGCAGCCCACCAGGCTCCTCTGTCCACAGGATACTCCAGACAAGAATACTGGATTGGGTTGCCATTTCGCTCTCCATCTTTTCAGTGACCATCTGACAAAGGAGTATTTGATTGAATCCTTAAATAACTATGTGGTAGATAACATTATTATTCTTGTTTTACAGATGAGGAAACTGGATGAAGTAGCTCAACTAAACCCCAAAGTCCTTCCTAAGAACAGCCACTGCCCAAGGGCATCTGTGCTATAGGAACAAATAGATTTGGTATTTGTCCCCATTCCAGGCACAAAACTCCTAAAACTCTTAGGCATTTCCTAGTCAAGGCTATGGTTTTTCCAGTAGTCATGTATGGATGTGAGAGCTGGACTATAAAGAAGGTTGAGCGCTGAAGAATTGATGCTTTTGAACTATGGTGTTGGAGAAGACTCCTGAGAGTCCCTTGGACTGCAAGGAAATCCAACCAGTCCATCCTAAAGGAGATCAGTCCTAGGTGTTCACTGGAAGGACTGATGTTGAAGCTGAAACTGCAATACTTTGGCCACCTCATGCAAAGAGCTGACTCATTGGAAAAGACCCTGATGCTGGGAAAGATTGAGGAGAGGAGGAGAAGGGGATGACAGAGGATGAGATGGTTGGATGGCACCACTGACTCAATGGACATGGGTTTGGGTGGACTCCGGGAGTTGGTGATGGACAGGGAGGCCTGGCGTGCTGCGGTTCACGGGGTCGCGAAGAGTCGGACATGACTGAGCGACTGAATTGAAGTGATAGGAATGTCTTTTGTCACTCATGAGAAGCTCCTTTTGAACACACCCAAGTTTACACTGAGAGAACTTAGGGGAGGGCCCCTAGATAACCACAGGATGGGAATGGTCCCCAGGAAGTGATAAGGAGGGTAGAAATTTGTAGCTGCACCCACTGCTCTCTGGGAAAGGGTGGCTAAGGAATAAGCTCTATAAAAACTCTTTAATAGGAAGACTTGATAAGCTTCCCCATTGGTGAACACATCTGTAGGCCAGGAGGGGTGGTACACCCTAGTTCCATGGAAGTAGAAGTGTCTGTGCTTGGGACTCCATCTTCTATACCTCTTCATCTGGGGGTTCATGTGCTTTCTTTAAAATATACTTCCTAAAAAACTGATTGGTGGTGTTTCATTGCTAAGTTGTGTCCAACTATTTGCAACCCCATGGACTGTAGCCCAGCAAGCTTCTCTGTCCATGGGATTCTCCAGGCAACAATACGGGAGTGGGTTGCCATGCCCTCCTCCAGGGATCTTCCCGACTCAGGGACCGAACCCATGTCTCGGGCAGTGCAGGCAGATTCTTTACCACTTAGCTACCAGGGAAGCCCCAAATAACTGGTAAACAAAAGCAAATGATTCTCTGAGTTCAGTGAGCAACACTTGCAAGTAGTGGAACCTGAGGAGGGAGTTCATGTAACCTCTAATTTTTAGCATATCACTCAGAAGCATAGGTAACAACCTGTACTTGTAACAGGTACCTGAAGTGGGGGCAGTCTTATAGGACTCAGTCCTTAACCATTGGGATCTGATACTATCTGCCAAGAGTGTCACAAGGAATTAACCTGTAGGCCACCCAGCTGGTGCTATAAAACTGTTTGGTGTGGGGAACCCCCTACCACACACAGAACATCCCATTCAGTATTTATGCAACAGGGGAGGTGGAAAGAGCACTAGTCTGGGAGCCGCAGACTTCAGTGGTGATCCTAGAGCTGCTACTCACTGGCTGTGTGACCTTAAGCAGGTCATTCAACCCTTTCTGGTCTTTATTATTTATAAAATGACATAGGTGGATAATATGAAATTCTAAGGTCCACCAAACCTCTAAAGTTCTAGGATCTGGTTGCTTTTTAATTCAAATTTTTGAACTTGACCTTTACTCCTCTCTGTTCCACTAATGTTATCTTTTAGGACTTTTTCGAATATTGAAACTGGTACCCAATATAGCTTTCCTTCTGAGCTTTGGGACACAAGCAAATCTGACACTTCAGTCAGTCATCTGTGTCTTAATGTAAATTAGTTCAACAAACCACTAGCCAGCTAACTGTATTACCCATTACCGAGTCCATAGTTCTCTATCTGGTCATGTGCAGCTTAGTCAAATGACTCATTACTAAAATCCAGATACCCAGATACTCTCTGGGTTTCTGTAATTAACATTTGATTAATCCTATCAAAATGACACAGGGAGAATTTCACAATGTATTGGGTGGGAGAGGTGTATTCTATGTGAGTTCCCTCGTTCTTGCCATATTATTTCTTAATAAGGCCAGATGGTCTTGGGATGGATATAATATGGATTGAGAACTTTTGAGAATTCGACCTTCACTTCTTTTCAAAAATCAAAATAGCTCTTCAACCTAATTTGGGGTACCTCACCTGTTTATGCCCTGTGCTGTCGTGTCCGATTCTTTGTGAGCCCATGGACTGTAGTTCACCAGGCTTCTCTGTCCATGGGATTTCCGAGGCAGAAATACTGGAGCCAGGTGGCATTTCCTACTCCAGATCTTCCCAACACTGGGATCGAACCCAGGTCTCTTGTGTCTCCTGCATTAGCAGGTGGATTCTTTACCACTAGCACCACTTTATGCTAGTGGTGAAGAATTTCAAATTCACCTGCAATGGATTTCACATCATAACATTAACTTTTTTTTAATTGAAGTCTAACTTACATATATGGGGACTTCCCTGGTGGCTCAGATAGTGAAAAATCCACCTGCAAATGCAGGAGACTTGGGTTTGATTCCTGGGTTGGGAAGATCCCCTGGAAGAAGGCAAGGCAACCCACTCCAGTATTCTTGCATAGGAAAGAATGAACAGAGGAGCCTGGAGGGTTATACTCTACAGGGTCACAAAGAATCGGACAGGACTGAGCAACTAACACTTTCACTTTCAGCTTACATAAAGTGCAAAATATCTTAACTTTTGTCAAGCCCTATAGTGTAGGCCTTATTTATAATAGCTGAATGACTGACTAGGAAGACTTTCATCTTTATCAGGTACTGTTCCAACCATATCTGTTCAAAGACAGGTGTCCTTAAAGGAGAGAACAGAAGCAGAACAAGAATTGATCAGTATTGAGTTGCCTTTTCTCCTTTCTACACTAGATACTGGCTGTTTTGCTTTCTCTCAATCTTGTTTCCCAGGTCTTTCCAACTGTCATGTGCACACCAACCCCAAGAGATCTTGTTAAAATGTAGAGTTTCATTTGGTAAGTCTGGGATGAGGCCCAAGGTTATGAATTTCTAACGAGTTCTCAAGGGAGGCCAATTCTGCTGACCTGTGGACCACATTTTAAGTTGCAAGGACTCAGGGCATAGTGAGGAAGGTGCAGAGGTGGAGTGGATAGAGAGTGAGCTTTGTAAACAGAAATCTGGGTTCTAACTTGCAACTTTTTCCACTCACTAGCTCATTGCCTTTGGGTAGACTGCTTAACCTCTTTGCATTTCAGCTTACTCCTTATAAAAATGAGATGAGTTTCATCTCAGGGCAGCTATGAGGATTAACTGAGATGAGGGAGGTAATAAATCTAGCACTGTTCTGAGCATATACCTCTTGTACTTCTGCTCAGTCATGTCCAATTCTTTGCGACTCCATGGACTGTAGCCCGCCAGGCTCCTCTGTCCATGGGGTTTCCCAAGCAAGAATATTGGAGTGGGTTGCTATTTCCTCCTCCAAGGGATCTTCCCAACCCAGGGATCAAAGCTGCGCCTTTTATGTCTCCTGCATTGGTGGGCACATTCTTTACCACTAGCGCCATGAAATGGTAGCTATTTTCGTGAAAGTCTAACTATGCCTGCCATTCCCTACCTTTGCTGTTATGAATCCTAAAAATTCAGATTTGCCATGCCACACCTGGTGTGTATAATATTCTAACCTTCTGCTGTGCATTGCATGTTTGTGTCCCCACCCCACCAAATTTACATGTTGAAGCCCTAAATCCTAATGTGATAGCATCCGGAGGTGGGACCTTTGGGAGGTAGCTAGTTTTAGATGAGGTCATATGGGTGGAGTCCTCAAGATAGGATTAGTGTTGTTATAAAAAGAAACACCAGAGAGCAAGAGGGATCTGTCTTGAACTTGTGAGGACTCAGCAAGGTGGCCATCCACAAGCTAAGAAAAGAGCCCTCACCAGAACCTGACCTAGGCTAACACTGTGAGCTCAGATTTCAGGCCTTCAGATTGGTGAGAAATTTCTGTTGTTGAAGTCAGTCAAAGCTGACTAATAACACCTCCTCTAAGCTTACCAGCTATCCAGTAAACATTTATTGAGCTCCTACTGTATGACAGCCCTGAAGCCTTTCAATTCCCTCTAGTTCCCTCATGGCAATGCTAATCACTGTACTTTAAAAGAAACTCTAGAGAACAAGATGGTGGAGGAGTAGGTGTATGTGGAGTACATCTCTCTCCATGGATACATCAGGAATACACCTTCAGACACAGAAGTGCATGCAGAACACCAGCTGAGGGTGGACAGGAGTACCTGACCAGTGGAAAAGAATATATAGAATCACACAAAACTCGGTAGGATGAAGGAACTAGGGGGAGAAACAGGAGTGTTAGTAGGACTGGACCTGCCCTCGGCGGGTGGGGGAACTGAAGCAGGGCTCTGATCCCCATAGCAGGGCAACTGTCTGAGTCAGAAGAGAAACATTTAAGGCTGAGAGTGAAAGAGCTGATCTGTGGCAGCCTAAATGGAATGAGAATCAGACAGTCCTTGCCCACAGCCTGTCTCCTGGAAGGGGCAGCAGCTGGGAGCAAGCCCAGGGCAAGGGCTGCTGTTGAATGCAGAGAGACCGGTGGAGGGGATGTGAGGGAGGAGATAGTGGTGAGAAATGCTGGTAGAGGAAAGTCAGGCAGCCATGGTAGCATGGTGATACCACTGAGTCATGCGTAGGGGGTGGAGCGATCACCATAGCCTCTCTCTCCCCACACGCCAGCATCAGCACTGATCTATAGAGAAGCTGGCCCATAAAATGCCTGAGGCACTGAACTACAGAGTAGGACCCCACCCAGGGTGCCCCTTTAAGTGTCTCAGGTGCCAATCTACAAACTAGGAACACAGTTAGGGAGGACCCTCTATGTGTCTGACATGCCGAACAACAGAGAAGGACCACACGCAAGGGAGCCCTCTAAGCGCCTGAACGGGCGGAGCTACAGAGAAAGACTGGCCAAAGAAGCCCTCTGATGGCTGGCTAGAAGAGGTTCAAAAAGACTCTGATAGGGCCATAACTCCTGCGGTGGGGCAGTCTGTGTCCCTTCACATTTGGTGCCGCCAGGGTCTCTGCAAGACAAGCAGCTGCACTACTTTCATGCTCAACTCTCACTGGGCAGAGCTGCCACAGGCAAAAAAAAAAAAAAAAAAAAGTCTTGCATTTATGCACACAGGATCACTTCGGTCATGTCAAACTCTTTTCAACCCTATAGACTGTGGCCTGCCAGACTTCTCTGTCAGGGAGGGGGGTTCTCCAGGCAAGAATACTGGAGCATATTGGCCAAGACTGGTTGCCATACCCTTCTGGAGCACTGTATTTCATACTTCCCCAGCCTCCAACTCCCCTGAGTACCTGGTGCTGCCAGAACCCCTGTGACCCAAACAGCTGCACCACCTCCACACCTGGCCCTCACAGGGGCAAATCCAACCCCTCCAGGGCAGTCTCAGGAGCAAACCCCAGTGCAGGACCCACATATAGAGGTGGAAATAAAACCACAACTGAAACCCAGGGGCAGGGTGGCTAAGGAAGAAGACCACAAACTTCCCACCAGCTGTACAAGCTGCAGATTAAATCTACATGATCAACTAAGCAGACTCTGTGTCTATGGAATATATAAAGGGCCATAGAGAGTGCCCACAAAAGAAAACTCACTAGTTCTGATAGCTGTGGACATTGGAGGCAAGAACACACAGGGGTAGGACCAGATTAGAAACTGAGCTGCCCCCACAGCAGGTCCAGAGATCAGCACACTGTTGGAGGGCATCCTAGGGAGGTGAGGTGGACTGTGATTGAGGGAAAGGACTCTGACAGCCGTGACTCAAGAAAAACTCTTATTTTTTGACTTGTTCTGTAGATTCTTTTGGATTTTTTTCTTTCTTTTTCCTTTATTCCCCCTCCATTGTATTTGTCAATCTTATTGGCACTAAGAAATCTAATTAAGCTTTTGATCTTTTTTTTTCCTCACTCACATTTTTTATTGTTGTCATCAATCTCTGCCTCTACATGGGGCTTTTGCAGGTCTGTGGAGTTTTCCTCTTGTTCTTTCCTTTCTCTTTTATTTTTTATACATTTATTCCTTTGTTTGCTTTTCCTACTGTTTTTTTCCCCTGGCAGTTAACCTTTAACGTATATAAATCTTCTTTTTGTAGCTCTTTTTAACTTTGCATATCTATTCTTTCTTTCCTTTCTCTCCTTTCCTCTCCACATATTTGTTAGTTTTATTTTCATTGTTTTATTCCCCAATTGGCACCGTGCTTTAGTTTTGTTTTACAGCTTGTACTTTAATTAGTTTTGTTCTGGTAGATATAATTTTCTGTTTCTTTTGTTCGCCAGGTCGATCAATTGTACTTTATTTTTCCTGCATCAATTTTGCTTATGGGTGTATAAGTATATTCATTCACATTTTCTGTTTGTTGTTATAAACCTCTGCCTCTACATTGGGCTTTTGCAGTTCTATGGAGTTTTCCCTTTTTCCCCCTTTGTTCTTTCTTCTTCCTTTTTTCTCTTTTCTCATTTTATAATTTTAATTTTTTTAAACCTATTATACTTTTTCTATATTTATTCCTTTGTTTGCCTTTCCTACTGTTATTTTCCCCTTGCAGTTAATCTTTAATGTATATAAAACTTTTTCATCTACCTCTTTTTAACTTTGCATATCTATTCTATCTTTCTTTCCTTTCCTCACAACATATTTGTTAGTTTTGTTTCACTGTTTCATTCCCACTTGGCACCTTGCTTTACTTTTGTTTTCCAGTTTGTGCTTAAACTAGTTTTGTTCTTAACTTGTAAATGTAATTTTTTATTTCTTTTGTTCATCAATCAATCTACTGTACTTTATTGTTGTTGGAATGTTTTGACTTTGCTCATGGGTATATATGTATATGTGTATAGTCCATTACTTTAATTATTACTTGCCTGATTTTGTAACTGCCATTTGTCTGGGGTTCATCTTTGGTTTCTCATTTTTGGATATTTGTTTTCCTCTCCCTTAATGCCATTACAAACCACTTGTGGAATCGCCATTCCTGACCAAAGATCAAGTGCTAAGGTTTGGGAGAGGGAGCACTGACTCCAAGACCCTAGACTAGCAGAGAACTAACCCTAGGGAGTATCAAATACTAAGAACTCACACAAAGAAAACCACTTGAATAGAAGACCTGGGATTGCCCAACCACCAGTAGCACCCTGTGCAGAACACCTCATCTAAACAAGAAACAAAACAAAAATACAGACCCAATTATCAGCAGACAGGATTACCACCTCACTCAAGCCTTGCCCATCAGAGGAAAAATGAACAAACAAAAACTCAGCACAAATCTCACCCTATACTGAAGCTCACACAAACCACTGGACCAACCTGAGGAGGATAGAAACCAAAAGGAAGAAAGAATTCAACCTTGAAGCCTGGGGAAAGGAGACCTCAGACACAATAAGTTAAAAAAGTGAAAAGGCAGAGAGGTACTACACAAATGAAGGAGCAAACTAGAAACACAGAAGTCCAAATAAATGAAGAGGAAATAGGCAAACTACCTGAAAAACAATTCAGAATAATGACAGTAAAGATGACTAAAACATTTGAAAACAAAATGGAGAAAATGCAAGAATCAATTAACAAAGACCTAGAAGAATTAAATAACAAACATACAGAGACAAACAACACAATTAGTGAAATTAGAAATACTCTAGAAGGAATCAATAGCAGAATATCTGAAGCAGAAGAACGAATCAGTGAGCTGGAAATACAATGGTGGAAATAACTTCTGAAGAGCAGAATAAAGTAAAAAGAAGGAAAACAGCTGAGGACAGTCTCAGAGACCTCAGGGACATTACCAAACACACCAACATTCGAATTATAGGGGTCCCTGAAGAAGAAGAGAAAAAGAAAGGGTATGAGAAAATTTTTGAAGAGATTATAGTTGAAAATTTCCCCAACATGGAAAAGGAAATAGTCAATCAAGTCCAAGAGGTACAAAGAATCCCATACAGGATAAACCCAGGAGAAACACACCAAGACACATACTAATCAAACTAACAAAGACTAAACACAAAGAAAAAATACTAAAAGCAGCAGGGGAGAAGTAACAAGTAACATACAAGGGAAACCGCATATGTTCAACAGCTGATCTTTCAGCAGAAACTCTACAGCCCAGAAGGGAATGGCAGGATATACTTCAAGTACTGAAAGGGAAAAATCTACAACCAAGATTACTATACCCATCAAGGATCTCATTCAAAATTGATGGAGAAATAAAAACCTTTTCAGACAAGCAAAAGTTAAGAGAATTCAGTACCACCAAACCAGCTTTACAACAAATGTTAAAGGGACTTCTATAGTCAATAAATACAAAAAAGAAAAAAGATCTACAAAATTAACCCCAAACAATTAGAAAATGGCAATAGGAACATGTATATCAATAATTACTTTAAATGTAAGTGAATTAAATGCTCCAAACAAAAGACACAGACTGACTGAATGGATACAAAAACAAGACCCATATACATGCTGTCTACAAGAAACCCACTTCAGACCTAAAGACACATATAGACTGAAAGTGAAAGGATGAAAAAATACATTCCATGCAAATGGGAAGCAAAAGAAAGCTGGAGTAGCAATCCTCACATCAGACAAAATAGACCTTAAAATAAAGAAGATTGCAAGGGATAAGGAAGGACATTACATAGTGATCAAGGGATCAATCCAAGAGGAAGACAAAACAGTTGTAAATATCTATGCGCCCAACACAGGAGCACCGCAATACATAAGAAAAACACTAACAGACATAGAAGGAGAAATTGGCAGTAACACAATAATAGTAGGAGACTTTAACACCTCACTCACACCAATGGACAGATCATCAAAACAAAATTAATAAGGAAACACAAGTCCTAAGTGATACATTAGATGAGATGGATCTCATCGATATCTTTAGGACATTCCATCCAAATGCAGAAGAATACACCTTCTTCTCAAGTGCACATGGAACATTCTCCAGGATACAGCACATCCTGGGTCACAAATCAAACCTCAGTAAATTTAACAAAATTGAAATCATATCAAGCATATTCTCCAACCACAATGCTATGAGAGACTAGATATCAATTACAAGAAAAAAAAAACTGTAAGAAACACAAACACATGGAGATTCAACAACACATTTCTAAATAACCAACAGGTTACTGAAAAAATGAAAAGGGAAATCAAAAAATTTCTAGAAACAAATGACAATGAAAACTCAACAAGTCAAAACCTATGGGATGCAGCAAAAGCAATTCTAAGAGGGAAATTTATAGCAATACAATCCTACCTCAAGAAACAAGAAAAACATCGAATAGACAACCTAACTTTACACCTAAAGCAACTGGAAAAAGAAAAAAAAAAAAACCCAAGTTAGAAGGAAATAAATCATAAAGATCTGAGCAGAAATAAATAAAAAAGAAATGAAAGAAACAATAGTAAGATTAATAAAACTAAAAGCTGGTTCTTTGAGAAGATAAACAAAATGTACAAGCCTTTAGCCAGACTCATCAAGGAAAAAAGAGAAGAATCAAATCAACAAAATTAGAAATGATAAAGGAGACGTTACAACAGACAATGAAGAAATACAAAGGATTATAAGAGACTAGAGACTATTATGAACAACTATATGGCAATAAAATGGATAACCTAGAAGAAATGGACAGATTCTTAGAAAAGTTCAATCTTCCAAGACTGAACCAGGAAGAAACAGAAATTATGAACAACCCTATTACAAGCACTGAAACTGAAGAAAAATCTCCCAAAAAAACAAAAGCCCAGCACCAGATGGTTTCACAGGAGAACTCTAACAAACATTTAGAGAAGAGCTAATGCCTATCCTTCTAAACTTCTTTCAAAAAATTGTAGAGGAAAGAACACTTCCAAACTCATTCTATGAGGCCACCATCACTCTGATACCAAAACCAGACAAAGACAACACACAAAAAGAAAACTACAGGCCAATATCACTGATGAACATAGATGCAAAAATCCTCAACAAAATTTTAGCAAACAGAATTCAGCTATACATCAAAAAACTCATACACCATGATCAAGTTGGGTTTATTTCAGGTCTGAAAGGATTCTTCAATATATGCAAATCAATCAACGTGATACACCATATTAACAAACTGAAAGATAAAAACCATGATCATCTCAATAGATGCAGAAAAACCTTTGAGAAAATTCAGCACCCATTTATGACTAAAATTCTTCAAAAAATGGGCATAGAAGGAACCTACTTCAACATAGTAAAGGCTATATATGATAAGCCTACAGCAAACATTATTTCTCAATGGTGAAAAAATGAAAGCATTCCCCTTAAGATCAGGAATAAGACAAGGGTATCCACTTTTGCCACTATTATTCAACATAGTTCTGGAAGTCCTACCTACAGCGATCAGAGAAGAAAAAGAAATAAAAGGAATCCAGATCGGAAAAGAAGTAAAACTCTCACTGTTTGTAGATGACATGATACTCTACCTAGAAAACCCTAAAGATAGTATCAGAAAATTACTAGAGCTAATCAGTGAGCTTAGCAAAGCTGCAGGATACAAAATCAATACCCAGAAATCACTTGCATTTCTATATACAATGAAAAGTCAGAAATTAAGGCATCAATCCCATTCACCATTGTAACAAAAAGAATTAAATATCTAGGAATAAACTTACTTAAGGAGACAAAAGAACTGTACACAGAAAATTATAAGACACAAATGGAAGAAATCAAAGACAACATAAACAGATGGAGAGATATTCCATGTTGCTGGGTAGGAAGAATCAATATTGTGAAAATGACTATACTACCAAAAGCAATCTACATATTCAATGCAATCCCTATCAAATTACCAATGGTATTTTTCATAGAACTAGAACAAAAAATTTCACAATTCATATGGAACCACAAAAGACCCCAAATAGCCAAAGCAGTCCTGAGAAAGAAGAATGGAGCTGGAGGAATCAACCTTCCTGACTTCAGATTATACTGCAAAGCTACGGTCATCAAGACAGTATGGTATTGGCACAAAAACAGAAATATAGACCAACAGAACAAGATAGAAAGTGCAGAAATAAACCCATGCACCTAAAGGTACCTAAAGGGTACCTTATTTTTGACAAAGTAGACAAGAATATACAATGAGGCAAAGACAGCCTCTTCAAAAAATGGTGCTGGAAAAACTGGACAGCTACATGTAAAAGAATGAAATTAGAACAATTCCTAACACCATACACAAATATAAACTCGAAATGGATTAAAGACCTATATGTAAGACCAGAAACTATAAAACTCTTAGAGGAAAACATAGGCAGAACACTCGATGACATAAATCAAAAAAAGACCCTCTATGACCCACCTCCTAAAGTAATGGAAATAAAAACAAAAGTAAACAAGTGGGACCTGATGAAACTTAAAAGCTTTTGCACAGCAAAGGAAACTATAAGCAAGGTGAAAAGACAACCCTCAGAATGGGAGAAAATAATAGCAAATGAAACAACTGACAAAGGATTAATTTCTAAAATATACAAGCAGCTCATACAACTGAATGCCAGAAAAACAAACAACCCAATCAAAAAGTAGGAAAAAGACCTAAACAGACATTTCTCCAAAGAAGATATACAGATGGCTAACAAACACATGAAGAGATGCTCAACATCACTCATTATTCAGTTCAGTTCAGTTCAGTCACTCAGTTGTGTCCAACTCTTTGCACTCATTATTAGAGAAATGCAAATCAAAACTACAATGAGATATCACCTCACACCGGTCAGAATGGCCCTCATCAAAATGTCTACAAACAATAAATGCTGGAAGGGGTGTGGAGAAAAGGGAACGCTCTTGCACTGTTGGTGGGAATGTAAACTGATACAGCCACTATGGAACATGGTATAGAGATTCCTTAAAAAATTAGGAATAAAACCACCATATAACCCAGCAATCCCACTCCTAGGCATATACCCTGAGGAAACCAAAATTGAAAAGAGAAACATGTACCCCATTGTTCACTGCAGCACTATTTACAATAGCTAGAACATGGAAGAAACCTAGATGTCCACCGACAGATGAGTGGATAAAGAAGTTGTGGTACATATACACAATGGACTATTACTCAGCCATGAAAAGCAATGTATTTGAGTCAGTTCTAATGAGGTGGATGAAACTAGAACCTATTATACAGAGTGAAGTGCATCAGAAAGAGAAAGTTAAATACCATATTCTAATGCATATATATGGAATCTAGAAAAATGGTACTCAAGAATTTATTACAGGGCAACAGTGGAGAAACAGACATAGAGAATAGACTTATGGACATGGGGAGAGGGGAGGAGATGGTGACATGTATGGAAAGAGTAACGTGGAAACTTACATTACCATATGTAAAACAGATAGCCAAAGGGAATTTGCTGAATGGCTCAAGAAAGTCAAACAGGGGCTCTGTATCAACCTAAAAGGGTGGGATAGGGAGGGAGATTCAAAAGGGAGGGGATATATGTATACCTATGGCTGACTCATGTTGAGGTTTGACAGAAAACAGCAAAATTCTGTAAAGCAATTATCCTTCAATAAAAAAATAATTAAAAGAAGAAACTCTATAAGCTTTGACTGTTCTTTTAAACATGCTTAAGATTCCTTTCTTTAATTTGCATGTAGATGACTTTAAACCCAGAAACATTACAATGCCTTCTTTGGAAAGACATTTCTCACCATAAGCAATTCTAAACTGTGAATGACTAAGTATCTCAACATTAAAAAACTCTACTACCCTCGGTTCCCCAAGGACAGATATTTATTAAAAGTTACTAAAGGAACTTCCTCAACTTGATAAGGGTATATGCAAAAAACTCACAGCTAAAGTCATACTCAATGATGAAAGATTGCATGCTTTTCCCCTAAGGTGAGAAATAAGACAAGGATGTCCACTCTCGCCACTTCTATATAACACTGTACTGGAAGTTGTAGCCAGGGCAATTGGCCATGAAAAAGAAATACAAGGCATCCAGATTGGAAAGTAGAAGTTAAACTGTCTCTATTCATAGACAACACAACCTTATCTACAGGAAATCTTAAAAAATAACACACACACACACACACAAGTTATTAGCAGTAATAAAAAAGTTCTGAAAGGTTATAAGATCGATACAGAAAAATGAACTATACTGTAATGAGCAATCTGAAAATGAAATTAAGAAAACAATTCCATTTGCAGAGCCATCAAAAAGAATAAAATACGTAGGAAAACATTTAACCCAAAAAAGTGCAAAATCTATATTCCAAGAAACTAACAAAATGCCACTGAAAAAAAATTAAAGAAGACCTAAATATACACATAGACATCCTGTGTTCATAGATTGAAATACTTAATATTGTTAAAATGACAATATCCCTGCAATTACTCTATAGTCAAGGCAACCCCTATCAGCATCCCAGCTGGCTGTTTTGCAACAAATTAAAAGATGATCCTGAAATTCATATGGAAATACAAGGGCCCCAGAATGGCCAAAACTATCTTGAAACAAAATAACAAATTTGAACGACACACTTCTCACTTTCAAAACATTCTCCAAAGCTACAGTGATCATCAAGACAGTGTGGTGCCAGCATAAGGACAGACATATACATTAATGGAATAAAACTGACGGTCTAGAAATAAACCCTATTTGATTGATTTTTGATAAGAGTTCCAAGTGGCTCAGCTGGTAAAGAATCCGCCTGCAATGTGGGAGACCTGGGTTTGATCCCTGGGTTGGGAAGATCCCCTGGAGAAGGGAAAAGCTATCCACTCCAGTATTCTGGCCTGGAGAATTCCATGGACTGAATAGTCCATGGGGTCACAAAGAGTCGGACACGACTGAGTCACCTTCACTTCACCAAGACATTTCAACAGGGAAGAGTCTTTTCAACAAACAATGCTGGGACAACTGGATATCCACATCAACAGAATGAATTTGGACCCCTTCTTCACATGATATATAAAAAGTCCTAAATGCAAGATCTAATACCATGAAATTCTTAGAAGATATTCCTAAGACCTTATGAACTTGATTAGATACTAGTGTCTTAGACATAACACCAAAAGCACAAGCAGTCAAAGACAAATTAGACTTCATTAGTGTTTAAAGATTTTGTATTTTAAAGGATGCTATCAATAAAATGCAAAGACAACCCAAAAGATGAGGGAAAATATTTCAAGTCATATACCAGATAAGGGTCTACTATCCCAACACATAAGAACTATCACAATTGAACAATAAAAAACACATAACCCAATTTAAACGTGGGAAAAGATTTGAAAAGCCATTTCCCCTAAGAAGACATAAAAATGGCTAATAAGTACATGAAAGGGTGTTCAACATCATTAGTTATCAGGGAAATACAAATCAAAACCACAGGGATATACCATTTCACACCTTCCCAAATGGTTATTATGGGGAAAAAATCAGGTAATAACAATTGTTGGCAAGGAGGCAGCAAAACCAGAACCCTCATACATTGCTAGTAGGAATAAAAAACAGGGAAGCCACTTTGGAAAGCAATCTGGCAGTTCCTCAAAAGGTTATTTAAACATGGAGTTACCATATGACCCAGAAATTTCACTTCTAGGTATGTACCCCAAAGCAGTCAAGACTGTACCCCACCAGGCTCCTCTGTTCATGAAATTCTCCAGGCAAGAATACTGGAGTGGGTAGCCATTTCCTTCTTCAGGGGATCTTTCTGACCCACGAACGGAACCCAAGTCTCCTGCATTGCAGCCAGATTCTTTACCGTCTGAGCCAATAGGGAAGCCTAGTCAAGCAGATATCTTTACACAACCATTCACAGCATCACTATTCACAATGGCCAAAAGGTGGAAACAACCCAAATGTCCATCAATGCGTGAATGGATAAACAAAATATAAGATAACCAACAAAGACCTACAATATAGCACAGGGAACTATACTCAGTATTTTGTAATGCCCACTATAAGGGAAGAGAATCTGACAAACTGAATCACTGTGCTGTACACTTGAAGCTGGCACAACATTGTAGATACAGTATACTTCAATTTTTAAAAAATGTGGTATACTGTACAAAGGAATATTATTATTCAGTCATAAAAAGGAATGAAGTAACCTGGATGAACTTGAAAACTTTATGCTAAGTGAAATAAGTCAATCAGAAAAGGCTACATATGATATGATTCCATTTACATGAGATATCTAGAACAAGCAAATCCATAGGGACAGAAAGGAGATGAGTGGTTGCCAGGGTCTATGGAGGGGAGGAGTAGAGAGACATTTACTAATGCTTTTGGTGGGGGTGGGGGAGAATGACGAAAATATTCTAAAATTAAATAGTGGCAATGGTTGTACAACTCTGTAATGCACTGAATTAGACATTGAATTGTACACTTCAAATGGATAAACTTGCATTATGCAGATTTTATCTCAATTAACACCTCCCCTCAAAAAAATGACTACAGGGAGAAAGAAAGACGCAAGGATTCATTGCCTCTTTGTGGAGTGGTTTTAAATGTTCAAAGTTCTTTGCTAATTCTTCTGTTGTCTTCTGTTATCTGCTACCTTTTCTTCAAAAACGTATCTGTGAGGTAGACAGAGCAAATATCACTAAGACCAGTTGACAAATGGGGAAACTGATGCTTGATGGGAATGAAACTAACTCAGTCAAAGCCCCAACGTCAGCGGTCAGCGACAGCATGAGACCAGGCAGGGCCCTAAGCAGTGCTGCCCCGCCTGCACACTGGAATTGCCTGGGGTGCTTCTGGAAAATGCTTACATTTTGAAATTGGCTCTGTTGCTTCTAGGGTGCAGTCAGTGCTGAGAACCACTGATCCACACAGACTGGGGAAACAGAACTCGCCTCCTAGATATGGCTTTGACTGCATGAAGAAACACTGCTGACCACCCGAGACTGTACTGCTTACGACTTGCTCAATAAATCTTGCCTGCTTGATCTAAAAACACAAAAAAGAAACATGGCTTGGGGGAGTGGCTCAAAGACGAGGGAGAAATACTGGGTGGAAGAGTCAGAGGCTGTGTCTTCTAATCACATTTTTGGAAAACAGAACTAGTGCAAAGAACTATTAAACTCTGGAGGCAAAGAGGCTGCTACCTGTCATTCTCATTCATGACTGCCACTCTCCCTGAGAGTGGGGGGCTTGGGTGTTACTGAAAAACTCAGAGGTCTCGACATTTCATTCAAATGGGAAGAAACACCAGGAGTGGGCCTAATTCACCTGTCAGAAGGGAGTAGAGAGAGAGTTGGCCAGTTCCCTAATCTAACAGTCTGTCTGGGAAACACACACACACACACAAAGGTGCTGCTAGTCAATGTGGAAAAGAAATCCGGCCAGGGAATTTTAATCTCACTCGGCAAAGCTAATTCAGAAACATAGCCCTCAAAAACCACTACAATATTGTAAAGTGATTAGCCTCCAACTAATAAAAATAAATGGAAAAAAATAAAGAAACAAAGCCCTCTTCACATCACCATCACCCAACCAGGGAGCTGGAGCCAAGGCCCTGAAGGCTAACATCAAATAGCACAGGCCAATAGGAGCCCAGTTTGACATCTGTTTGGAGTAGTAGTAACAACAAGAGCATCTGACACTTAATTAAACACTTACTGTGTGCTAGGCACTGGACTAAGTGCTTACCCCACGTATCTCCATTCGTTCAAGCACCCATCTACAGATTAGAAAACAAGGTCACCGAAGTGTGTAATTTACTCATGATCACATGGATAAAGACAGACGAGCCAGCCATAAAAGCAAGGATCTGCTCACTCCAGAGTCAGCTAACTGACCACTACATTATACTAACTCTTAACAAGCACACAGAGACGAGAAGACTTTGAGAATACGCTACAAACAATATGAACATCTGTCAACTATTCACTGATCCTATTTCAGTATATTTCTGTATTTTCTTTATTTGCTATTATGAAGATATTACTTTTGTAAAGAAAACATTTACACAATTGCAAGGACAGAGGCACAAAAACCTCATGCTTTTTGGTGTTTTTCTTTTTTTTAATATGTTGAAAAATAAGCCCTTTTGCATTGATGGTACTTATTTTTTATTTCTACTTTCCTGTATTTCACAAATTTTCATCACTAAATATGTCTTTTGCTGTCATCAGGAAAACAGCATTATTTTAAGTGGTTTAAAAATAATTCACTTGGGAAAAATATCTCTCATCCCTCCGGTATCACACCTAAGACATCATCCTGGACATGTGTGCAAAAGATCCCTGAAATTTCTCTGCAATACAGAGGCTCAGGTTGATGGGCTAATTCATTTATTCTATTTGTGGATACCACCATGTGCTGGGTGTCCTGCATAGAGCAGATACCACAAAAGACACTACTCTTGCCCATAGACACTAGTTATGATGCAGGCCTGGGAGCCTGGCAACAGGCTGAATATACACTTCAACCAAACTATGGAGTGCTCAGCAGTTATTGGAAAACAATGAGCTACGTCCACACCTGAAGAGATTACAGATTCTACAATTAGGTTAAAGGAAAATACACTGGAGGAATGGTTATAGCTCAATGCCGATTGCACAAGAAACCTACAACCAAACCAACCAACAACCCCAGAAATGTGAACATCTCCATCTGCACTTATGGGCAAAAGAAAAATGTGGAAACATATACAAACAGTTAACACAACTTACCCCTGGGGAGACAGGATTGAAAATTGATGAGGTTTAAAGATTGGCTTTCAAAAAAAAAAGATTGACGTTCTCTTTATACTTGTCTGAATAAATGAATTTTTCAAGGAGCATATATTTTTTAAAAAATCCTGAAAGTATAATCGGTCCTCCAAAAGAATCTCTAATGGATATTGTATAAAATTTACACAAAAACTTGACTTGGCTTAATACTTGAAAATAAAATAAAATAATCAGGAAAGAGGTGGAAAGAAACCCTTGAGCTTGCATATCAGAAAGACAGATGTTCTCAGGCCAGTTCTGTCAATTCTTGTGTGTCTCTGAGCAAGTTATATAAACTTTCTAAGGTTTAATCTGTTAAATGGCAGTGCTAACCAGATGGCTCAGTGGTAAAGAATCTGCCTGCCAATGCAGGAGACACGGGTTCGATCCTTGGGTCGGGAAGATCCCCTGGAGAAGGAAATGGCAATTCACTCCAGTATTCTTGCCTGGGAAATTCTATAGACAGAGGAGCCTGACAGGCTATAGTCTATGGGGTCTCAAAGAATCAGACATGACTTAGCAACTAAATAACAACAACAAGTGAAACCAAGGACAGGCATCAGCTAGATTTCTTAAACCACAACTTGCTTAATAAGTAACATCCTATAACCTGCCTTTGCAGACCAAGCTCTCCTTAATTGTTCCTGCAAACTGTATACCTTCCAAGCTGCGTATAGCTTAGACAATATATCACAAGACTCCTTTAGGCACCCCTATAGATAACAGCTCTGACATTATAGTAATGGTTGCTTCAGTTGTTTTTTCAGGAACATGGAGCTAGTCTAGTCCATTTCAAAGTGGTCAAGACCATCAACCATTCACCATTCAGCTGGGACTGAGAGTATCTGATGGATTACTTTTTGATGTCAGAGGTCCAAAAACTCCATCCTCAGATCATGCTAAGGTCACCATTTTTCTGAACATGCATCTCAAGAAGTACGTAACTCAGCTATACTTGCACAGAACGCTGATTACTTCACCGCCTTCTTGCCTCCAACCATCTTTCCCCAGGCCTCAGACCACCCTGCTTCCTTGTCCCATAAATATCCTAAACCCCTCAACTTGGGGGAGGTGGATTTGAGATTGGTTCTCCTCGCTTGGCTGCCTTGTAGGGCAAACCTCAGCATCTCAGCATTTGGCTTCCTGCACACTGGGCAAATGAACCTGGTACAGTAACACTAATACCCACCTTTCACAGGGTTTCTGTGAAGATCAAAGGCTAATAATTAACAACTAATGCTGATGGAGGACCTCCCATCTGCCAGGTGCTGTGCTACATGCTTTACACATATTAACTGATTTATCCTCAGAGCAGCTTTAGGAGGGAGGCACTATGATCACCTCCATATCATAGATGAGAGCATGGAAGCCCATTCAAGTTAAGTAACTTAGCCAAGTTCCCTTTCTCCCTCCCTCTCATATACACACAGCACAGTCAGGGTATGAACCTGGAAAATCAGATCCCTGAGCTATATTCTTAATAACTCTACTAGGGTGACATATTTGTATTTGTGAAAGATTTTGTGGTTGAAAAGCTCCGTCTCCCTGTAAGAACTCTTAGTGGTGGTGGAAAACGTAAGTAAGTACACATAAAATCAAAACACTCCAAGGGCTAAAAGGCGTGACAGAAGCAGTGTCACAGGATGTCTTCTGGTGATTGGCCAGTAAGTGGCCAGTAAGTATATACAAACTGGAGTTCATGACTCTCCTTCCTGCTCTTTAGACAGTCAAGGAGAGTCTACTATTTCCTACCTCCATACCTCTGGTCCCTTAGTTGAACTGTCACCTTCCTCTGCAATTTGCATGCACATTCTAATAGCCCTTCAAGGCTTGGTTCAGGCTTTACTTCTGCATGGAGCATTTCTGGACCACCTCATCCAATGACCTCTTTAGGACGCAGTGCATTAGAGCTCAAAGTCTTTAGACTTAGTTTTAGTACTTACAAATCATGTAACTCTGAGCAAGTCATTTAGCGTCTCGAAACCTCAGTTTCCTCACAGGTAAAATCAGGTTCTTGTGAGAATTTAATAAGAATATCCATAAATTACCTGGCACACATTCACATTAGATGCTCAATAAATACTGATATTAATCCTCTTCCCATTTTTGTAGATCTTGAAACAATTACAATTTAGCAATTAAGCCTGTATTGCCTTGCAATTCTCCTTTCTCAAGATTTTGACTCTAATATCGCAATCATGTCTAAGGCATTTGTGCCTTATCCTTCTAACTAAACCACAAGTTCCTTGAGGGCTGGGAATGAACTCTGGTTGCTTTTGCATCTCCTGAAGCATATAGCACAATATTTAACAAAAAATGTGCTCAATAAAAATTTGGACTGACTGGTACAGCTGGGCTGGCATTCTGTAAGACTCTCAAAGATTAATCTCAAAATACAGGCAGTAATTAGACCTATTCTAGGCCAGTGCCTAGAATTTGGTGGAACCCCAGGCCTTCTCAACACCCTCCATGTCCCCATACACTTTGCATTCATCTGATCAGAAACACACTGGCCTTTGTAGAAGGTTGAGGCACAATTTTGCCTGAATCAATTCTTCAGAAAGCTAAGGCCTCTTTTGAAAACAAGCTTTTTCTATTTTAAGTACTGTCAAGAAAGCAAAGGGACATTCTGTCCCTAGTTCAAGTCCAAAACCCAAACTATAAATTTTAAAAATAGCTCAATTTGCCACTCACAGAAATAACTTTTCTAGGTCAATTAGCACGTTTCAATGTACCAATTAGCAAAGAGTAAGATTCTCAAGTCGATTTGCATCCGTGACAGCAAAGTGTTCCCAGCAGCACACATGGGTACAAGGTGTGCCGGCGGCAGTTACATCCCCAAAACATGATGGTGGATAAGGAGCAGCCGCTCCAGGAATGGAAAAAATCATTACTAACCTCTTCCACTCAGTCTGTTAGGAACATTCAAGAGAACCATCTAACAGAACAGGAACTGGGTAAAAGGGGAGGGGTGGTAAAGGAGGAAAACAGGAACTAATGTTAACAGATCAACATGGCTACACAATAAGGGGCAATTTTTGATAATGAGATAATAATATACTAGAGGCTTTGAGCCTTGATGAAGAAAGGAACTTGATGAAAAGAATCATTATCATTCGTCTCCTTATTGTTCTAGTAGAAGACAGATGGCTGCAAACATAAATATAGGCCAGGCTAGAGGCTTTGGTTGGAGAAGGGGCTGTCACAGTTTGCAGTTTCTTTTCTCCCTTGCTCAGAATACTTCATAAGAAGTTGTCATGGACATTTGAGGGTAAAAGGCTCAGGGTTGGAATGCAGCTTGGGTCCCGTGCCTCATTCTGAGGATCAAATCAACAGCTCTACAAGGTAAGAGCTGTAACCGAAAAGCTAATATGTAACCAAGTTCCATGGGCACCCTGCTTAGCTCCCAGGTCTTGGCTTGCACTTTCCAGGAGGTGGTTTAGCCTGAAACACTGTCTGCAAAGTCATGTGTATAGATAAGGAACCCCATCACCATCAGAACGAAAAACCATTGGCTATACAAGGAGCTACTAGGCAAGTTCATCTATTCTCCAAGCCATGGACTACTTACTGACAGCTGGGGCTGGGGGATCTCAACAAGGAATCCATGGATGGGCTTCTGGGAGAAAGGGGCAGGAGGTGGCGGTCTGTGTCCCTCCTGAAATTGTATGCAAACTTGTCTTCGTGCATCTGGGAAGAGGCTCTATAGTCCTCATCAACTTATCAAAGAAGCCTATGACCCAACTCTTCTACTTGGAGAGAAGCTAAGTAGCATCTCCAGCGTCTTAATTCACTATCATTCATATTCAAACTCACCCTAGATGTCAATCAAACAAAGGAAATGGGCTCTGAAGTCTGAGTTAGGAGACCTGGGTTCTAGGGGCATCCACCTTGGCTTCTTAGGCAAGTCATTTATCCATCTAAGTTACCTCTCTGGGCTTCCCTGGTGGCTCAGATGGTAAAGAATCTGTCTGCAATGCAGGAGACCTGGGTTAGATCCCTGGGTTGGGAAGATCCCCTGGAGGAGGGCATGGCAACAACCCTCTCTGGTATTCTTGCCTGGAAAATTCCCAGGGACAGAGGGGCCTGGCAGGCTGTTACAGTCCATGGGGTTGCAAAGAGTCGGACACAACTGAGCGACTAAGCACAAGTTTCCCCTCTAGAAGATTAGCTCAGACAAGCTTTCACCTCTCTGATAATCAAATAATAGTTCCATGATACATTTCCCCTCCTTCCCTCAAAGAAACAAAAGTGAAATTGCCCTTAAGGCACTTCATCTGAAGTCAGAAAGAGACCTACTCTGAAATCCTGGTAGTGAAGAGTACTTACTTGTAATATGGGCCATTGGAATAAATCTTCTTTCTTCTAAGGTGTCAGCTTCTAAGATCAAGAACCAGGAGGAACTTGGAGCTGGACATTTTTTAGCTGGGCTGCAAGCCCCAGTGCCAACAAGGCATAGAGCAGAAGACCACGTGGAAATTCACTGATGATCCACATCCTTTAGCTGACTGTGGAAATTTCCTCTAACTCCCTCACTGTCTTTATATATGAGTGTATACACGTTTGTATTACTGGTATACACACCAATTAGCTCATTCTATTTTCCTTGTTTCCTCATTATAGCTACGGAGGAAAAAGAGGATTAAAAAGCATCAAGGGCCAAGAAGGAAGAAAGGGCAAAAAATGTCCAGAATTGACTTCCTGCCTAATTAGATCATCAGGCTTACAGAGTTGCCTACCTTCCTGTGCCTTATTTTGTCAATCTGAGCTCAAGGGGTTGCAAAGTAAAAAGTCCTGAAGGTCAGGGTAGCCTAGGAGGGGTCCCAGCCATTTAAAGTAGCCAGACCAAAGCCAATTGTCAAGACATTTGCAAACAGAGCCACCACCCTGAGCTTTTATTTTTGAAAAGGAATACGAGATTATTTACCAGAGTGACTGGAATCGCTAGTTAACACAGAGTTCATCAAAGAAATTTCGATGTTAAGGAAAGTCACTTGGACATTCTTGATAAGCTGGCTGACTAAAGCTTGACATTTATTTAGAAAGTACTGGGGGTCATAACAAATAGAATAACAAATCTGCCATTAGAGAGGGGAAGAAGCGGAAAGGGGGAGAGGGCGAAAGAGAGGGAAGGAAGGAAGGAAGGACAAAGGAGGGACAGACGAAAGAAAAGAATTTCTACTGATGAACTCTCTGAACGCCAGTTTCTTCCTCTATAACAAGAGGCTATAAGACTCGGCCCTCACACAACTTAATAGCTACCTCCCCCAACTGTTATTTGAAATGACCTTGTAAATTATGAAATGCTATCCAAAGAGGAATGATGATCATTTTGAGATTTAAACTGTGATACTAACACATGAGGCAAATTTAAGTCTTGAAAACAGAAAGCAGAAGGAAGTATTTCATGTGTGAGTTCTTGCCCTGAGTTTTCTCAGCCAGCCTGCTAATCCCTCTGCAGCCACACATATGGGAGTCTAAGGACAGGGCCTGGCCACTCAAGCCCTATACTCCCACTTCTCTCTGTACTGGTTTAGCACCCAGCCACCTGCCACAGTGGGGTTTTACCTGCTAGCCACTGGCGGGATGTGTGGGCCAGACTTCTCTGTGGCTTTGGGACAACAGGGAAGAAATCTAATTCTTGCCCAAAGGCGTCTCTGGCAAAGCAGGCTGCCTTTGAGGCTCCCCAGTAGATTATTCTGGACTAATGTGGCTGAATCCACACTGGAGGCCCTTGGAACACCTGGAAGCTTTGGTTGAATGGGTGGGGCCTCCTTTCTCTTCACCAAACCCTTCCAAAAGCTTTTGTAGGCTTTTCTGATCTGTTCTGGTTCTGGCCTAAACCCTTACTAAAGCCCCCGAGTTCCATACCATACTCTCATCCTCATCAAGCTCCATTACATCCAAACAGGGTTGCATCAAATCTCAACATTGAATGTGTAGACATGTAAAAACTTACACAGAGGGGCCAAAGGTAGAAATTACCATGATCAATATAAATAAGCTAAAAGGATATATTGCATAGCACAGAGAATATAGCCAATATTTCATGATAACTTTAAATGGAGCTTAACCTATTAAAAACAATGAATCACTATGCTATACATCTGAAACTAATATTCCCAATCACCTATACTTTAATAAAAAAGATTAAAAAAATAAAAACTCACATGAGGACATGACCTAAGGATGAGGACAAGCTCTGGATAACATAGGAGCAAGCAAATACCATTTTGTATGTTGCTGGTATATTTCTAGAAGGGGCCACTTACCAGACGCGTATTCACCACAGGAAATAGCAGAGCAAGAAGAGCTCCATTCAACATGTGCATCTGCAGCCTGGAGAGGAAAAAAGATAAAGTGCAGGTCATACTCTGACTGTGATGCAGAGGCAGACAAAAATGTGTCAGGTTATGCCATGCCAGATGGGAGAGCATGTATACAAGAGGTTGTGTGAGTGAAACAGAACACTGGAGTTGGCACACATGTGTAATAAATGAAAAGCAGCACATTTTGCATTAGCTGAAATGTTCTGAAGAGCACCAGTGCCGCCTCAAAATCCCCTAAACGCTTGGTGAACAGGCTTTGGTTACAACACTTCATTGCATAATTAGCTCTGGGCTCCCTAAACATTCGGTCCGTCCCAATCTCAGCTCCAACTGCTGTGGCTCAGGCAGCCTAACAAAGGGGCACTGCGGGAGCCAGGTGTTATTACACGACTGTGTTATTATAGTAGAGACCTATTTCTCAGAGCCAGCTTGCTTATTTACACAGCCAGGTCCCATCCTCCTCCCCAAACAGAGACCTAGGCAGGAAAATGGTAGCAAATACAACCCAGGAAGACAACTTCAGTGTTTCGCAAATGGGCTCCCTCGCTTTCTTAGAAACACCTTTGGGGTGGAAGTGGCAGCCTTCCAAGCTTTCTTTTGTCTATTTTACATACTGGGTTCTGTGACTAGAAAGCAAAACGAAAAAGAAAAGGAGAAAACCACTGGTCTCCAGCACTGGGTAGTGATCCTGTTTCCCAAATCCAGACTTGTTAAAACACATGCTAGGAACCCTTTATAAGTCAAGAACAAGCAGGTCAGGAACAAACTCCACCTGTGTGAGCTGTGGGACTAGGCTGAAGCAGCTTTCCTCATCATTCAAGGCAAGTGGTCCCTGATGACTGAGGGAGAAGCAAAGAATGACAGTCTGTTCCTCCTGAAGAAAAGCTAATTTGATGGGTCACGTACAACCACCACTGAGTCAACGTGGCTTCTGGACCTCAAGTTCACTCTTGCGAGCTCACACACACACAGACACTCACAGCAGTCTCAAGATAACTAGGATCTCTCTTGTGCCCTGACTGGGACCTAGAAGAACATGAGCTCTTCTCTTGGAACTCACGGACCTGTGCCTAAGACTAAGAGACCATGTTGTAAGGAGTCCCCAATGGGACACCACACAAGCCCCAACCAAGGCTGCTTTTGGTTTACCCCAGTCTGTTTCTTTCAGCTGCTTGTTACTGGCAATGCTGTGATGATGGTGATGTGCACTTAACATATCCCAGGCAAGTATCTAAGTAATTGCTTTAGGTAAACTCTCCAACTGAATTTTTACAGCAATTTTATGAGATGGGTACAATTATTCGTCACATTTTGTGGATGAGGAAACCAGGCTCAGAAAAGTGAAGTGACTTCATCAACGCCATAGGGTAGCAGAGTCACAATGCAAACCCAGGTTCATCTGACTCTGAACTCGAATGTCCACCTCGCTATCTTGCACCAGAGCCCGCCTCCCTTCCTCCACTGCAAATATGACCTCAAGTAAAGAGTTAGCGGTGTGTCACTTTCCTTCCTTGTGTTTTCAGGGGTCTCTCGTACCACCTTCTTCATCCCCAGCTCCAGCTTTAATGAGCTTTCAGGGGATAACTGTCAGGAGCTTGCTGTTAGGCCATGCCAGACCAGCAGTCCTACAGTTTAAGAGGGCTTAGCTTGATCCATAAAAGGGAGGAGGCACATCAATGCAATGTCACTCCTGCCTCCCTGGATTGGCACATTTTTTAAAACGGAGTCTTTCGAGGAGGCACCTCATACTCTCAGAAACTGGTGAAAACTCTGGCTCAAGCCTCAATGCCTGGAGCAGGGGTCCTTAACAGCCATTCTGCAGCTGTTAAGGGGGTGAAGTAACACATGCCTAACTCTGCCCCTGGACACTCCTAAGTGACAGGCACAGCAAAAACACTCACCCTGGCAGAGAAAAAAATCTCACTGATAGTAGAGGTACCAGGCTTTGCCACTGGCCTTAAAAGAATGTCATTTACACAAGGCACCAAAACTTAAATCCTGAGGATGATGGAACTGATCCCAAAGGCCCATGAATGGCCAAAGATAAAGAAGATAAAAGTCAACATCAAGATTCAAAATAAACAACCTAGATAAAGACAAGTCTTGTTCTGAGTCCTCAAAATTCAATTCCACAAGCTACATACAGGCCAAAAGGTGAATTATCCTTAATATAGAAAAAGATCTTACATGTCACTAATTTAAAAAATATCTAATGCATCAATATATTGAGCAATTTCATGTGCCAATCACTGGACTAAATATTCAAATACATCATCTCATTGAATCTTCATGGTTTTTATTATAATCAGTACCATTTTCAACTTCATAGCTGAGAAAACCAAAGCACCAAGTGATTAAGTCACTTGCCCCAGATCAAATAGATAATAAGGGGCAGAGGGAGAGGTCACATTCAGATTTCATCAAGTTCCCAGGCTATGTTTCTGCTGCTATATCCTGCACTTCAAATCCACGATATGAACATTGCAAATGTTGTGTGTGGTGTGTGTGCATGCCAGACAGGAGACCATGGGGCAGGGGAGATCATTCCTAAGAGCAACAGAAGTCCTTATGTATTCTGTGGCAAAGCTGGCCCAACTACCCAGCTGCACTGCCTTCTACAGACCCAGGGCACAATCCAACAAGTAAATGATTGCCCGATCAGAGTCAAAGACTTTGGTTTTGCTATGTATCACCTCTAGCCTGCCTCCCAGATACCTACTGGATACTGGAAATGGATAATGAACCATTAGAAAAGCCAGTGAGAGTGCTTCCCTGGTGGCTCAGTGGTAAAGAATCTGCCAGCCAATGCAAGAGACACAGGTTTAATCCGTGATCCGGGAATATCCCACATGCCTTGGATCCACTAAGCCCGTGCACCACAACTACGGAAGCTGGGGCAACCCAGAGCCTGTGCTTTGCAATGAGAAAAGCCACTGCAATGAGAAGCCCATGCGCCGCAACTAGAGAAAAGCCCATGCAGCAATGAAGACCCAGCAGAGCCAAAACATAAAATAAACAAAAATATTCAGAAAAAAATAAAGAACATCCAGTGAGAGTTCCCTCATCTGTACAATGGGAATAATAATAGTACCAACTCACAAAATTATAAGTGGTTGATATATATAAAGGGCTTTTAAAAAGTGCATGGCATATGTTAAGACTCAGGTATATGTTTCTTAAATAAATGGTGAAGAGCTCATCTAAAAGCCTCAAGATTAAAAGGGGAGAGGGATCATGAACCATTGGGGAAAGCTTAACTGTTATAAAAGTTCAAAGTGTGACAAAAAGGTCAAAAGAGAGCAAAAGGACAGATTGAAGGCCAGAAGCATACAGTAGAGCCTGGAGATGGACCCCAGGTCAGTCACACTTACAAACCTTCTGGCTGGCTCTAACACTTGGCCATTACCATTGTCACAAATATTTTGCCAGCTTTTTTTGTTTCTATGTAGGATACTATGCTAAGTCATTTTAGTTGGTAAGAACCTGGGGTAAAATGGCGATTGTTATGGGTTTGATTCTCTGTCATGTCAGTTCTTTCATTAAATTTTGTCTACAACCATTTGTCCATTACTGTGTGTTAATATCATCCCAGGTACTATAGAGAAATGCGCTTAGTTGCTAGGTCTTGTCTGACTCTTTGCGACCCCATAGACTGTAGCCCACCAGGCTTCTCTGTCCATGGGATTTCCCAGGCAAGAATACTGGAGTGGGCTGCCATTCCCTTTTCTAGGGGATCTTCCTGACCCAGAGATCGAACCTGGGTTTCCTGCATTGCAGGCAGATTCTTTACTGTCTAAGCCACCAGGGAAGCCCAGAGAAAAGGAGATCAATATAATTAAGACCTAGTATGTGTCTTCAAGAAAGCTGACAATCTTATTAAGAAGCCAAGAAATCAAAAATGTAGAGGAAAAGTAGTATAATGGTTAAGAACTTTGTTTGGAATCAAAAGTGAAAGAAAGTGAAGTTGCTCAATCATGTCCGACTCTTGGCAACCCCATGGAGTAGCCTACCAGGTTGCTCCATCCAAGGGATTTTCCAGGCAAGAATAATGGAGTGGGTTGCCATTTCCTTCTCCAGGAGATCTTCCCGACCCAGGGATTGAACCCGGGTCTCCTGCATTGTAGGCAGATGTTTTACCGTCTGAGCCACCAGAGAAGTAATGCTACTACTGCTGCTGCTAAGTCACTTCAGTCGTGTCTGACTCTGTGCGACCCCATAGACGGCAGCCCACCAGGCTCCCCCATCTCTGGGATTCTCCAGGCAAGAACACTGGAGTGGGTTGCCATTTCCTTCTCCAATGCATGAAGGTGAAAAGTGAAAGTGAAGTTGCTCAGTCGTGTCCGACTCTTAGCGACTCCATGGACTGCAGCATACCAGGCTCCTCCGTCCATGGGATTTTCCAGGCAAGAGGGAAGTAATACCTACATTCAAATCCCAGCTCTACCACTTACTGGCAGAGTGACTTTGGACAAACCGCTTAAGATATGTGATTCAGGCACTTCCCTGGTGGTCCAGTGGTTAAGACTCTGCACTTCCACTACAGGGCATACATGTTCAACCCCTAAGTCGGGAAACTAAGATCCCACATGCTCCATGGCACAGTCAAATGAATAAGTAAATAATAAAAAGACTTTAAAAAATAAAGAAAAAATATGTGATTCAGTTTTCTCAGTAATAAAATGGGGCTAGTAACAGCACCAATTAAAAGAATTGTTGATAGATGTGGTAAGACTATGTAAAGTGATCAACACAGTACTTAGGACATAGTAAGGACTCAATACATGATAACTATTATAATCCTTAATGAAGCAAGGTAAATGAATATCATATTATTATTCATAATAAATGAAGCTATTACAAAATTCTCATGAGATGATGTATATTTAAATTTAACACTTGATTACAACCAAGAATCTAAAGATATAGAACAGAGTGCCTGGAAAGGAAAATTTATAGAAAGGAATTATCAAATGAAATTATAAAATATTTTGAAGTGAACAAAAAATTAAAATACATTAAAATACAACATGTGAAAATGTGTAAGATCCTTATAACAGAAAATTCTTATTTTAGGAAAAAAGTATAATCTCAAAGCAGTAAACCAAGATTCTAACTTGAGAACCCAGAGAAAGAAAAGCACAATAATCCCAAAGCAAGCAGAAGGAATGAAATAATAAAGGCAGAAATCAATGAATGTAAAAACAAATACAATCAATGAAACCAAAAGTTCACCTTTGAAAAATGCAATATAATTGTGAAACCTCTAGGCAGTATGACGTGGATAAAAAGAGAGAATGCAAAAGCTACCAATATCAGGAAGGAAAGAAGGGATATCACTACAGACCCCCAGAAATTAAGAAGATAATAAGAATATACTATAAACATTTCTATGCACATAATTCAACAACTTAGATAAAATGGAGAATTTCCTCTAAAGCCACAAGCCACTAAAACTCACCAAAGATGAAACAGATAACCTGAATAGTTCTATTAAAGAAATTATGTACCCACACACACACTGGAATATTATTCAGGCACAAAAAAAGAAAGCTATTTGTGACAACATGGATGAACTTTGAGGGCATCATGCTAAGTGAAATAAGGCAGAGAAAGACAAATTACTGCATGATCTCACTTAGATGGAGAATCTAAAAACAAACAAATAAACAAAATAATAAACTCATAGATTTGGAGAACAGACTGGTAGTTGCCAGAGGATGGTAGTGCAGTTTTGACCGGTTGAAGGAGGTCAAAACTTCTAGTTGTAAAACAGGTAAGTCATGGTGATATAATGTACAGCATGGTGACTATAGTTCCTGCACTGAATATTTGAAAGTTGCTTAACAGGATAAATCTTAAAAATTCTTGTCACAAGAAAAAAAAAAAAAAGTAACTATGTGTGGTGATGGATATTAACCAGACTTACTATGGTGATCATTTCACAATATACACAAATATCGAACCATTATATGATATACTTGAAACTTATATAATGTTATATGTCAATTATATCTCAATAAAAATGTGTAGTTAAAAATATTCTGAATAAGACTCACATGGCTTCAGTAACCAAATCTACCAGATATTTATACAATCTGGTTCAGAATACTGAAAAGGAGTAAGCATGTCTCAACTCATTTTACAAGGTCATTATTACTCAGATACCAAAAATAGCACCGAAGAATTGATGCTTTTGAATTGTGGTGCAGGAGAAGACTCTTGAGAGTCCCTTGGACTGCAAGGAGCTCAAACCAGTCAATCTTAAAGTAAATCAACTCTGAATATTCATTGGAAGAACTGATGCTGAAGCTGAAGCTCCAATACTTTGGCCACCTAATGTGAAAAGATGACTCACTGGAAAAGAACTTGATGCTGGGAGAGACTGAAAGCAAAAGGAGAAGGGGGGCAGCAGAGGATGAGATGGTTAGACATTATCACCAACTCAATGGACAAGAATTTGAGCGAACTCTGGGAGATAGTGGAGGACAGAGGAGCCTGGCATGCTGCAGTCCATGGGGTCACAAAGAGTGAGCCATGACTTGGCGACTGAACAACAACCACCACCAAAACAAGAGAGGAGTGGGTGCAAGGGGAGATGGGGATGTTGAGTGGAGGAGGAGGAGGAGAAAGAGGAAAATTAAAAATAAACTAAAATCTTCATGAACACAAATATCCTCAGTAAAATGTTAGCAAATCTAATGCAGCAATATAAAAAGAACACTACTCCACAACCAAAAAGGGTCTGTCCTCAGAATGAAAGGTTGATTCAATATGTGAAATTCAATTAATGAATTTCACCAAATTAACAATGTAAAGAATAAAAAGTGTATGATCATATCAATTCATACAAAAAGGCATGTGTCAACATTTAACACCTATTTATGATAAAAAAAAAAACCAATAAACTAGCAATTGGAGGGAACTTCCTCAACCTGATGGCTTCCCAGGTGGCTCAGTGGTAAAAGAATCTGCCTGCCCATGCAGGAAATCAAGGAGATCTTGATCAAGAATCTGCCTGCCCATACAGGAGATCAAGCAGATCTCCCTACCCAGGAGATTCAATTTCTGGGTAGGGAAGGTGCCCTTGAGTAGGAAATGGCAACCCATTCCACTGTTCTTGCCTGGGAAATCCCATGGACTGAGGAGCCTGGTGGGTTACAGTCCATGGGGTCACAAAAAGTTCGACATGACTGAGCACACATGCACTCCTCAACCTGACAAAGGACATCTAAAAAATGTTATGCCCAAAATCAAAAAGACCGAATGCTCCCCCCATTAACATCAGGATCAAGACAAGAATGCCCATTTTCAGCACTCCAATTCAACATCATACCAGTAGTCTTACCCAGTGCAGTAAAACAACAAAAATAATAGAGATTAGAAAGGAATAATACTGTCCCTGTTTTCAAAGAATTATTATATGTGTAGAAAATCCCAAGGAATCAAGAAAAAAGTTTTTAAAACTAATACATGATGAGCAAGGTTAGTTGCTAAAATGAATATATAATTAGCTAAGTTAAAGCATTGCAAGGTCAACACACAAAGATTTCTGCATAATAGCACAGTAAAACTGGAAATCAAAGTTTTAAAAATATATACTATTTACATTATCTCTTCCAAAACTGAAATACTTGGGTATAAATCTAATAATATATGTACAAAATCTATATGCTAAGAACTACAAAAGACTGATTAAAGAAATTAGAAATCTAAATATATAAAGACATACTGTATTCAAGGATTGAAAGGCTCAACATAAAAAAGATATCAATTCTCACCAAAATTATCTATAGATTCAATTCAATTCTAATCAAAACCATAGAAGGATATTTTGTAGACAAAAGCAAACTGACTCTAAAATGTATATGAAAGGGCAAAGAAAGAAAAGCTAGAGTAATTTTGAAAAAGCAGAAGATGAAAGAATCACTACCTGATTTTAAGGCTTACTATACAAAATTATAGACTTCCCTGTAGCTCAAATGGTAAAGAATCTGCCTGCAATGCAGGAGACCAGGGTTTGATCCCTAGGTTGCGAAGTTCCTCTGGAGAAGGGAATGGCAATCCACTCCAGTATTCCTGCCTGGAGAATTCCATGGACAGAGAAGCCTGGCAGGCTACAGTCCGTGGAATCGCAAAGTCAGACATGACTGACTAACACACACACACGTATAAAACTATAGTAATCAAAACAATACAATACTGGCCAAGAAAAGCCATATCAGTCAACAAAACAGAACAGTCCAGAAATAGACCCACACTGATATTGTAATTTGATTTTTCATCAGAAGCTTTGCAGGCCAGAAAGCATGGGCTGATACATATTCGAAGTGCTAAATAGGGGAAAAAAAAACCTGTCAACCATGAATCCTGTATCCAACAATGTTAGCCTTCAAAATAGGGAAAATAAGACATTTTCAGAAAAGCAAATACTGAGGGAGTTTGTTATGACTTGACCTGCCTTGCAAGAAATGCTAAAGGGAGTCCTGCAGACTGAAATGAAAGAATATATCAGACAGTAAGTCAAAGCTGTATGAGGAAATAAATATCTTCATAAAGGAAAAGACATGGGTAATTATAAAAACTAGCATTAGTGTAACAACAGTTTGAAAGAATAATTTTATCTACATGATTTAGTACAGTAATACATTTCTATAAAACACATTAGTCTAAAAGCTAGTGTTACTATTACTTTGGTTTATAATTCCACATTTTGCTTCCTATATAATTTAAGAGACTAATGCATGTAAAATGATTAAGTTTGGGGGCATATTTGTATAGAGATATAATTTTATGACATCTCTAACTTAAAGGGGTGGTGATGAAACTGTAAAGGAGCAGAGTTTTTGTAGATTATTGAAATTAAGCTAATACAAATTCAATGTAAACTGTAATAAATTTAGGATGTTATATGTAATCTTCATGATAACTGCAAAGAAAATATTGGGTTCCCAAAAAAACTCATTCAGGTTTTTCTATAACAGCTTATGGAAAAACCCAAATTAACTTTTTGGCCAACCCAATAGTTGAAGAATACATGTAAAAGGAAACAAGTATTAAACTGTTACACTACCAAAAAAATCAGCTAAACACAAAAGAGGACAGTAACAGAAGAAATACGTGTCAAAAGTTTATAAAATATATAGAAAACAAATAGCAAAGTGACAGAATTCCCTGCTTATCAATATTAACTTTAAATGTAAATGGATTAAACTCTCCAAATGAAAGACAGAGATTGGTGGAATGGATAAAAAAAATATGATCTAACTATATGCTGTCTACAAGATAATGTACTTTAAATCCAAAGACAGAAATAGGTTGAAAGTAAAAGGATGGAAAAAGATATTCCATGCAAACGGTAATGAGAGCAGAAGTGGTTATAATAAAATCAGACAAAAAAGCTATAAATCAAGAGTTTACAAGAGATGAAGAAGAACATTACTTACTAGTAAAAGTTTCAATACAGCAAGGACATGACAATTACAAACATTTATGTACCTGATAACAGGCTATCAAAATATATGAAGCAAAAATTGACCAAATTGACAGAAGGAATAGACAGTTCTACAAAAGGAGTTGTAGACTTCAATACTCCACTCTCAACAATAGATAGAACAGTCAGACAGAAGAAAAGAAATTTGAGGACTTGAACGAGACAATAACCAACTAGATCTAACAAACATATACTTTATAACAAACACTTTGTTTTGTAAAGTGTTTTATGACAAAACACTTTTTTTTTCATAACAAACACTTTATTTTACCTGACAACAAAATTTCTATTCTCAAGTGCATGTGGGTCATTTTCCATGATAGACCATAGATCAGGTGGCAAACTATTTCAATAAATGTTAAAAGATAGATATTACACAAAGTATCTTCCCTAACCATAACAGGATAAAGTTAGAAATCATTAACAAAAGTTCAGGTGACCCTTGAACAATATGAGGTGTGGGGTTAGGAGCACCAATACCCCATGCAATGGGGATCTGCATATAACTCTATAGTTGCAATCTCCCAACATACAGAAAGGTATAAATATAATAAAAACTTCTGTGTCCAGCATCTCACTTTAATAAATTTGAACATTACTGGTTTGGTTGAAGTCTCATTTAACCTTCCTGAACACCATCTCTTCCATTCCTTAACCAGATGGAGCCTTTATTCTGAAAGTGCTGGGAGTCATTCTGATGTTTTTATATATTATGAAACTTGTATATATCCACAAGCAATATATATTATTATTTTATGTTTAGTCATTAAATAAATGATAAATGATATACTCTGTGTGTCTATGCATCCCCTTCTGCAAATTACATTTCATTCAACAGGGTTTCTTCTAATTATCTGTGCTGACACATGTAGTCTGTTTTTCACTGCTGTAAATTATTCAATTATATGACTATATTAGAAGGAAGTTATACACTGTCATGTTGATGGGAGTCTGGATCTACTTTTTTCCCTTCATCCAGGAACTATGTTGAGATTCGCTTTCTGTAATTTGTATTATAAAAACAATAGATATATTTCCATCACCCCAGAGCCTAGGGTCATTACACTCTGACCTCCTGTTTCCATAAGCCCTTGGTTTGACAGTGCATACATTTTGCCCACTATGTGAGGCCCCACAGCACAAGCCTGTCACATAGCAGGAAATGCAGTTAAAGTCTTAACATCTTTTAACGTGCTTATCAGAAAACATGACAAAATCACTGAATCTAGGTGGAGGTCATACCCGTCTTTGGCATACTGTTCACCATCCAATATGCTTGAAAATTTTCAGAATAAAAGTTTGAAAATAAAAAACAAGTAAAGGAAAACAAACAAGTACAACAGGAAGGCTTAGCTGGCTTGGCCTGTGGGCAGGAAGATAACTTCCTGGTTGCAACTGGTGGTTTCCCACTTCCTTGTTCTGAACCAGATAGAGCCACACAACTGCAGAGGCGCCAAAACTTTCTTCCTGTGAATTTCAGGAAGTTGGCCAAAGGCTCCATCTGTAAGGCACCTAATAAAAGGCGTTACTTATCTGAAGGCAGTTTTCATTCTGAAATTCTACTTATCTGTGTAAATGCAATATTCCTTCCCTGGGATCCTAAGTCTAACAGTGAAGTAAGTACACATATGGTAAAGCATCAGAACAAGGATAATTCTGTTATTATTAATACCTATTGATTACTTAGTCTATGTGAGGTTTCATGCTAAGAGATTCACATGGATCATCGCTCATCTGTCACCACCCAAGAAGTAGTTACTATTCCTGGCCTTCTTTGACAAATGAGGAAATAGATGCTAAGACTTTAAGCCTTGCTCAGAAGGTTTAAGAAGTAACAGAACCACATCTATAACATAAGCCATCTACTTCCATTGTTCTCTTCAAGATTTCATCAAATCACATCTATCCAACAAACCAAATGTCAAATAACAGAGCACGGTTTAATACATTGTATTATGTCCATTCAAATGATGAAATACAATGCAGTCATTAGAAATTATGTTTAGAAGAATATTTAATAACATGGGGAAATAATCATGGCATATTAGCTTTTAATATATTGCAAAGCAGCATGTATAGAATAATCTCAATTAAAAAAAAAAAGGCATATATACACAGAAGACTGGGAGGAAACTACACCAACACATTAATGGAGGAATTTCAGTTATTCTTATTTTCTGTAACATTTGATGTTTTCCTTATAGCGAGCATGGATTATTTTTATAATGAGAATGAAACATTCTTCTTCATGTCTCCTTACTTTTCTTTCATTTTTTTTTTCCTTTGATGCACTACACTGCATGCAGGATCTTAGTTCCCAGACCAGGGACTGAACCCTTGCACCCTGGAGTGGAAGCATGGAATCCTAACTATTGGACCATCAGTGAAATCCCCCTACTTTTTCATTACCCACTGCACAACCCCTACATAGCTTACCTAAACCTTATCTATTATGCTGTATGAATTTTCCCTCTTAGAATTACTTTGTCCAATATTTAGCAGAGTAGGTTCTGAATTTGGCTTCCAAAAGGACTACGTGAGCTAACAGAGACGCCCAAAAATGATCAGTCCCCATTCCTCTGCTAAGAACTCTTTTCCATGATTCCCCAGATGGGAAAAGTCATCTGTATCCCCAGCCTTGCTTTTACCAGGAAATAGTATACACCCAAACACATGTTGAAAGCAGAACAGCCCAGGGAGGAAGAAAAAATAAAAAAACAAAAGCAGTCCCTGCTCCAAAAACCTTCAGAGAGACTTCAGGAGAGAATTTGGGGAAATGAAAATGCTGAATCAGAAATTCTGGACCAAGACTGTAGAAGTCAAAGTCCCCAGGAGAGAACAAAACCGAGTATGTACATATGGAGACAAAGGCTGCTTCTGCTGTGTATGGAAGGGAAGGAGAGCTGTGAATAATCTGAAAGCACCTTCTTTCTTCCTGAGCATTAAGAGCAGTAAGGAAAAATATGTATAGTCACAAGGTAGCTACCTGGCAGTGGCTCCCAGGACAGAAGACACCAGAGAAGTTTCTGCATCAGAAAGGAAACTGGGCTCCTTGAATCGCTGCTTATTTACTATGGATTTTCTAGGTTCCTGATCTCTTTCCCGCTGACATCAGCAGCATTCATATGTAGGATTTCCTCTCCCTCGCCCAGAACAGAGTCTTAAGAAAGCTGCTCAGGTCAGAGGCAGCTTCCCAAACACCCTTTTCAGGAATAAGTCCAAAGCTAGACCAGGTGAAGATGCAAAAAGGCTGTTCCTTTGGGGGTTCTGAAGCAGCTGGTCTGTTGCACACTGGGAAAGGGGGTGCTGAGATAGATGGCGAAACCAGTCATATTACAACAGGTTCAGCCTGAGCCAAGCTCATGAACTCAGGACAGTTCTAGAGATAGGAGTCTCTGGGGAGAATCCTGCTGCTTAAAAATTGGAATGGGATCTAGAAAAAGAGATGGTCACAAGGCTACTGAACTCTCACAATATCGTGTGCCACAAGGCCAACAGGGCATCAATCTTGCAATGCCAAGATCACATGTCAGGTTGTCCTAATTGCCCTTATGCACCCCCATGCTTCCCTCACCTATCTTGGCTCACACCCGGCTTACAGTCCTCTCTCCACCCAGCAATGCACCCCCACCCCTGCTCTCTGTGGCACAGATGAAATTTCATCTCATCTCCTTTAAAAGCCTCTCCAGACTGAGTCAGCAGACACTCATGACCAAATAATTCTTCCTGCATCAAAGATCCACTACCCCCATGCGTACATGAAAACAAACAGATTGAAGGGGTTAAGTATCAGGGGCGGGGATCCCCATACCCTATACTTTCTGAGGTACAGACGTAGGCCAGCTCCAAGCTATGCAATTTTCTCACCTGGGGTGGGGTAGGGGAAGAGCTCTCTGCCATTCCAAGTGCACAGATCAGTGACTCCTTCCATAAGTACTCCCACCCTCACGAGTGCACAATCAGAAAACCAGGCACCTTAAGCAGTGGGTGTTTGCAAGGCAGCTAAGCTACCTGATAACAACCCAAAGCCAGTTTCCTTTTCCTTCGTCTATTCCTTCAAAATACCCCAGCTCAGAGAGAGCAGCATCCCAAAAGGCTGGTTTCTCTAAGTAGAGCACTCTGTGTGTGCATGTGTACCTGCTCAGTTGTGTCCAACTCTGCAACCCCATGGACTGCAGCCCGCCAGGTTCCTCTGTCCATAGGATGCTCCAGGTGAGAATACTGGAATGGGTTGCCATGCCCTCCTCCAGGGGATCTTCGTGACCTGAGGATCAAACCTGCATCGCCTGCATTGCAGGTGGATTCTTTACCATGGAGCCAGTGGGCTCCTAGCCCCTTATGAAACCAAGAATTCCATCCTTTTCTAAAAACAGCAGCCTGGATGCCAAAGAGCAAGCTGAAAACTAAGAGGCTGCCAGCACTCAAGCCCTCTATGGTGGCGGGATCCATGGAGACTGGGCAGGGGGAGTGAGTGCTGGACACCCAGTGATGATGACACCTTCCTTCGGCTTGGAGAACAGATTCCAACAGAGACCAGGAAGCTCTCAAACCACCCAGCACTGCCCAAGGCTGCTCTTGGCCACACCTGCAGGTCCCGTGACTGGTGGTCCTGCGGCACCAGCCCCACCACTCAGCTGCCATGGAGACCTCTTAGACTTCCTCCAGCATCACCTTCAGATGGGGTAGTTAGTGTTAGTCACTCAGTCGTGTCTGACTCTTTGCAATCCCATGGACAGTAGCCTGCCAGGCTCCTCTGTCCATGGGATGCTCCATGCAAGATACTTGAGTGGATAGCCATTTCCTTCTCCAGGGGATCTTCCTGAGCCAGGAATTGAACCTGGGTCTCCTCCATTGCAGGCAGATTCTTCACCGTCTAAGCCACCAAGGAAGCTCTTTAGACGGGGAGGATCGTGTAAATGGATGTGGGTATGCTAACTCTGCTCCAAGAACAGCATTAGACACACCTGCTTCCCCTGTGGAGATGGGAGGCCATGCACGGCTAAACTTTAGGCTCTTTGTTTCCAGGTCTGGGAAAAGCTGAGGGCTGCCAGGGCGAGAGCTGGGGAGGAGGAGTCTGTCCACACCACCGAAGGAAATGTGGCCTGGAGCCCAAGGGCAGCACTGTTTCCAGAGGCCAAGGGTCCTGGTCTCCAGCTGATGGGTAAATCCCAGTGGCAGATCCTGGTAAAGAGGCACCATAGCAGCCGATTCAGACTAGCGGCTGCTTCTCTTTATCTAGTGAGCCTGTTGTGGTTAATAACTGAAAACCCAGGATCTTCCAGCCTTGGGAAGAGAGCAGGTCATCTACAGGAAGCATCACTACTCACAAAGAACAAAGGCCGGGCTGGCTTTTCAGTTGCATCTGATATGAACCCTTGTGACAGCTGCAGAGGTTCCCCAAGCCTCGCAAGGACAAAAAAATCCCTGCTCTGATCCTTATACCGAAAAGTGTGACTGTCAGCTCTATGTATCTCTATTCTTAAAGAGCATGGGATGCTATTACGAGGATGAACTGTGAAGTTCCCGAACTCCACCCCCCTCTAACTCTGATATGCCTTTTAACTGCTACTCCAGAAATCTGTCTCACTGCCTTGAAGCTTCGAGCAAAGTTCCCCTCTTACTGTAGGCATGGAATTTCCTCTTTCCTCTCTCTTTCTGTATGCTAATTTTTAAAATTTATTTATTTTTGGCTGTCCTGGGTCTTTGTTGCTGCCTGGGGTTTTCTCTAGTTGCAGCAAGCAGGGGCTACTCATCATTGCATTGCACAGCCTTCTCATTGCAGTGGCTTCTTTTGTTGCAGAGCACAGGCTCAAGGGCTCCAAGCTTCAGTAGTTGTGGCACTTGGGGCCAATAGTTGCTTTTTCTGGGCTCTAGAGCACAGGCTCAATAACTGTGACCAATGGGCTGAGTTGCTCCACAGCATATGGAATCTTCCTAGATTGGGGATCAAACTCGAGTCTCCTGCATTGGTGGGTGGATTCTGTACCACTGAGCCACCAGAGAAGCCCCTATCTTAACCATTTTTAAGTATATAGTTCAGAGGTATTAAGTACCTTCACAGTGTTGTACAACCATCACCGTCACCCATCTCCAGAACTTTTTCAGCTGGTCCTCCTGTTTTTGAAAAGTTTGATTAGAATACTTACTGCCAAACTCATTTGTATACATACAGTACTGGTCTATGCTACTTTCTAGCTCCAACAGTACTTATGGAGTTAAAACAAAGATCAGATCAGATCACCTACAACGTCCAAAACATTTACTATCTGGCCCTTTACAGGAAAAGGTTGCTGATTTCTGCTCTAAACCAAAACATAAGGAATTCCCTGGTGGTCCAGTGGTTAGAACTCCATGTTTTCACTGCCAAGGGCATGGGTTCAACCCCTGGTCAGGGAACTAAGATCCCACAAGCTAGGCAGCATGACCAAAATTAAAAAAAAAAAAAAAAGTATTTACACACACACACACACACACACACACACATTGGATTTATAGTTTAAAATAGTATTTGCTTAACTACTACTAACACAGCTTCTCCTATCTCCCCCACTAAAATACATATCAAGATACACAGAATGATAAAACTCCACCAAATTACTTAAAATTTAGACTGATGGGCATCCTACTATGATTATCTGGGAGAAATCTCCATTAACATTAAAACTAATGCTGAAATAAGGAAAAAACAATTTGGGGTCAAGTCTTGCAGCAGAAATCTGAAACAAGACAGTAAAACACTGAGTGGTTATACCACAGCCAGCCTCACAGCTTAGCAATGGAGAGTTCATCTCATAACTGGCAAAACCAGCCATGCCTCCACTCCAGGGCTACCATTTGCAAGGGAAATCAACAACTCCCCAAGTCGGTCTATATCCATTCGGAGACTCCTCCCATAAACCAAAAGGGATGAAGTGATCGCTTTGGTGCTTTTACACTGCCTTCTGGGAATGGCAAACTTCACAAGTAAAACTCAGGTACCAATGCATATGGGAGGCTGCAGTTCATCCAGTTTATATGTTCAGAGCGTCAGAGAATCTAATAAGTAGGAATAAGGGATTCCATATGGGTCCAGCAAAATCCACCAGATGAAGCTGCAGCTGCTGCTGCTGCTACTGCTGCGGCTGCTGCTAAGTCGCTTCAGTCGTGTCCGACTCTGTGTGACCCCATAGACAGCAGCCCACCAGGCTCCCCGCCCCTGGGATTCTCCAGGCAAGAACACTGGAGTGGGTTACCATTTCCTTCTCCAATGCATGAAAGTGAAAAGTGAAAGTGAAGTCGCTCAGTCATGTCTGACTCTTCACGACCCCATGGACTGCAGCCCACCAGGCTCCTCCATCCATGGGATTTTCCAGCCAAGAGTACTGGAGTGGGGTGCCATTGCTTTCTCCGATGAAGCTGCTAGACACTGCAAAACAGGCTGGAAGCTTGGTGCATCAACCTGGCCACCAGGAATGGGGCTGAGAAGGGGTTCTAGCCAATACCAAAGAGAATAAGAGGAGAGTCAAATGAAATCCACATACTCTATGTCTTTAACAAAGCCTAAATCAATCTTCCTTTAACTATGCATCAACATACACCACAAACTGCATGCTTCCTATGAAAACCTCTAGCAGCAGAAAGGAAATGTATAGCATTCTGAAGAGTTGGAGGAAGCACAAAAGCCTTCATTTAGTGTTGGAATCAGAAGAAAATTTTAGAAAATTGCATCCTCAAGAGAATACGAGAAAACATGAACTATATGAAAACAAGTATAGAAAGCCATTGGAATAAAACATATCAAGAAAGAAAGATAACAAAACTGGACAGAAAAGAAAGTTTAGCAAACCAAGGAAGAATTACAAAAAATATTGTAGCAGTAGAATTAAACTTCACATTGGAGATGGCAAAAAGCAAAATATATCAATTCATAGTGCGGAGGCCAAATCTAAACCTCTCCCAAGTACGCAGAGGAAATGGAAAGCTGACCACAGAAATGTGACAAAGGTTGTTATTAGAAAATCTATTAACATAACAGATGAAACGGGGAGATCAAAGGAGAAAACCCAAATGAACCTCTCAATAGATTTTCAAAAACCATTAGCTAAATTCAACAACCATTCCTGGGTCGGGGGGATGGTGATTTAAAAATAAGATAATTCTTTAACATTATAAAGGATGTTTAACTTTAACCAATAACCAACATCAGAATTAAAAGTGAAAGCACTAGGAACGTTTCCATTAAAATCAGAAACAAGGCAAGAATTCCTGCCAATACTACTATCATTTAACACTGTCCAGGAAGTTCTAGCTAAAACAATCAGGCTTGAAAAAAGTTTTGCTCTTTAAAAGAAGACCAAGTTATCATACCAGAGTTGATACTCTTAATTTCCAAAATAAAGTGAAGAAATTGAAAAACTACTAGAAGAGTTAAGCATGGTGGTCAAATATAAAATAAACACATAAAATCAAAATCTTTCCTATGTACCAGTAATAATCAATTTGAACATAAAATAAATCATATCACAAACTATAAACTCTCCAGAAATGACATTAATAAGAAATCTGTGGGATATACAATCTGCACACACTTCTAAATAACATACAAGAAAACCTGAATAAACTAAGAAATCTACCTTGTCTTTCCTTAGAGAGACTCATTATGGTAAGGACATTAATGAAATTCTATATTTAAAGTAATTCCAATCAAAACAACAGGATTTGGGGGAAGAGTCTGACAAAAGCATTTTAAGTTCATCTGGAAGGAAAAAAAAATGGTTCAGATGTGTTATGAAAAAAGTGTGAGTAAAGTAATAGTCTGGGAAGAATGGTGAAGAGAAATCTGGCCTGCTAGCTGCTGCAAATACAAGAGTCTGAAATTGGTGGCAAACCCAACAGAGACACTGACAGAACAGGATAACAAGCCATCCAAATAAACCTCAGTGTCAGGGAGGAAGAAATTTTCCTCTGCCCTTCTGGGTTCTTCTGGCTAGTCTAAGAATTCAATTGACGTGAGACCAATTAACAGGAGAAAATCATAAAAATGTTTAAGGACATGTATACAAGGGAGAGACTCAGGAGAACTGAGTAACTTGCCAAAACAGCTGAAACCCTCAGCGTAAACACCATCTTAGAGAACAGACATGTGAACACAGCGAGGGAAGGAGAGGGTGGGATGAACTGAGAGAGTAGTATTAACATATACACACGACCATGTATAAAACAGATAGCTAGTGCTGTAGAACACAAGAAGATCAGCTTGGTGCTCTGTGATGACCTAGAGGAATGAGATGCGGAGCAGGGCAGAAGGCTCAAGAGGGAGGGGATATATGAATATTCATAGGTGATTCACTTCATTGCACAGCAGAAACTAACACAACACTGTAAAACAATTATCCTCCAACTTACAAAATATCCCCTATGATAGACCATAATGGGAAAGAATATTAAGAAAGAATATGTGTGTGTGTGTGTGTGTGTGTGCATAACCAAATCACTTTGCTGTACAATAGGAATTAACATTTTAAGTCAACTATATTTCAATAAAAATACATAAATAAAGACAAAACAGGATGATAGAGGTAGGGGTTTGGGACTTAAAAAGGGGAGAAAGGCAAGTCAAATGGAGATAGGAAAACAAACGTTTGGTAAACAAATGTTTGCTGGGCCATGAAGAGAATGAGACACAGAGAAAACTCAGAGTTTCCTCCACCACACCTAGCTCATCCTCTGTACATTATCTCTGGTGAGGGCACTATGTCAAAAATAAGCCCTTTATTATACTTTAGGCAGCTAAGAAGGAGGTAAAAAGAAAGACTTTCTGAGTCTTCTGTTAATCTTAAAACTAAGAACATACGTAAATTAATCCTCATGCAAAAGTGACGGGGTAGCAAATTTTGCTCCCCTATGCTAGCATATATAAGAATTTATGTACGATAAAAATGTAACAGCAGTAACCATAGGGAAATAGTTAATCAACAAATACTGCTCAAATGAATTACAATTTGGGCAAAAATATTCTACATCCCTATCTCATACTATGCACAAAATGAATTTTAGATGAACTGACAGCTAAAATATTTAAAAACAGATTTAAAAGCTAGATTGTCTACCTGATCTTAGAATGGTAAAACTCTTCAAGCATAAAAGCACTGGAAGAAATAACCATGGTCTGAAAGTGGTGCAGAAACCAATCAATGTGACTAATAAAAATGTAGAATATACATCAAAAGCATTGTCAACAAGTTAGAAGGCAGTCTGGGGAAAACATTTACTGCAAAGGTGATAAAGGATTAATACTCTTTATATATGGACAACTCATTCAGATCCACAAGAGGAGAAATAATTTCATATAAAAACAAAAAAAATAACCAAAAAAGTGACATTTCCCCAATTAAAATATGTAATATGTAATAAGCATAGTAGGTATCTGTTTGGAATTTCTATAATGAAATTTGAAGCAGAAAAAAATGAGGAAAGGGGCAAAAAGAAAGAAAAAGAAAAGCTACCAGAGGAGCTGGGGAGTACCTGCTCTCTTTCCTTTATTTGAGGGGCAAAAGAGAATCTTATTTATTAAGAACTCGAAAGGCAGGCTGACTCATATTATGCAACAGGGTATTTTCCCTAAAGGTAACTGCAAAAGGTACCTTTTTTGAAGTCAGTAACAGGAGAGAAAGCACAGAATGGCCTCTAAGGATATAATACTCAAACTTGAGTGGGAGAAAGAATTCTGTGGCTTGGATGTTGAAGATGATAGACAGCTCTTCAGATAAGAATCACTCAAAACAGCCAAATGAATAAAAAGAAAATGGCTCAGACTCAGAGACATAGACCAACACTGCCCGTACAGACTCAATACAACATGCATCCACAGCATGGAAGAGCTGGGAACGGATTGGGGGATAAGGGGCCAAATGCTGCAGGCTGGCATTCTAGGACATGGAAGTCAACCATGCCCAAGGCTGCTGCAGTGGAGGCTCCACGTTCGAGGCACATGTTTTTCCCTTGGGCAGCCACTTACAGCAGCTGGCTAAGCAGGTCACATGTCAACTGTGGGGCACAGAAAGGGGACACTTTGGGTCCCACTCGGGGACCCAGCCAGAACACTGGGGAACCATCATTCCCTCTTGTCAAGTGCAGTGTGAGAACCCTGTGGAGAGTTCTGCTCCTTCCCCACCCTAGAGAGAATTGCCAGCCCCTGCCCAGCACAGTTCTTGCAGCCTGCTGGGCACACCATACCCCTTTCCTGCAGTGACTGGGCATGCCTCCATGAAGAGCATGCCAGCCCCTGCTTCGCCGGGAAGCAAACAAACTCATGTGTGGCTGCCACAACAAAGGGCTGCTAGAAAAAACAAGAGGTGGGTAGGTAGCACTAGTCAATGCACCCACAGCAGGGCCTGTCTGTGTACACTGAAATTTATGAAATTTATGAAATTTTAAATCAGATGTTATCATGGTTGTTAACCCTTTCTTTCAATAGTACCAGAAGAACAGAAAATACTCCCTTAAGCAACATAAGGCAGCAATTAGGAGCACTGGTTCTGCAGTTAGAGAGATACTAGATCGAATCCCACCTACATCACTTACAAGCCACTTAAATCACATAAACTTTCCGAGCCTGTTGTCTTGATCTAACTGAGGATACTGTTTGTACCTCCCACATAGGTGTGCTGGGAGGACTAAATGAGATATCCATGTTAAATGTTCCCCACCTTGACTAGACACAATAAACCCGATTAAAAGCATTAGCAGGAAGAGGAAGAAAGGGAATCCTGACTCTGCCACTATGTAATCTTCAGTTCAGTCACTCAGTTGTGTCCTACTCTTTGTGACCCCATGAACCACAGTACTCCAGGCTTCCCTGTCCATCACCAACTCCCAGAGCTTACTCAAACTCATGTCCATTGAGTTGGTAATGCCATCCAACCATCTCATCCTCTGTCGTCCCCTTCTCCTCCTGCCTTCAATCTTTCCCAGCATCAGGGTCTTTTCAAATGAGTCAGTTCTTCGCATCAGGTGGCCAAAGTATTGGAGTTTCACCTTCAGCATCAGTCCTTCCAATGAATATTCAGGTTTGATTTCCTTTAGGATTGGCTGGTTGGATCTCCTTGCAGTTCAAGGGACTCTCACGAGTATTCTCCAACACCAGTTTAAAAGCATGTAATCTTAGCCAAGTTATTTAAAATCTCTTGGCCCCAACTGCTTTATTTGTCATGTGGATAAAATGTACTCCCTATCTGACATTAGTTGAAGGATTAGATAAGATCCTTTAAGACAAAGTCCTTTGAGAATAGTAAACAGAGCTGTACTATCTACTTTCTAAAACAATGATTTTCAACTTCACACTGCACAGAGGATTTTCACAGTGGAATAATAAGTACCCATGAAAAATTATGTGTATGGTTAAAAACTTGGATGAACCTCCAAGGAATTATGCCAAATTTAAAAAAAGTTAATCCCAAAGGTGACATACCATACGACTATATTTATATCAACATTTTTGAAATGACAAATTTAAAGACATGGAGAACAGATGAGTTGCCAGGGGCCAGAGAAAACATGCAAGTGGGAGGGAATGAACTTGGCTTTAAAAGGACAACAGGAGGGATCCTCATGGTGATGAAACTATTCTTTGTCTTGACTGTATGGTTGTGATATCATAGCACACTTTTGCAATAGGTTACAACTGGAGGAAGCTAATTAAAGGGTATATGGGATCTTTCTATTTTTCTTATAACTTCTACATCATAATGATATTTGTTATATTTTATTTTACATAGTTTCTCAAAATATAAAATTTAATTTAAAAATGATGTGAACAAAGAAAAATGATGTGAACAATGTAAATACATGATAAAATAGGGGAAAACCTGTGATATCATCAAGTGAAAAAAAGCAGAATAAAAAACCACAATTAAAGAAAACAAAAAGTAGAGAAATAAGCATAAATCTTGAGAGATTAGGCAAAAAACAGGAAAAGAAAACAAATATAAAAAGTTGAAAATTAAGTAAATATATATGAAAAGTGAAAGTGAAACTCGCTCACTCGTGTCCAACTCTTTGTGACCCCATAGACTATACACTCCATGGAATCCTACAGGCCAGAATACTGGAGTGGGTAGCCTTTCCCTTCTCCAGGCATCTTCCCAACCCAGGGATCAAACCCAGGTCTCCCACATTGCAGGCAGATTCTTTATCAGCTGAGCCACAAGGGAAGCCCCCCCTTCAAAAAAAAAAAAAAAAGTATATATATATATATATATATATATATATACACAAAATAAGGTAAAAGGGATAAATATATCCAAAACCAGGTTCTATAAAGCCACCAAAAATAGATAAAAGTGCTTACTAATATATAAAATATGAGACAGAATATAAAGTCAGACAAGACTAAGCCCAAGAAAGAAAAATATGACTACAATGAGGAGAAAGGCTTCTTTAATTATAGAGCTATATGCTCAACTAAATTCATGGCAATATTTTTGAAAACTTAAATAGATAACTCCTAGAAAAATACAAATGATCAAAATTTACCCAAAATGATTTGAATATATGATTTACCACATAAAACACTGGAAAGGTGATTAAGGGTCTACCCATTGAAAAAGGCACTGAGACTTCATATTTGGGTTTTACAGTTGAGTTTTATCTGATCTCAAAAAACAAACAAACAAAAAAAAACCACAAAATTTCTAACGGTAGTTAAAGTATTCCAGGCCAGAGAAAAGAAGGAAAATTCTGCAGTTCATTTTACGTAACCTACATAATTTTAATCCTTAAACCTGAAGAAAACAATCCAATAAAAAAATGACTCCAATCTCACTTATGAATACTAAGGCCAGGCTCTAAATAAAAGACTGACAAATAGAATCCAACAATGTACCAAAATAGTAATATATTATTACATTATTTCAGTAACATAAGAGTTGTTCAAAACCAGACATCTAATAACATAATTCACTATATAAAAAACTTAAATTAAAAAAAAAGATCAGAAATCATTGAAAAAGCATTTGATAAAATACAAAAACATTTCTTTCTAAAATATCACAAAGTAAAAAAAAATAATAAAATAAAATATCACAAAGTAAATGTGGAAACTATTTAAAAATACCAACAGCAAATATGGAAAAACACAGAAAACATTTCTATTTAAAATTGGTTATAGACAAAGTGGCCCACCAGCATCATTTTTATTTAATGCTGTCTTTGAGTTTCTAGTGAAAAATAGAAGAAAATTAAATAATTAGAATAACCATTGGAAAGAAAAGATAAGCCACCCATTCCAGTATTCTTACCTGTAAAATTCTATGTATATAAAAAAAAAATGCTATGGACAGGGGAGCCTGGTGGGCTACAGTCCATGGAGTCACAGAGTCAGACATGACTGAGCACAAACAAACATACAAGGGCCCACCCTAAATCCAGGTGATCTCATCTCAAAATCCACAATTACATCTGCAAAGATAGTTCTTCCAAATAAGGTCACCTTTGCAGGTTCTGGGGTTACAACTTGGGCATACCTTTGGGGGCCACTATTAAACCTGCTGCAATCTGGTAAGAAAAAAAAGATAAAACTAAAATAAAAGTTACTGGAGCTAACAAGACAATTTGGTAAAATAGCTAGATATGAAAAGTATCTTTAAAATTAATAAACTTCTTCTATTCTAGCAAGAGGCATCTAGGAATGGAAACGAGGACAATATTGCACTCCTAATGAACAAAAAAGCTCTTAATTCTTTAGAATAAATGTATCAAGAAAGGTATAAAATAAGATCTGAACAGGAGGAAAGAAACAACCATTTCTTAGACAAAAAGAGCTATGTATTTAAAAAATGATTCTTACAAAATTGAAATATAAATTTAATGCAGTTCTAATTAGAATCACAATAGGATGGGGTTGGAGGACTGATTAAATGATATTAAAATGTGTATAAAGAAAAAATGCCAAGATAAATATTTTTAAGCTAATTTAACCTAATCAACATGACTAAGGTAAATAAGACACACAGATAAAACGAAACAAGAGAATTCATAAATGGATCCTTGTATATAAAAAGTTTAATGACAAAGATAGTAGTTCAATTTACAAGGGAAAGTAGGAATTACTTAACATATTATGCTACTACCACTGGTTATCCATCTTTGAGGAAACAGTCTCAACAAAGACTGGGAACCCAGAAGCTATAAAAAAATTATCATATTTGGATATAAAAAAAAGTATGTAGAAAAAATTATGTGGCAAAATATACCATCAGTAAAATCAGCACATACAGATTTGGGAAATATGTCTATAATAAAGATGGTAGCCTGAGGGCCAATATCCAAAATATACAAAAAGGCCTTACAAGTTAAAAAAAAAATATAAACAACCCCGAGGAAATGGGTATATAATATGAGCAGACAATTCAAAGAGCAAATCCAACTGGACAAAAAATAAGAGAATACTGAAATGCATTATTAGCCAAGGAAATACATCCATTAAGCTGTCAAAATTATAAAAGAATCATAAAACCTTAGGCTGATAAGGATGTGAAAAAAAGAATAATCTCATATATTACATACAAAGAGAAAAAGTGAATTATAACAGCCTGTTTTTATAAATTGATATGGTAACAAATATTTATTTGCAAATAAACATTTGTATGTGTGTGTGTACATGTGTATAAATTGAAAGCACTAGTATATAAGGGCATAAGCACAATGATGTTTAAATTCAGCATGGACTGTAGTGGCCAAAATCTGGAAAGAATATATATGTTCATTAATAGGGAGATGGCTATATAAATTGTGCATCCACAAAATATTTTCTAGCCTTTTGAAAGACAAAGAGCTGTAACAAGAGGCTCTGATAGATTTTCATGGGATGTTGTTGAGTGAAAATAAGTAGAATGTATATATAGGATTCTATTTTTGTAAAACAATGAACAAAAACAACAAAACATTCCAAAATCCATTTGTGTGTGTGTGTGTGTACCTACAAGCATGAAGAAAAATATAGAAGGATACATACCGGTTTGGTAATATACAGGGACAATGTGGAAAGGTAGAGCAAAGGCCATACCAAACAAGGAAAATGAGTGAGAGGCAGGAGAGGACTACTTAAAAAAAAAAATAAATCCATGTGAAGTAATTAGCCTCCAACTAATAAAAATAATTGAAAAAAAAATCCAGCAATTATATTTATGTATTTTATATGTACAAACACATATAAATTGAATTAAGTTTAGAAAAGTAAAAAACAAAACAGTAAAAAACAAAACAAAAAACAAAATATGGTCTCCACTTATTTAAAAAAAAAGAGGGCAGTAACCAAAATAATTTCTTAGCAGGATTAGTGATGGTATTTATTTTCTTTTTGTGTGTTTTTGCATTTTCTATAATGAGAATTACAACTCCCATAATAATGAAATAAAAAGCAATAAATGTTACTTTTAAAACACTGCACTGAAAGACTAAGCCCATTTTGGGAAATCAAGGGAGGGAAACAGGGTTAAATACCCCTTTCTCCTTAGGAGCTGTCTAAGTAAGAGACTTATGAAATCGGGACCCACTACCCCTCATTCAGCAGAAAGTTATTCACCTAAGGTAAGAGACTAAATGGCTATTCCAAGGAGCTATTTGAAGCAACAAATGGGGTATATTTTCCCCTACCTCACACTTTAATGACTTAGTAAATCAGAAAGTCATTTACACCACTCTCAATTATCCAAAGATCTGCTGGGCTCTCTGCTTTTTGCCCCCTCCCTCTGGTTTGGGGCTATTTCCCTGCTCAGAGACAGCTCCAAAATGGGGGCCGGAGAATGGGAAAGAAATGAAATTAATTGAGTCGATTTAGCTTCTTATTAGCAACTCTAATAAAAGGTTTGGTAAGCAAAATGGTCACAACTCCTGGTTCACATGAGGCTTCTGGGACTCTTGAGAATTTCATTTAAGTAAACTTGCCTTCAGACAAACACAATTTGCCTGCAATACACTTTAATAGATTTGGATGCTTGTTATTTTAAAGAAAGTCAGGACTTATAACAAGGTGATATTTTTCTCTCCTCATTTTAATTTGCACTTTAACAACAACAAGAGCCACAAAAGATAAAAACACAAGAACACAGGCCTTCAAGTATCCTCAGTGGAACAAGAGAATCACAGTACAAAGATGTGTGAGTAGAGGGGGGCTGCCTGGCCCCCAACAGGCTCTCAAAAGAAACTTTTGGAGGGTGGCAACCTTCCAAGGGAGCATGTCATAGCCACAAACCACCACCACAAGGAATCGCTAAAAGGGATCTGCCAGAGCTTACCAAAAGCACAAAGGCCAAATCTCCATATATAACATCTCCCTGTTTCATTGGACCCTTGAAGACATTTGTCTCTTGGGAAGCCCAGACACACAGCATCGCAAGTTCAATGTGCTCACAATGTGTTCACCATCCTTTTTTACCAAGCAGACAAAGCAACAGCAACAGAAACACAATTTGCCCTTACTTGAAGATGACGATGGCTCCTGGACATGGAGGGCAGGCCAGGAGAAAGATCTGCAATGGAAAAAAAATTAAGTATGGTTATCACGAGAAATGCTGGACACAGTGAGACAGTGTTACTTTAATAATACTAATTCTAAAGCTACTAATAATAAAATAACCAAACTCTTACACAGAAAAAATATATATAATATAAAAAACTTTAAAAGACAAGCAAGTGGTTTTCTAAACATGTTTGTGTTTGTACATGCATCTACGTGTGCCTGTCCTGGCTGTGTGTGCGATGGGGAAGGTGGGGGGAAGGGGAAAGAGATGGATGGGGAGTGGAAGAAGTAACTGTTTGGAGGGTAGGAGATGGGGAGAGCTTTTCCTTAAGTCATTTCAGCCTCACTTCCTTTTAACCTCTAGAACACTCAATTTTTCAATACTTCAACTTCAGTATGATACAAGTAGCCAGGATAAGAAGTTTTTAACCCAGGACAAGTAAAAATGGATTCTGAGCATAGGATAAGCACACAAATACCTTCTGATTTGCCTCCCATGGGGGAAGGTGGGTTAATCAATAATTAACTTTGCCAGATTTAGCAAATAAAAACACAGGATGCCAAGTTAAATTTGAATTTCAGATAAATGAATAATGTTTTAGTATCAGTATATCCTGAATAGTCCATGGAACATACATGTGCTAAAACATTATTCGTTATCTAAATTCAAAGTTAACTAGACAGCTTGTATTTTTTACCTGGCAATTGTATTGATTTTGCCACCCCCAGGCTCTTAATTTCCCTTTGATTTTGAAGGGGAGCCGAATTTGCTACCCCAAAGTCTGTTTCTTTGGTACAAGGATTATTTTAGGCTGACTATTTTTAAGAAACAACAGACATAGGAAAAGCTCTGAAAACTGTGTAAAAGTTACCTTTCTGTACAATATATTTACATTTATATGGAAAATCTCCATTTGTTCAGGTGTCTCCCTCTAGGAAAAGGATAACTCTAAATCTTTATACTCTCTCAATAAGGGAGAAGGAAAGGACCTAAACCTGTGTAACAACCTTACCCTGGTTTACTGCACTCTTCCTGGTCACCTCCAGGAACTGGCCTTCTCCTCCACCCCTACCCCTCAACCAACACCCAACATGTTTATCTTTAGCTGGAGATGGTATTTAAGGTGGTAGCTTGGGCCATTTCAGGGAGTTTGTTTTCCTGGGTCTCCCCCATGTATACAGGAGGTATACATATTACTAAACTTCCATTGTTTTTCTCCTGTTAATCTTTTATTGTGGAGGAGGGGGTGTGTCTCAGCCAGGAACCTAGAGGAGTAGAGGGAAAATTATTTTTCCTCCCCCACATTTGATTGGTTTTTTTCAAAGCCTGACTAGGTGGTTCCTCTTCTATTCTCCCTGCTCAAACCAAACAAAAAGAACCTGATCCTTCTAAGAGACCATCAGTTCCATGCTCCTTGGTTTGAACTGGGCTTGGGTTATTACAGCCTTCAGAAACCCACAGCAGTGGCAGTTTGACAGAACCAAAGTCAAACCTTGTTTGACTTTGCTCAAGGGGGGGACAAAGAAAGCCCTGCAGAGCAGTTGTACAATGTGCAAATTCCTGGGCTCCTCCCATGAGGAATGCTGATTCCATAAGTCAGGGTTCCAGGAATCTGTGCATTTTAACAAAAGCCCTAGGAGATTCAACTGTTCTAAGCAGCCAGGTGTGCTCAAGGTTTGATCAAAGACATTCAGCAGGACAAAGACTGACCAAAGAATGAAACTCATGTTTCTGGAGTTACTTCACCTACGGTGACTTAATGGTGCAAATTTACAAAATCATTGCTATGTGCTCCTCTCTTGTGGTGAAAATTTATGAATAGACATTATCGGCTGGCTTGGCTTTGTCCCAGGTATCTTTTTTATATTCTGTTCTTCAGTTCTCTCAGAATCTACATTTAAAAAGGAAAGGGTACTCTAAGGAAAATCACTCTAAGTAGAGATACCTGAATCCCTGCAGCGACTAAGAGAAAGAATGGGGAAGAAAGGGTCCTGAAAGAAACACAGCCGGGAGTCCATCACACACAATACCTCATCAGAGAACCCACCAAGAAAAAATCCGTTGAGAATGTTACTTTCCCCTGTGGATCAATTTGATTAAAAGTGCAAAGCCAATGACAATTACAGGTCCACAATCCTTTATCTGCAATCGCCAAATCCAAAAAGCTCAAAGAAATAGAACGTCGGGTTTGGTTTAAAAAACAAACAAAAAAAACTAATTTGGTAGCAGACATGACTTGAACTGAGCTGAGGCTCTTTATAGACTGTCTTTATTCCATTTATGGTGAGTATTCACAGGTTTTCCACAAGAAGAATGTACTTTGATTATGGGGTGCTGTCCCAGATCCCACTGGCAGTGTCTGTAAAACACTCCACACTCTCAGTATTGCCTTTCTAAACTCCAAAAAACTCAAGACTTCTGAAATACATCTGACCTTCATGGTTTGGGATAAGGACTGTCACCTTGGAATTTCAATCAACCAAACATGAACTTAACCCCACTTCCCCACCCTACCCGTCAGAACAGTACAGGAGATAAAGAAACCAAGCTGGTTATTCTTTACTACTGACCCGGAAGCAAAGTTACTCACCTTAGGCAAGGGACCAAGTTGGAGGCTGTACATAGTTACCCAGCATCAGGCCATCAAAGGCTACACTCAGAAGCTACAGTATATAGAAAGCAGACAGGGGCCCCCAAGCACCTTGGAAAGAATACTTCTGGAGTCACCTAAGAGTCATGTTAGCAATCTTCCTGAGCTTCTGCAATACCCTCGATACTTGCAACACACTAAAACAGAGAAGTAAAAATGCAACACGCCCACCCCACCCTCCCGCCCCACGCTCTGACTTTTCTATACACACAGCCAAGAGGAGATAAGCAGATTCTTGGGGAATCCCTGTAACTGCCCCATTTGGCTGGGTCTGATCCCAGATGTCCCAATGTACAGAAGCCCAGAAACCTCCTGAAGAAAGCAAGCCTCCAGTCCCAACTTAATCATGGATCTGATTTCTTTCGAGGCAGCCCATCTAGTCTTGACTTTTAAGTGAGTTTTCCAACAGTTACTTGCCTGTGGTCATGTTATTTCCAACCAACATACTGGCTTTCCTCATCTTGCCTATCTATCCCCAACACCAGGATAGAGGGTATCTTTTCCAAGCAACTTTTAAAATCAGATACAGGGAGAACATCAAAAAAGCAGGTCTGAAAAAGGACCCCGACCCCATCCTATTTCTTTTCCTGTAAACTCATGGTCTCCTCTGGCAACTTCCTAGATTTATGACACTAAGACTCTCTGCTTTGTCATGCTGGAGCCACATCCATAATCACCATCAACCAAAGGATCAGAGTGAAGATAAGATGTTAATTCAGAGGCCCAAAGGCCCCCAGCCTTGGCCCAAATATCCCTGCTCTCTTCTTTGGTTAGCTGCCAATGGCCTCCAAATTTTGTTGGCATGTGTTTTAGCCTAGCAGATGGAAAGCTAAACTATCCCTTCAGCTGCAAATATAGGGGGAAGAGAGGACACTTGGAAGTGCAAACAAGGAGGGCAGGAAGATGAGAAGGCATCTGAGTACATCCCAGCACCGACGTGGCACTTTGTCTTCTTGCCGTCATCTGCTCCAATAGGCATCTGAAGAAAAGAGCAAGGAGCATAATAGAGAAATGCTACTATGCCCTTCCATTGATCCACTGTCTGGGAGGCAAGCAGGGCTTTATTATGAAATCCCATTTGACAGACGGAGAAACCCAGGGGAAGGTTCTGACAAGGTTTCTGGCAAGAACCCAGGTCCCATAATAAACTCTCAACACTTTTCACCTCACACCTGACACGGTCCTAGCCTCATGGAGGCTTTTCTTCTTTAGACTCTCGCCCTGTCCCTCAACTCCCACAGCACACATGGAGTCACCCCAGGGTCCTCACATCTATACCACAACACAGCTCCTCCAATCTCATCCTTACAAGCTGAGACATCTCAAAATACAGACCTGCCTGGGCAGCAAATTAAATTTACACAGATGGGTTTCAGGGTTTCAGAGTCCAACATTCCCTAAAGACAGGCTCACATTACATCCAACCAGCTTCATTTTCTGATCTACTGGGTGCTGGCAATTCTTGAATCCTTACAGAACTGAAGTCTTTTGGGGCTGGTTTTCCCTGGAAAAACCTGCAGGTTCCATTCAAAAACCACACTCTCTCAGCTTCTTCAGGAGAGAGTGACTCTGTTATCTTGCCCAGAAGCTAAAAAATTCAGTTTTCTCTTAAGCACATAAATCTAGGTACCAGCAGCTGTACCAGTTGATCCTCTACCTCTGAGACACTCTGGTTCCAGGTTCCCACCTTCTCCACCCAAGCTCTCAGCATCATTTGTCCCACTTCCTCTTCTTGTTTCTGTTCATGTTTCATGGTCATATTAGCCCCAAGTTCACTGGCATCACTACCCTGTTCCCTGTCGAATTCTGCTCAACCCCAACATCAGATTCATTAACCCTTCATGGTCAAAACACTGAAAGAAGATAATTTTTGTTCATAGGAAGAAGTGTTAGTACTATGAGAAATGTAGGCGGGAAGGATGGCCAGTCACCAAGACCATCCTCACTGAGGGGCTAGCCAGATTAAGCAGTGAAAGGATGGGAAAACTAAATCAAAGGGAAAGAAAGGGAGAGAGGGACAGGAGAGTGGCATTTGGCTTGCAACACAATCTTCCAAGGCCCAGCTCCAGTTCTCTTGGATCCACCGCCTAGGAGGGTACCCATTTACTTGGGGGTTCTTAAAGGAATGCCTATAAACATAATCCACCATAGCAAAGATCCATTCCTTGGGCTACCCAAAATCTGTCTTGGGTTTTATTCACTAATGTTAATACTCTTGGGGCCTCATCTTCTCTCTCCTTAGACTGATGAAATGATTTTCACTGGTTTCTTGCCTAAAATGCATCTCTGATCTTTCCTTTAGAATCCTTTAATGGCTGGTCAGTAACTATTGGAAAAGCTCAAGCTCCTTAGCAAGGCAGGCAAGGCTTTCTCTACTCACCCTGCTGATCTCTTCAGCCTGCTGGCTTCGGGCACTGTCCCAAACTTTATCTTGAGCATATTCCATGTCATAAACAGGCTTCTATAATCTCATTTTCTAATAGCTTCATTTTATTCAACTATATGGATATGCAACAATTTACTCAACCCATCTCTTCCTGTCACACATGTAAGTTATATCTAAATTTTCAGGTCCTTCACTATTTAGTCTACATTTTGTAGTAGTAGTCTACATTTAGTTGGCAGCCCACTCCAGTATTCTTGCCTGGAAAATCCCATGGACAGAGGAGCCTGGTGGGCTACAGCCCATGAGGTCACAAAAGAGTCACACATGACTTAGTGACTAAATAACATTTAGTAGCAGTCTACATTGAGTATTTGGTCTCTCATTAGAATGAGAATTTCTAGGTCTTCAAAGGGAATATGGATTTTAAGGCTTTTTAACCTATAATTCTAAACTACCTTCCAGAAAATGTCTTTGAATTTGTACTCCTGCCAGCAACATATGAGAAATGTGTTTCTGCTACAGTCCGACCAAGAGGTCATTATCAGTTTTAGAAGGCAAAACACTAAAAGGGAGCAGAATTTGCCACCGTCAAATATGTCTCTTTGTCATAAAGACTATTTATGTTTTTTTTAAAAAAAAGCAGATACAGAAGCCCTGAAAATCAAGTAGAAGAGATTCTTTCCCTAAGAGACATTTGCATTTATAAAGAAAATCTTCATTTGTAAGGGTGTCTCCTCTCCGTACAAGGAAGACAGGAATGACTCTAAATTTCTAGATAGAAAAGGCAGCAACTTAAATCTGCATACAATCTTACCCTTGTCTACTGTGACTCTCCTGGTCACCTCCAGGGACAGGCTCCCTCCACCCTTTTGTCTTTAGCTGGAGAGGGTATTTAAGGTGGTGGTTTGGGCCCTTTTCCTGGGTCTCTCCCACACACACAGGAGGTACGGAAGTTATTAAAAGTCTGTTTGTTTTCCTCTTGTTATTCTGTCTTTTATTACAGGGGGATCTCAAGCCACGAATTTAGAAGGGTAGAGTGAAAATTAACTTTACTCCCCTACAACACACACATACACACTTCACTGCTTTAATGTGCATGCCTCAGATTACCAGAAACATTAAACTACTTTTTAACATGATTTTGGCCAGCTGTATTTCTTCTTTTGTGGCCCTGACTATTTTTCAACTGGTATGTTCTTTTTCTTATTGGGTTATAAGAAGCTATTTATGTTTCAATGCCATTTAATACAGACTACTTGACATTTATTGCAAATATTTTTCCCATGTTGCCATTGTTGTAGCTCTGGTTATGGCAGTTTTGTATGGAAGTTTTTGTATCTTTATGTAATTAGATATACTTTTTTATTTCCTTCATGGTTTCTGTCTCTGATGTCACACTTTGAAAGTTATTTACAATCCTGGGATTAAAAAAAGAGTCACCAATTGTTTTCATAATATTTAAAAATTTTAAATCTCCAAATCAAAAATTGCATTATTGTTAATCCTACTCACTCTTCCAGAATGGCCTTCTCATCTTTCCTCTTTTGGCTACCTCTTATTTACCCTTCAAATAACAAAAGAAAGCATCATTTCCCCTGTGTGCATGCTTAGTCACTCAGTCAGGTCCAACTCTTTGTGACCTCATGAACTAAAGCCCGCCAGGCTCCTCTGTCCATGGACTTTTCCAGGCAAGAATACTGGAGTGGGTAGCCATTTCTTCCTCCAGGGGATCTTCTTGACCCAGGGATCAAACCCATGTCTCCTATGTCTCCTGCACTGGCAGGTGGATTCTTTACCACAGAGCCACGTGGGAAGCCCGTGATTCCTTCTATCCTCCCATTAATTCTTTCTGCTTATTTCTTTCTGAGAAATTATCTTTTTTATCACTATAAGAAACTGACAGCCTTCTCTCAAGAATGTAGACAAAAATGAAATTAGAGCACCTACTGACAAACTCTTGGGCTTCAAAATCACCATATAATGGATTTAAAACATAGCAGATGCACTTTAAAGCTAGAATGTTCCTAGACTTGAAAGACCAGATTGTAACCTGTTTGAATTATCCCCAAAGAAAGAATGGAGTTGACCAAACACTGAGGTACAGAATAAAGAAAATCACAAAGGCATATATATTTGGCAGTTTCCACATCCAAGTACTAGCCAAGGACCAGGGAATCTTATCTTGCAAATCTCAAGTTTTCTGCTCACAGTGCCAAATTCACTCCTATTAAAAGAATGGAAGTGGGCTAGGGAGCACTGCTAAGTGGTGAATATTATGGGCTTTAGAGTTAAGATAGATCTCGGTCACTCACCAGCACTGTAACCCTGGACGAGAGACTGGAGGAATTTTTATCTCTAAAATAGGGATAAAAATAGCATCTATGTCTCATGAGGTTTTGGGGAGGATCAAATGAGATAAAGCAAGCAAAACACTTGGCACAACGTCTAGCACATAGCTAGCCCTCAATACATAGTAGCTATAATTATTCTGATTGCAAAAGAAAGTCCATCCCTACTGTGAGCTACATCAGCAAGAGCTTCTATGAAACTTCCAATTCATCTAACTTCACTTGTTCTACTCACTTGTTCTTCACTTGCTTGTAGTATAAAATGCTAATATGTTATTTGGCTCCCTTGTCCAGCTGCCTACAAGGAGAGAATATGGAAACATTCAAGGTACAGTTTCCTCATCTGTCAAATAGGAATTATTACATCAGTACTATCTCATAAGGTGGATATGGGGATTAAATGTTTGAAGCACTTAGTTCAGTGCCTGGCACGTTGTAAGCAGTAAAATAAATATGAGCTACTGATAGCATCATCCTTCTTGGTTGCCCTTTCTGTTGTCCACTCACTACAAATTCCATCCAGGCCCACAGCAAGTTCTAGTTTCCACACAAAACCTTCTCCAATAACTCTAGGTAACACCTCCTTTTTGTCCAATGGCCTCTACAACTCATTAGGTACTTAGATTTTATTTAATTTGGGCTATTAAATGGTTTCTCTATGGTTGCACAAAATGCTATAATAGACTGAGAGTTAGGACCGGATTATCAATTGTTCCTTACTGACAAATTTTAAATTGGCATAGGTGAGTCACTGAACAAAGCCCAAAGTTGTTTGTTGGGTAAGCAGGGCTCTCAACAATGTGACCCTCAGCTGCCTTGCCAGTTTTATTTCCCACTATGACTAAGGTTTTCATCCTGAACCTCAGTTTCTACATTCTAAAATACAAAAGAGTAACAGTGCTTGCCTCCAACATCTTAAACTCAACTATTGTTTGAGCAGATAATAAATGCTTTCTAGATATTTCCATCTGGATGGCACACAGGTATCTCATGCCTAAATCTGAACTTGCCATCTTCTTTTCCTAACCTCTTCCCTTGCTAACTGCTCCCTCAAAAAGTGGAAGAATAAGGACAGGTGTTCCAATAGTAGAATTCCAACTGATATGACAAAGGCAGAAGGCATGAGGGAAACAAAATTAACATCAGGTAAGCAGCACAGCAGTAAGTATAGGCAAGAACCATTGGTAGATGCTGACAAGTAATGCAAGATTATCATTTTTGCATGGAAAGTACTTATTACAAAGGGAAAATAGTAACTTTTTGGTGGAAAAAAATGACAAGAAGAGATCAAAATTAATTAACATCACCAATAATAACACATATCATCATGTCCCCCGGATATGATGTACCAAGAAGGGGATGACATCACTTCTGTGGTATTTTTGCCCAATGACTTAAATCTAATCAACAACAACAAAATCAGCTAAGTTCAAATAAAGAACACTTTACAAAGTAACTGACCAGTACTCTTCAATATTGACAAGGTAATAAAAGATGGACACTGAGGAATTGCCATGGATGGAGGAGATTAAGACGACCTAACAACCAAATGCAATGTGGGATCCTGGATTCCATCCTGGAACAGACAAAAGATGTTTGTGGGAAAAACTGGTGAAATAGGAATAAAGACTATAGCTTAGTTCAAGTATCAATGCTAATTTCTCAGTTTTAAAGATTTTATCACGGTTATACAAGATATTAACATTAATATCTGAAGCTGATGGAAGGGGATACAGAAATTCTCTGCAGTATCTTTACAACTCTTTTGTAAACAGAAAATAATTTTAAAATATAAAGTTTTACACACTACTACCTATAAAATAAACAAGGTTCTACTGTATAACACAGGGAACTATATTCAATATCTTGTAATAACCTATAAGGGCTTCCCTGGTGGCTCAGTGGTAAAGAATCCGCCTTCCAAGCAGGAGATGAAGGTTTGATCCCTGGGTCGGGAAGATCCCCTGGAAAAGGAAATGGCAACCCTCTCCAGTATCCTTGCCTGGAGAATCCCATGGACAGAGGAGCCTGGCAGGTTAAAGTACATGGGGTTCCAAAGAATTGGACATAACTTAACAACTAAACAACAAAAATAACCTATAATGGAAAATAACCTAACTATATATATATATATATATATATATATATGTATATACTTACATAACTGAATCACTGTGCTGTACAGTAGAAACTAACACAACATTGTAAATCAACTACACTTCAATAAGTACTATTATCCAATCAATTAGCCTGTCTTCAAACCCCAGAGCTATCTTTGATGCTGCCCCTTTTTCTCAGGCCCCGTATGTAGTCACTCCCCAAGTCCTGTCATCTTGACACTTTAACCTTTTCAACATATCTCAAATCCATCCTTGTTACCATTTCCTAGTTCAGTCCCTATTCATTTTCTTCAACTACTCCAACAATTTTCCTATCTGATCTCAAGGCCTCCAGTGTCTCCTTCTTCACTCCAGTTCACACAGTATTGCCAGGTTCCTCTTCTTAAACACAACCCTGGGACCTCCCTGGTGGTCTAGTGCTTAAGAATCCACCTGTTAGGGACACGGGTTTGATCCCTGGTCCAGGAATTAATATCCCACATGCCATGGGGCAATCAAGCCCATGTGCCACCTAAGCCCACGTGACACAACTACTGAGCCTGAGCACCCTAGAGCCTGTGTTCCACAACAAGAGAACCTCCTGCAACCAAAAAAGCCACTTCAATGAGAAATCCATGCACCACAACAAGAATTACCCCCTTCTTGCCACAGTTAGAGAAAAGAAGAGCCTGTGTGCTGCAGTAAATACTTAGTGCAGCCAAAAATAAACTAAAAAGAAAAAAAAAAGAAAAAAAAACAGAGCACTGATCATGTTACACACCTCACAAATTTCAGATGATACATTCAACACAATTTCTAGCAAAATCTCAACTGACATCCTTATACAATCTGAGAAGCTAACACTAAAGTTCACAGGGAATTGCAAGGTATCCCAAATGGCTAGAGCAATCTTGAAAAGAAGAATAAGTAGGAAGACCCACACTACCTGATTTCAAAACTTACTACAAAGCAACAGTAATAAAGACACAGTGATGCTGGCATAAGGACAGATATATAGGCTAATGGAAAGAATTCAAACAAATCCCAAAATAAACCCTCCCAACTGATTTTCAACAAGGGGACCAAGACTATTCAATGAGAAAAGTGTCTTCAACAAATGGTCCTGGGACAACTGGATTTCCACATGTGTAAGAATGACCTTTGGACCACTACCTCACAATCATCTACAGAATCAACACAAGATCAATCAAAGACTAAATAAAAAAGCAAAAACTACAGAACTCTTAAAATGGTACACCTTCATGATCCCAATTTGGCAATGGATTCTTAGATGTGACACCAAAAACAAGAGACACAAAATATAGGTAAACTGGACTTAATGAAAATTAAAATATTTTGTGCTTCAAAGCATACTATCAAGAAAGCAAAAAGACAACTCAAAGAACGGAAGAAAATTTTTGCAAATCTTGTCTCTCACAAGGCTCTATTATGCAGAATACATAAGTAGCTCTCAAAACTCAAATAATAAAAAGACAAACTATCAAGTTCAAAAGTGAGCTAAGGATTTGAATAGACACTTCTTCCAAAGAAGACACATGAATGGCCAATATGCACATGAAAAGGTAGTCAGTATCATTAGTCATTAGGGAAATGGAAATCAAATCTACAGTGAGAGACCACTTCACACGCATGAGAAAGGCTAAAATAAAAAAAAAGACAATCACCAAGTATTCATGATGATGCAGAGCAATTGGGAACCTCATACACTGTAAGTTAGGACTGAACATGGTGCCTCAATATGGGAAAACAATTTGGCAGTTCCTCAAAAAGTTAAACACAGAGTTATCACAGGACCCAGTAACTCTACTTCTATATATATATATCCAAGAGAAACGTTCACAGAAAAATGTATACATGGGGACTTCCCTGGTGGTCCAGTGGCTAAGACTCTGCACTCTCAATGCAGGGGGCCTGGGTTCAATTCCTGGTCAGAGAACTAAGATCCCACATGCCGCAACAAAGACCTGGTATAGCCAAATAAATTGGGGGAAAAAAACTTATACATAGATACATGGATGTTCATAGCAGCATTACTCATAATAGCCAGAAGGTGGAAACTACCCAAATACTCATCAATGGATGAACGAACAGATTAACAAAATGCAGTATACCTATACAATGGAATATTGTTTGGCCATAGAAAGGAATGAAGTTCTTACACATGCTGACATGGATGAACCTTAAAAACATTATACTAAGAGACAGAAGCCAGTCAAAGTAGACTATATATTATATGACTCCATCTCTGAAATGTCCAGAATAGGCAAGTATATAGAAGCAGAAGGCAGAGCAGTCATTGCTTAGGCGTGGGGGAAGAATAGGTAGGGCAGTGATGGCTAAATGGTATGGAGCTTCTTTCTGAATTGATGAAAATGTTCTAAATTGACTGTGGAAATGGTTACACATACCTGTGAATATACTAAAAATCACTGATTGAACACTTTAAGTGGATGAACTATATGGTAATGAAGTATATCTCGATAAATTATTAAAAAAAAAAAACGAACCTCAGATAGCTCCTTATTCCTTGTTGAATAAAGTCCAAACTCCTTAATTAGGCATTCCAGTCCCTCCCCTTCCCCAACCTCATTTGACTTCCCCCACCCACCAACCAGCTTTATTGTTCACTATCCTTTTTCACGAGCCTTTCTATCAAACCAAACTGAATTTTTACCACTATCCATATACCCCAGGCAGTTTGTCTTTCCCCTTGCTGATCCTTTTCCCTGGAACTCTCTCCTCACAATTCATATTTATTAATACATTATTTATATTGTTTTATACAAGACCCTGTTCAAATACTCCCTCCTATGCAAATCTTTCCCCATCCTTCTACCCATATATAGTAGGCCTTCAAAACTTTATTTACTGTAGGAATGAAGGTAAGTTGTCCTTCCACATGATGGTTCCCACTGCCAGATGATAATCCTCTTGAAGACACAAGTGCACTTCTCTCTTCCTTTCCTAGTTAAAGCAGCAGTTCCCAGCTTCAAGACCTCTTTACTAAGTTCCTGAGAATGGTTCCAAACTGCTACTCTCTACTTCTCCCAAAAACCTTCTGGAGATGAAGAAAGCGGACGTTACATTACGCCAGGGCCACCGAGTAGAGTTGTGTAGGTTGTGCACTGCACAACCCTAGTGGCGCCATTCAATTATAGTCTATGTGAATGGCACCCTCTCCTAGGGTTGTGCAGTGCATAGCCATTTGTGGCAGCCCTGCTTGGAAACATCCAGAATTTGGAAGCAAAGTCAAAAAGAGCACTCAATGAGAAGAAATCACTCTAACTATATTGATGGCAAGAAGTGGATATTTTCCAAATCTTATGAAGAAGATGAAAAAGGAACTCAGGAGAATAACATGGTGTTAGTACACACAGTGTTTGTATGGAATTACAAAACAGAAACATCCAAGAGAGAAACCATCATTCATGTTTTTTCCAGCGGTAGAAAGAGAAAAGGACCCATGTTCTTGTCAATATAAAGGTGTGATGTACCTACATGGTCTCTCTCATAAGACCCTTCAATTCTGTTAGGTTCTGATTTTAGGTTATTAAATAAGCCCCTGTTTAATTTGGCTTCAGGAACCTTGCTCTCAGGAAAGGTATGACCAGGCTGATAGACACAAGTGTTATGTATCTATACAGATCTCTCTCCCATCATCAATCCATTCATCTACCTTGTGGTTAATCAAGCAGTCTTTTGTAAAGTTGGGGAGTGTGAAACCAACATCCCTAGGCAAGCTGATAAAAATTAGGCTTTAAACCTACCAATCACACTGCAGACTTAGGACCCAGGTCAACTGTGCCACAGTGGCACAGACATCTTCTAAATCCCAGCCAGAGCAGCCGGCAACAAGTCCCCCTCTGACTACCACATCTCAACAGCAAGCAGTAATAAAGTATGCCTACAGGGAGGCAAAAATGGCTGGAAAGATGGACTGTGAAGACAAGTGAGCTAGTAGCAGAGTCCAAGTATGCCAGACATTGGGTTTGTTCCTTCTTTTTGTCCCCACTCCAGTTTAGTTCAGCCTCCCACTTTCGTATTTGCTCTTCCTGGCATATTTCATTCCACTTCCTCTATCTCCTCCAGAGAGATCCTGAATAACATCCACCCCAACTTATCATTCCTTTTCTGAACGCCATTTGCACATACTGGTACTATACACTTATCACTCCTTTCCACTGTAATTAGTAACAGTAGTAGTAGTGATGATGATGACAATGACAATGATATTAATAACAATAATGGCAGCAGCTATTCTTTACCGAGTGCTTCACTAGATGCCTAACACTATATTTGTGTGTGTGTGAGCGTGCCCAGGCTCATTCATCCAAGTCATGTCCAATTCTTGCAACCCCATGGACTGCAGCCCACCAGGCTCCTCAGTCCATGGGATTTTTCAGGCAAGAATACTGGAGTGGGTTACCATCTCCTCCTCAAGGGGATCCTCCAAACCCAGGGATTGAACTCACATCTCCTGCATTGACAGGTGGATTCTTTAGCACTAATACACCTGGGAAGCCCCATATTCATGTATTCCTCATAGCAATCCTGTGAGGTAAGTGCAGTTCCCCACCCCACCTCTGTTTAAACATGAGGAAACTGAGCTAAGGAAAGGTTAAATACTTTCCTAAGGTCACACAACTAAATAAGGAAAAGTCAGGCCTTGAATCAGAACTGTCTGGTTCCAAAGATTTTGTTTGTAGCCAATCTTACCTTTTGTCTCCCGCTTTGTCTTTTGAGGATCTTCAGCTGCCACCACTCCCCATAGTGCCTAACACCACGTCAGACACAGAAATGCTCCCCCAGGATACGTATGCAAGGGTGACTCTGTTCCCTGGCCAGAGCCCAGCCCAAGACACAAGCTGGAAGAGCAGGGAAGAAGGGCAGTGAGTACAGAGAGACATGACCCATTGGGGGAGCCATGGGAGTCCTCTTCCTCTGACTCATTTAGGGCAGGATAACGCTGCTACCTTGACCTCAATCCCAGAAACATTTAGAATAGGATGGATAACCTGGTTGTCTTAAAACTCATCCAGACAACTCAGAAGGAACAGAGCCTAGGCCAATCTGTGAAAGGGCTGGGTGGTATCCAGTTCCCTGAAGGAAGGGAACCAATTGTATCAGGGTCACAGCCACTGAGAAGCTATGTGACTATGGTCATAGATTTTGGCAGCAGCAAAGGGGGGGGTGGACAGAAGTATTTTTTAAAGAAGAGAGCTTTACACGAACTAAGTCCCTCTCTCTCTCTCTCTCTCTCTCTCTCTCTCTCTCTCACACACACACACACACACACACACACACACACTCCTCATTAAACCTGTTTTCTCATCTTTAAAAACGGAAATGAGAATACATACCACTTGAAGTGCTGCTAAGGTATAAAATGAGACTGTAATAAAAGGACCCACCACCTAAAGTCTGCATCAGTTTGTCCATGCTGGGGTTTGGAGCACACACAGAGATACAAAGCATAGTTCCTGTCTGCAAGCAGTTCAGAATGTCTGACAAAGAGTCTGATCTAGCGTACTGCCAGCACTCTGTCAACCAAGTATAAATATAAAGCTGGCTGGTAGATTACCCCAACTCTCAGCAGGACATTTTGTCAGATGAAAATTTTGGCAGGAAAGAAGAAAACTGCTGGCAAGAATAAAGGTTGCAGTTTACATCTTTGCCTCCAATCTATCATTCACACCTCCATATTCGAAAACTGGGGAAGGGGACTCTACCAACCACTGCTTTGGAAGTGACACATGTAAAACGCTCTTTTCCTTCACATCTGTCACCATTTCTCATTTGATAGTGCATGCGTGCGTGCTAAGTCACCTCAGTCATGTCCTACTCTTTGCGACCCCATGGGTGGCCTGCCAGGCTCCTCTGTCCATGGAATTCTCCAAGCAAGAATACTGGAGTGGGCTGCCATCCTGTGTTAAATGCCAACCTTCCCTGCTAGACTGTAAGGTCCTGGAGGGCAGTGGCTGTGTGCCGGTCCTTGTTATAGATCCAGAAACTGACATAATGCCTGGAACATTCAATATGCTCATCAGATACTTGTTGAATGAATAAATGAAACAAACAGATGTCTCTGGTAGGTGGATAGACCTGATTACCTAATCAAAAAAAATCACTTCAAAATATTCAAGTCTTGTTTATGCATAAATGTCTCTCAAGATTTCCAAGAAACTGGTAACATTGGTTTGTTTCTGGGGAGAAAAAGTAACAGATTAGGGGTGAGGGGTTGGAGGAAATTATACATGCCCTTCTATTCCTTTCAAATTATTTGAGTTTTTCAATAACAACCAATCAAACATAAAATCTGAAGGAAACACACGCTGATGATGAGAGAGACAACTAGGGGACTTTTACTTGCTATGTGTCATATTCTTGCAATGTTTCAGGTTTGGATCATAGGCGTGGCATTGCCTTTATGTTGTTGCTGTTGTTTACTTGCTAAGTCATGTCTGAGTGTTTGCAACCACATAGACTGTAGCCTGCCAGGCTCCTCTGTCCATGGGATTCTCCAGGGAAAAATACTGGAGGGAGGAAAGTGAAATTGCTGTGCCTCCCCATACGTAAGCTCCTTCTTCAAGCAACTGGAAAGATTTATTTTAATCCTTGAGACTGCCTCAAGCCACTGTTATGGCCCAGACATGAAGCTAGCTGGATAATTGGATTTTTTTTTTTAAGCAAAGGTGCCACTCTTTTGTATGTGACAGTAATGACATGGCAGTTAGTTAGGTTCTTTAGCTCCTCAAGCTTTACGGGTCGCTCTCCTAAGCAGAAAAAACTGAGGTACAGAAAAATTTATCATATTCTCCTCACTTGTCTAAGACAGCCCAAAACCCAACTGTTTGGCTTTGCTGTTAAAACTCAATGGTTCTAATGATACAAACAAACTTATTTATAAAATATAAACAGATACACAGACAGAAAACAAATTTATCGATACCAAGGGGGAATGCGGAGACATTAGAAAGCAGAGACATTACTTTGCCAACAAAGGTCCGTCTAGTCAAAGCTATAGTTTTTCCAATAGTCATATACGGATATGGAGTTGGACTATAAAGAAAGCTGAGCACCAAAGAATTGATGCTTTTCAACTGTGGTGTTGGAGAAGAATCTTGAGAGTCCCTTGGACAGCAAGGAGATCCAATCAGTCCATCCTAAAGGAAATCAGTCCTGAATATTCATTGGCAGGACTGATGCTGAAGCTGAAACTCCAATAGTTTGGCCACCTGATGTGAAGAACTGACTCATTTGAAAGGACCCTGATGCTGGGAAAGACTGCAAGCGGGAGGAGAAGGGGATGACAGAGGATGAGATGGTTGGATGGCATCACCAACTCAGTGGACTTGAGTTATAAACTCTGGGAGTTGATGATGGGCAGGGAGCCCTGGCGTGCTGCAGTCCATGGGGTCGCAAAGAGTCGGATGTTACTGAGCGACTGAACTGAACTAAACTGAACGGGGAATGGGTGATGGAGGAATAAATTAGGAATCTGGGATTAAAATACACACACTACTATATACAAAATAGATAACCAACAAGGATTTACTGTATAGCACAAGGAATTAAATTCAATATCTTATAATAACCTATAATGGAGAGTGAAGTCAAAGTCGCTCAGTCGTGTCCAACTCTTTGCAAACTCAAGGACTGTAGCTCACCAGGCCCCTCTGTTCATGGAATTCTCCAGGCAAGAATACTGTAGTGGACTGCCATTCCCTTCTCCAGGGGATCTTCCCAAGCCAGGGATCGGGCCCAGGTCTCCTGCATTGCAGGAGGATTCTTTACGGTCTGAGCCACCAGGGAAGCCCAAGAATACTGGAGTGGGTAGGCTAGCTCTTCTCCAGGGGATCTTCCCAACCCAGAAATCAAACCAAGGTCTCCTGCATTGCAGGTGATTCTTTGCCAGCTAAGCTACCACAAGGATCTGAAAAATACATAAATCTGTATAACTGAATCACTTTACTGTACACCTAAAACACTGGAAATCAACAATACTTCAATTTAAGAAAGAAAAAAAAAACCTCAATAGTTTTAAATGCTGAATGCACATTAGGATCTCCTAGCCAGTTAACTGAAAATAAAATCCCAATTCCTGAGGTCTAGTCCCCTAAATCTTGACTCAACTGGTTGAGCCTGAGGCCTAAGCAGCATTTCAGAGCACTCCAGGTGATTTCAAAGTATAACCAGGTTCGCAAACCCCAGTTCTACCCACTGCTGAATACCTTAGTATCTTTCAAGAGCCCTCAGTCACTATTTTTAAAAGTCTTCTTTAAGTAGTATATTCCCCTTAAAAAAAAAAAAAAGGCAGGCCAAAGAAGTCTGTAACCAAGACAACAAGCTGGGAACACAAAGAGATAGGTCTTCTGTGATTTGCAACCAAAGGAAGCAGAAGAGGAAAAGTAGACACTGAAGAATTGACAGGAAACTAGAGAACAAAAGGCATGGTGTCTGAGCTGGTGCCCAATTAGGCAGCACATCAAACTTCTGCTGCATCTTCCAGGCTGGGTACCTTGACACACAAGCTCTCAAGATGGAAAGCAGCCCTGGATTAGCAAATGAAACCCTTAAGAACACGCTTTCTTCTTAATTGAACTTCTGACCCCCAAATGGGAATGTCTGCTTTGACGAAGGTTGCAAACCAATTTTTTCCCTCTTGCTTCCTACCTGCACCTGACCCTGTATTGTGAATCACTGTGACAATGAAACACGAAATCCGCATGGGTTTGGAGTCTGAAAAAAAATGTTCTTCCTCCGTATGTGCTCTGACCATGTAGCTCGGGTTTTGTTCCCAACTAGGGGAGCACTGAGATGGATGAAAGGGCTGGGGATGCTGCAAATTGAAAGCCAAGGAGTTGGCCTTTTGTTCCCTTTTTGCAGTCAGGGGCTATTCTGGAAAGCAGAAATCAAAAAGAAAATACAGCCTGCGATGAGCTGAAATTGGACAAAAATGTGATGAGGCATAAATGGAAAAAAAAAAAGGAAGAAAGAAAAGGGGAAAAAAAAAAGGAAAAGGGAGTCTTTCTTTACCAGAAGAGGTTCTTTTCTGAAAACTGCCTCAAATTACCACACTTTCCACATTTGGTTCACTCCAGGAAGCTTTGCATTGTTACCTAAAACCAAAATGCTTTTTATCACATTACAAGGAGAAACTGAGGCAGATGCAAACAGCCCAGAATTTGGTGGTGCATGGCTTCAAGAATGGCCCTTCTAGGCTCATTCTATTTCCCTCAGTCCAGACAGTCAGACAGACAGATGAGAGTTTATTCAGTGACATTAAAGAAGAGATGTGGAAACAAAACTATGATGGAGCAAAATACTGATGATTTGAAGGTCTACAAAACTATATGCTACCATTTCTTAAAGTGGGGTAGGGAATGACATTCATTATGTTATTGGCCTGCCAGTCTCTGAGGACTTTGCGTGGCCTGGTGGAAGGCTTAACCCCTCACAAGTCTGAAGTTCGTTTTAGGGCTTATGATATTTCTAATTAGCCACCTGTTAGCGGTCTTCTTCACCAGGGAGAAATACTCAGCCTGATGGGAGACTGCTGGAGTGTGTCCTACAGGAAGGTAGGTGGGAAATGAGCTATGCTGCCCTCTCCAACCAGCCACATACCTTCCACAAGAATCCAACCTTGGATCACAGGCTTACACCTGGAAAAGCCCTGCTTTCCCTTCCTCTCCAGGGACCAGCAGAGGGGAAAACTAAATTCTTTTGAACTTTACTTACGTGAAGTTTACTTAGTGTGACCCATTAGGCTGTTTCCTTTCATTCAGTCCTATGGCAAATTCTATTCTGAGCAGAAGAAACACACAAGTATCATAACCAGAAGTACAAACAGCATTAAGGTCCCTATGCAATTCTTAACAGATGACACAGGGCCCCAAACCAAATGGCTGAAAGGCTCCTTCTAGCTCTATAGGAGCTCCTTAAAAGTAATAATAGTAATAACAGCAACAACCACCACCTCATTTATCAAACCACATGCTTACCAATTAAATGTTCAATGGTATAAAGAAACCTAAATGGTATTATCATCAGACCAGCAGAGTGATTTCAGCAAATCACATAATCAAGAAATACCCACTGAGCATTCAGTCATGTTCTACACTCTGTGCAGATGTGCAATCCTAGCATAATAAAGAGCCATCTGTTAAGTCTCAATTGCATAAGCAGTGCCTTGGGTAAGTTGGACTCCCTGCCCTCTCCCCAGGCCTCACATTAATGAATCAAACTGAAATTAGAGAATATACTTTTTGCATTCCTTCACCCTTCTGCTTCCCTCAGTCTATCACCAGTAGTGACCCTGGTCAAGTGATTTGAGACTGCCTAGAATATCTACAGAAGGGTAAGTTGTTTCAAAGCATGCAGACTCTATTTATAGAATGGATACCTCTGCAAGAAGATATAATGACCTGGGAGTCAAAGGCCTTAGATTCTATTCCCAGAACAGCTGCTAACTAAAGGACAGACTCAGGCAAAAGACTGGCCCTTTCTCAATTTCAAAGCCCACAGCGGCACTGGACCAGATCTGTGCTTCTCAGAACCACGTATTTGCCCATGGGTGTGTCTCAGCAGGCAAAGAGAGGTGAGGCAAGTGATTTATGATGAATAATAGAGTACTGAAGTTGGCAAATTATTTACACATCTATTCATTTGTATCTTATCCCTCCTCTAGCTCACTTGCAAAACGCTTTTTGCCATGTTATAAGGAGGAACTGAAGCTGATGTAGACACTTGCATATGCTTTTCTTGGGTTGGAGGGCAGAGGTGAGCTACAGATATAGATAGCAGTTGCAAATTCTACACAACCCAAATTTTATCTTCTTACTGACGCAGCTCTCAGCTTAGTCCAACATCGGTACGGCAGCTACAAAAAGGTTGAGAACGCCTGGGCTAAATCATTCATTCAACCTGCTGTATTCTGAAGAAACCACCTCCTGCCAGACTCCAATCTAAGTGCTGGGGAAACAACAGCGAGTTAACCAAGACATGGTCTTGGCGTTTGTAGAGTATTTTGTCTGGCAACAGGGAAAAGAAGTGACACAAAACACATGAATTAAAACCTATGATCAGAATTCTGAGAGCCTGTAACAGAGCCACCACTGGGCAGCAGGTGAGGGAAGGAGGTCGCAGAGGGAAGAGTGTGGGTAAAGGTTCAGTGGCCCAGAGGATACAAAAACATGTTCAGTGAACACAAAGCAGCTCCTTTTGCCTAGATAATATAGAGTTCGAGGGGAAACCCATAAGAAACGATGCTAGAGGGGTGAGCAGAAGAAGCTAGATCACACAAGGTCTGGGAAGCCATGTGAACGACTTTGAATTGTTCCCTCCCACAAGTCCCTATGATTCTGCTCAGAGAGTGAAACTCGGATGTGAGAATATATGCCAAGGATCACAGGTCTGAAACTCTGGTGCTTTTTTCCCATAAAAACACTGTTAGGGAGACTTCCCTGGTAATCCAGTAGATAACAGTCCACCTGCCAATGCAGTGGACATAGGTTCAATCCCTGATCTGGGAAGATTTCACATACCATGGAGCAACTAAGCTCGTGTGCCACAGCTACTGAACCTGCATGTTGCAACTACTGAAGACCATGCACCTAGAACCCATGCTCCACAAAGAGAAGCCACTGCAATGAGAAGCCCATGCATCACAACAAAGAGTGGCCCCACTGCAACTAGAGAAAGCCCACACACAGCAACGAAGACCCAGCCCAACCAAAAATAAATAATAAAAAACACTGTTTGGAATCCTGCTGAGGGGCTGAGGGACTCTACTTCCATTCCATTCCAGATTAAACAGGCTTTTGCCAGCTTGCGGGGAGCGGCTTGGAAGAGCTGACTCTGGGAGCTGCCTTGATTGATTATCAAGGGTCTCTTTAAAGACATAGCTCTCTGTCCCGCCACCCCTCTGAATTTACTATCCAAAGTTAAACAGAACACTAATAAGCCTTGAATGCACACAAGACGCAGACAGACAGCCTTTTTACGATTACCCCTAATATAAATCAGGATGCCATTCCTGTGCTCTGGCGCCTAACGAGAGTTCTAATTACTGTTATCTTAAGATGATGTACATGGGGAAGAATTTTCTTTGTGATGCCTCCTTCTTGGTTTAAGTATAAATGAAGCTTAGAGAAATAAAGGAGCATCGTTGACTGCAGCGATCCTCTCGACCCCATCTGTCCTGTCTCTTTATTTCTTAGCCTAAAGGAACGCGTCGTGTTGCTCGCTGAAATCTCCCGGCTGGTCCGGCAAGTGGCGCCCAAGCGTGTGGCTAGACGAAAGTTCCTCTCGGCCGCTACCCGTTGGAAATTGTGCAGTAAGTAAGTAAAAGAATATTTGCTTGAATATTGTGGGGTAGGAAGGTTTATTGTCGAGAGTATAAACTATGGGGCAAGATCATAGTCGTCAGTTGTTTGTGCATATGTTACAGATAATGTTGAAGCATCGGGGAATGCAGGTTACTAAAACAAAATTGCAGACTTTTCTTAGTTTTGTTGAGGAAGTATGTCCCTGGTTTCCACAGGAAGGGACTATGAGTTTAGAGATATGGAAAAAGATAGGGAAACAGATTCAAACGTATTATACTCTCCATGGACCTAATAAGGTTCCTGTGGAGACATTTTCATTATGGTCTTTAATAAGAGACTGCCTTGATTTTGAACATGAGGAAGGGAGTAAATTAAAACACATGCTCTCACCTGAAGATCCAATTTATGCTACTCCCAAAGTTTATGCTATTCCTGAAGGGAAAAGACCCACAACCTTTGAATTAGAATCTGCCAAACCTTTGAAGGAAAATGAGGGAACGTTGACTCCAAAGGATGAGGAAAGTTTAGAGGAACAGGCAGCTGCTTACCATAAGGATGATCATTGGGAATTACTTGTAACTGATGATTCAAATGTGCAGGCAGCAGCTGCCCCTCCGACAAAGAGTCTGGAGGCACTCATGCAGCAATTATTAATAACAATAAAGGAAGACACTGGGCAAAAGATTGTAAATCAAAGGTTAATGAAACTATGGAAGTCATGGGAGCATTACAACCTGGCTTACCTTCCCCCATGGCTATTCCAAGAAATGCTCATATAATAATCATAGACCTAAAGGATTGTTTTTATACTATTCCCTTAGCACCTCAAGACTGTCCTCGATTTGCCTTTAGTGTTCCATCTGTTAATTTCTCTCAACCAATGCGCCGCTATCAATGGAAAGTTTTGCCTCAAGGTATGGCTAATAGTCCGACTTTATGTCAAAAATTTGTTGCAGCAGCATTAGAAGAGACTCGAGTAAAATACTCTGATGTTTACATTTTGCATTACATGGATGATATACTGCTGGCACATTTTGATGAAAAACATCTGTTAGCAGCTTATGCCTTCATGGAACCAACTTTGAAGGCTGCAGGGCTTATAATAGCCAAAGAAAAGGTGCAAACCTTTCCTCCTTATTTCTATCTTGGTTTTCGTTTAGAAAGGGAGACATTTGGAGTTCAGCCCATTGCTTTGCGAAGAGATAATCTGAAAACACTTAATGATTTTCAAAAGTTGCTCGGGGACATTAATTGGATTAGGCCCTATTTACATCTTGCAACATATGAATTAAAGCCTCTTTTTGATGTCTTAAAGGGAGATAATAATCCTACCTCCCCACGCAGCCTTACAGAAGCTGGAGAGCGAGCTCTTCAGAAAGTGGAAACTGCCTTATCACAGCAGCATTCCAGTTACTGTGACTATGAAAGGCCTTGGGGACTTTATATCCTTGCCTCAGAACATTCACCTACAGGTGTCCTGTTTCAAGATAACCCTCTAAGGTGGATTTACTTGCCAGTTTCTCCTTTACGGGTGTTAAGTCCTTATCATGTTCTTGTAGCTAAAGTAATAGCCAAAGGCAGACAGGAATCCGTTAATTATTTAGGGAGGGATCCCCACTTTATTTGTATTCCTTTTTCAACTGAACAACAGTTATGGCTTTCTCAATTTTCTGATGATTGGGCAATTGCGCTTGCACAGTATGCAGGGGAGATTAAACAACATTATCCTGCTAATAAATTGTTACAATTTGCACAGCTGCATCAGTTTATTTTTCCAAAAGTCGTGCAGCAATGCCCTTTAGAAAAGGGGATAACTGTCTTTACTGATGGATCTTCCAATGGCATGGCCAGTTTGGTGATTGAAAATGAATCTTATTATTGTCAAACCTCATATTCATCAGCTCAAGAAGTAGAGCTTTTTGCAGTACTCCAGGCTCTGCAACGTGTTCCTCAAAGTTTTAATTTATACTCTGACAGTCATTATGTTGTCAGAGCTCTCTCAGTCATTGAAACAGTACCCCTCATTGGAGCTGCAAAGCCCTCTATTCAAACCTTGTTTTTGAAAATTCAGAATCTCATTCGAGCCCGAACTCATCCTTGCTTTTTTGGGCACATACGTGCTCACACTGCCCTTCCTGGACCTTTAACGGCCAGGAATGCTCTGGCGGATGAAGTCACCCGTATGGTATGTTATTCTTCCTTAACCCCTATCTCTGTAGCACAGGCCTCTCATGCAATACACCATCAGAACAGCAATTCTTTACGGCTGCAATTTGGAATTTCCCGAGAGGCCGCTCGTCACATTGTAAAAACTTGTTCTACCTGCCCGCAGTTTTTTGTTCTTCCCACTTATGGAGTCAATCCTCGGGGTTTACTCCCCAACGATTTGTGGCAAATGGATGTTACACATATTTCTGATTTTGGAAAATTGAAATATGTGCATGTTACTGTTGATACCTTTTCTGGTTTCCTCATGGCCACACTTCAACCTGGAGAGGCTAGTAAGCATTGTATTCAGCATTGCTTACGGAGCTTTTCTGCTATGGGCCTACCTAAATGCATCAAAACAGACAATGGCCCTGGATATACTGGTCGCAATTTTCAAGCCTTCTGTGCCCAATTACAAATTGTGCATAAGACTGGTATTCCATATAATCCACAGGGCCAAGGAACTGTTGAGCGGGCACATCAAACCCTTCAGCACCAATTGAAAAAATTAAAAAGGGGGAATTTGTATACTATTACTCCTAACAATCTCCTCAGCCATGCCTTATTCATTTTGAATTTTCTAAGTCTTGACCGGGATGGCAAATCAGCAGCTCAACGTTTTTGGCACTATGACAATAAAAAGGCTCGGCCATTAGTCAGGTGGAAAGACCCGCTGGAAGGCAGATGGCATGGGCCGGATCCAGTTCTAACATGGGGGAGAGGTCATGTTTGTGTTTTCCCGCAGAATGCCGAAGCGCCGCGCTGGCTCCCGGAAAGGCTGGTACGCACGGCGGAGGAGGTCACTGGTGGAGCGAATGAGACAGCTCACAATCCAGGAGACGGTCCCGCTGCCGACAGCTCAGCAGATACAGGCCCTGTTACAGATGGCATGTGAGAATGCTCCAAACCCTTCCCCCGCCTCTCCTACTAGTATATTAATTTCTTTATTACTCCTTTTAAACCAGATAAGTTCCATGAACGCTGATGTCTTCTGGGCATATGTTCCTGATCCCCCTCTTTTGCAGCCTGTTGGATGGGAAATGAGTTCTGTTCCTGTGTATGTGAATGACACAGTACTTTTGGGGGGGGGGTTTCTGATAAACATATTTTTCCGCAGAATGCCAACATTTCTTATACTGGATCCTCTTCACAATTACCAATGTGCTTTTTCCGAAATCATAATGTTTCAGGATGTCTTACTGTTACAGATGCACAATACTTTGGTTATGATTACGACCATGACCGCCGTAATTGGATAGTGGATATTCCTAGCATTACGAGATCCACAGGATTTGTACGACGAGTCAATGGAACCGGACCTAAAGACATTCCATTTTGTGGCCTGGGGGTAGAAGGACGATATATAGCTGTGCCATGGAAACTTTGTAGAGATGAGACTGCTACTGTATATTCTATTACTAATGACACACATTCCCTTTGGGACTGGTCGCCAGACTCCAACAGGAACCCCGGAAGGGAAGGCAGCAGACAACTTGCAGCCAGAATTTGGAATCTTGGCGGTTCCACGGTGTATCAGACTGAGATATGGAAGCTGTTGGCTGCTTTCGGAACAGATGGGACCCGTTTGCGGACCGGAGGGAAGACCAAAGGAGTACTATCTTGGAGAGCATATTGGTGGAATGAGACTTGGAGATATCCTCGGGCCTGTGTACCCTATCCCTTTATGATCCTTGTTGGCTTTGTGACTCTTTCTAAAAATGCTAGCCTATATCATGTTCATTGTTTTAATTGTACCCTGACTAATTGTATAAGAGGTATGGAAAATAATTCTGGGGCTTTGATAGTCAAACAACCACCCTTCGTCATGATGCCTGTGAACCTTACTGAACCTTGGTATGAGGAGTCAGGGCTTGAGCTATGGAATAAAGTGCGTACAGCCCTTGCTAGGCCACGAAGGGGAATAGGATTAATAATTCTGGGAGTAGTAACTCTTATAACTTTGATTGCTTCTGCTGTTACTGCTTCTGTATCTTTAGCTCAATCTGTGCATACTGCTAATATTGTAGATGATTTGGCAAAGAACACTTCAAAAGCCTTAGGAGTTCAAGAAGATATAGATAGAAAATTAGAGGATAGGCTAAATGCGCTTTATGATGCAGTAAGATTTTTGGGAGAAGAAGTGCAAGGGTTAAAGCTGAGAACAAAAATTAGATGTCATGCTAATTATCGTTGGATCTGTGTAACTCCAAAAATTTATAATAATACTGAGACCCCTTGGAATAAGATAAAATTACATTTAGATGGTATTTGGTATAATGAAAGCATTTCCTTGGATCTATTACAACTTCATCAGGAAATTCTTGATATAGAAAATGCTCCTCGGGCTAGCATGGATTTGGCAAAAAATGCTGAAGAGTTTGTTAACAGTTTGTTTTCCAATTTTCCCTCGATTACCTCACTTTGGCATCTTTTTTCAGGGGTCGTGGCTGTGCTCCTAGTGTTTGCGCTTTTTGTGTGCATTGCTCCTTGTATCATAAAGAAATTCATTACAGAGTTGTGGGACATCAAGGCTGTCCTACACAGTAATTACTTACGCCAAAAGAATCAGGCGTGCCCTTTTACTAAATAAAAGAGGGGGAGCTGCGGGGAGCGGCTTGGAAGAGCTGACTCTGGGAGCTGCCTTGATTGATTATCAAGGGTCTCTTTAAAGACATAGCTCTCTGTCCCGCCACCCCTCTGAATTTACTATCCAAAGTTAAACAGAACACTAATAAGCCTTGAATGCACACAAGACGCAGACAGACAGCCTTTTTACGATTACCCCTAATATAAATCAGGATGCCATTCCTGTGCTCTGGCGCCTAACGAGAGTTCTAATTACTGTTATCTTAAGATGATGTACATGGGGAAGAATTTTCTTTGTGATGCCTCCTTCTTGGTTTAAGTATAAATGAAGCTTAGAGAAATAAAGGAGCATCGTTGACTGCAGCGATCCTCTCGACCCCATCTGTCCTGTCTCTTTATTTCTTAGCCTAAAGGAACGCGTCGTGTTGCTCGCTGAAATCTCCCGGCTGGTCCGGCACCAGCTGGTCTGGGAACCAGAACCCCAAGAATATTGCTTCCACGGGAAAATGCAATCTGAATTCTAAACAGATTTCCAAAGAAACCTTTGGAACAAAACCCATTCAACAGTTGTTGGGGAATGCTTGGAAAGCAATGAAACACAGGACCTTGCTTTCCTCCATGGAGCCAGTGTTTGGAGGGAAAAAAAAAAAGACTGAACACTAAACCACAGTCTGAAAATGTCTTAACACTACAACCACAGTCACTTTGATTAGTAGGGTTATACTTAGGTACGACCATTGAGTGGCACCATGTAATATCTATTCATATACTTAAATTACCACAAAACCCCAAATATGTGACAGATGACTGGCTACTTCCACTCTAAATAAAGACAAGGCAGAAATGGAGAAGAGGGTGGTCTTGTTAAAAAGAAACATGGATGTAAACCAAGTCAGTGACTTCTACACATCATTCCTGTGTCCATGCCCAATTACCTCTCAACTATTCAAGCAGAAATTCAACAAATATTGAGAGGCTAAGTGCCATCTAATTCTGTTTGGTCGAATTTCCTTTCAGTAGAGAATCCTTACCTATTAGCACTCAGAAAAACACCCTCTTCCCACTTTCACATGGAAAAATGCCCCACTTCCCCCACCCACTCATTCGGTGGACTAACAGTAAGGGAAATGGAAGTGGTGGTAGTTTCCCAGAACCACCCTCCAAAGCCCCTCAGGTCATTTTACGGAGCAGTCATTCTCAAAGTTCAGGGTGCATAAATACTACCTGGAGAGGGGTGAGTCATATCCCCAGGTCAACTCCCCTCCCCCTTACCTGGACTCAATAGGCCTGGGGAAGGGTGCAGGAATCAATATTTTTAATAGTTATTCAAGGTAACTCTGAGGCAAATGGCTTAAAAACCAAACCTTGAGAATCTCCACTGTGGAAATTCTAGCCAGCTGAGTTCCCACTCCTGAACTGAGAATGTGAAGTCACTCAGTCATGTCCGACTCTTTGCGACCCCATGGACTATAAAGTCCATGGAATTCTCCAGGCCAGAATTCTGGAGTGGGTAGCCATTCCCTTCTCCAGGGGATCTTCCCAACCCAGGGATCAAACCCAGGTCTCCTGCACTGTGGCACATTCTTTACCAGCTGAGCCACCAGGGAAGCCCTGAACTGAGAATACCAGTTGCCAATCAGAAGGCTGGGTGATCTGATGTGAGACACAGACTGAGGGCAAAATGGACACAAGAGAAGAAAACAGAATCCCAGTCAACGTGCCCCCAGCTATACTTTAGTTTTTAAAAATCCCATATTTTTACTTTAATCCAAGCAGATGGCATTGCCTTTCCAGCAATCTCCTCCTGGCACCAGAAAAGGAACTCAACAGAGACCATTTAGAAGGAAGGTATAGAAGTGGAAAGAGAAACAATGCTAATTTGCTTGGCCCTGCCCCAACTTGCTTAGTCTCCTTACCTCTCCTGATGGTTGGTTTCCATTTCTGGAACTCTGTGCTGCTGTGGCAGAGAAGAGAGGCCAAGGTGGGGCGGTCTTCTCTGACTCACATTAATGTTTTTCTCTCTTACGTGAATAATCAAGAGTTGACCGGAAAGAGGAATAAATGAAAGGCAAATATTCTACTGAGAGGTTATATAGGATAAAGAAGGCCCCCTGTTGGTTGAGAGCTGTGAGGTGATAAATGAACAGTCAGAATCCCTGCCTCTTTTCATTTTCACTGTTTGCCAGGAACACAGATTTAAAACCCATAACGTCAGCACTGAGCCTGAAAGAAATAATCAGGTATCTGTTTTTTTCCACTGTTCCTCATAATACCCAGAAGAGTCTTCAGCAGTTCCTGTTAACCCTAAAAGCCTAAATATTAAGCATCTGTTGTTTATTCAGCCCCAAATCTACAATTGTGGACCTAGATCTGGTCTATTTTATTGTGGTAAGAACATTTAACATGAGATCTATTCCAGTAACAAATTTTAAATGCACAATAGAGTATTGTCAACTATAGCGCAATGTCATACAGCAGAGCTCTAAAACTTGTTCATCTTGTATAACTGAACCTTATGCTCACTGATTAGCAATCTCCCAGGCCCTGGTAACCCTTCCCTCCCAGCTTCTAGTAACCATCATTCTACTCTGATTCTATGAAGTTGACTAGTTAAATACCTCATGTAAGTGGAATTATGCAGTATTTGTCCTTTGACTGGCTTACTCCACTAACCATAATATCCTCAAGGTTCATATCATGGTATCTGACAGGATTTCCTCCTTCTTAAGACTGAATAGTTCCACTGTGCATTTTTATATTTTCTTTATCCATTCATCCATCATTGAATGGCATTTGGGTCATTTCTATATCTTGGCTACTCTGAATAGTGCTATAAGAACACTGGTTGGCTAGGTATCTTTTCAAAAGTCTGATTTCAGTTCTTTCAGCTAAATACCCAGAAGTGGTAAGTAATTGCTGGCTCATATGGTAGCTCTATTTTTGAGAAATCTCCATACTGTTTTCCATAGCAGTGCACCATTTTGCATTCCTATCAACAGTGTACAAGTGTTCCAATTTCTCTACATCTTCACTAACACTTATCTTTTTTTTCCCTCGCTATCATCAAGAAATGGAAAGGTAAGTGTTGGTCTGACCATTTTTACTGAAAGAAAACAGTCCTACACAAGTTGACTCAACAAAAGAGAGGTTTATGGTAAGAAAACAGGTATTCCATGAGAATCTCAGTGCAGGATAATGCTTGGCCTCAGGGGATGTGGAAGGCGGTTCTAGGTCCAAGGTGGTTATGAGGAACAGCTACCCTGTCTCTCAGGGCACCTCTCCTCCTCTTACTGTTTCCTCATGGCTTCTCTCTCCTCATAGCACCAGCTTGGACTTGGCCTGACATGCCTGCTCCCTTCCCTGTCATCTTTTGGCCCTTGTCCCAGCTGCAAACTGTCTTATTTAGTCTCTCACCTTCCCAATTCTAATTTCCTAGGAGAGAAAACTGAATGGCCCAGCTCATCTTATCAAGCTCATACTGCACCCCAGGTGATCCACTGGCTGTTTGGAGGACAGGTGGCCACTCCCAGTCCCGTCAGCCTAAGGAAAGGAGGCAAAATCTCTGGCCCAGTCCACGGCTACTGCCCCTCCCGCCCCAACACAGCCGGCCTGGAGTGGTTTGCGTTTGAAGGGGATATGGACCCAAAGGCACAATAAAATATATATGCCCAAGTCTGAGGCTTTGCATGTAATTTGAAAGTCAATAATATGTCCATTCATGAGTTTCCAACACCCATATTTTAACCTTCATAATTAAGAAAAAAGATAGCACAGGCTTTAGCCCTCAGTGCCTACTAAACTGACCTTTTTAAACTGGTAAAAAGAATGCAAGTATGTTTTAAAGAGGAAAAACTTTAGTACTTCAATATGGCTTCCATGGTGGCTCAGATGGTAAAAAGCCGCCTGCAATGCGGGAGACTCAGGGTTCAATCTCTGAATAGGGAAGATCCCCTGGAGAAGGAAATGGCAAACCACTCCAGTATTCTTGCCTGGTGGAATCTGGTGAGCTATAGTCCATGGGTTGCAAAGAGTTGGACATGACTGAGCAACTAACAAAAAAATAAAATAAAAAGGCAAAAACATAGTGCTGTCAGCTCCCTGAGATGGACAGGAAAGGAGAAGAAAGTATGAGATAGACAAATCCTGATAAATGGATACCACTGGCCTTTAGCCCATCTCTCTTGACAGGCCTTCAGTCAGCTTGCTTTACACCATATGAGCATCTTATCTTCCTCCAAGTTTCTCCAAGTAGCATGTGAGGTCAGCGTTCAGTGTTAAGTAGAACAAGCGAGCAGCATCACAAAGCGACAGATGGCAATTGAGAGTTTATCACTCTTGGATTGATTATTTAATCCCCACACTGAAGAGTAAAGCATTCTATTTTGACAGCCACCTAATAATGGCTGTCAGACACTTCAACCACTTTCAGGCTAAACCTTCCCCTCCATAACCTTATTTCCTCCCATCAATTCCCAGATGCAAAAAAAAAAAAAAAAAAAAAAAAAAATCATAAATGCCATGCCTGCTAAAGTCAATAGCTTTGCTAGTGACAAGTGCCTAAACCGAGGACAACACAAAAACACTGACAAACATGGAGAATAACAGAGAACTAACAGGTCAGAATAACAACAAAAAAATCAGATGGTGGTCATCTTATAAAATGAGCAAGAGATGATGAGAAATTAAAAGGTTGTCTTGCTCTGAAAACAGGTTTCTCAAACTCAGACTAAGTCCTACTGGAGTTGAAGAGATTCCAAATAGGGTTTCAAAGATCAGAGCTGCAAAATCCTAAAGATTTGTGAAAGATTTTGATATTTAGTCTTACCTCACAATTATCCGAGCAGCTTAGTTTATTGAAGAGTTTTCCTGGAACTCTTAGCAACACTGAGTTGCATCTTATCACTCTGGCTAAGTTGTGGTAGCTCTGGAGGAGGGAGCGGGCAGAAAGGCACTCTGTTTCTGGTACCCAACATCAGTTATCAATCTTTTCGTCCCATGAATCACCTATTATCCCATGAGTCATCTATTATCCCTTCCTCAAAATAGCCCTCAATCAGAAAGAGAAAAACAAATATCAAATAGTAACCCATATATATGTGGAATCTAGAAAAATGGTATAGATGGCCTTATATGCAAAACATAAATAGAAACACAGACACACAGAACAAAAGTATGGATACCAAAGGAATAGAGGGATAGGGAGATTGGGATTGACACATACACTCTATTGATACTATGTGTAAAATAGACAACAGATGTGTATAGGACAGGGAAACTCTACTTATGTACTGCGGTGACCTAAAAGGGAGGGAAGTCCAAAAGGGAGCAGGTATAGGGAGTGGATATATGTATATGTTGGAGAAGGAAATGGCAATCCACTTCAGTACTCTTGCCTGGGAAATCCCATGGACAGAGGAGCCTGTCGGGCTACAGTCCACGTGATCGCAAAAGAGTAAGACACAACTTAGTGACTAAACAACAAACATACGTATACATATGGCTGATTCATTTTGCTATGCAGTAGAAGCTAACACAGCATTGTAAAGCAACTATACTGCAATGCAAACTAATTAAAGAGAAAATTAGCCCTTCAAAATCCCTTATGCTTCTTTCTCATCATAGATATTACACAGCAATTAAAAGGAATGAAGTCGCGCTACATGCACTGGCATCCAACTCTACTGCCCAATGAGAAAAGTTTCAGATTGTAAGCAATCAACCCAGTTTTGTTTGAAAAAAAAAAAAGATAAAAGATCTGAAAGAATAAATGCAAGCCATTAATGATTATCTCTGGTAGATAGGATTATAGAGGATTTTCACTTTCTTTTTTGCCATTTTTCTTACAAAACATGGGCCTGTTTTTCTGTGTGGGGTTTTTTTTTTCTTTGCAATTAGGAAAAGGATATTTTTAACCCTCTGCAGTTCATTGGTAGGTAGTACCAACACAGCATTGGTTTGCATCTCTAATTTGTAGGTTTTGGAGTGGCTGGAAGGGAAAGAGTACCACAGAAGGGTCTCTTTTACAAGAAAGCCATTCACTCTGTTTATGGAAGTCAACAGTCAGTATGTACATCCCATGAATGTGAAAGAAGGCAGTGTACACAGAGGTCAAACACAGTGGCTCTGGAGTCCAGGTTCAAGTCTCAGGTTACTCCAAACTTGTTTTAAGCTTCCTCCTCTGTTGACTGATGATTCTGTACCAAACACTTGGAACATGTCAAGTACATGATGCGCTCAACAAATGGTAGCTATTCTGAAAGAGTTGTAATTGAAAATCATTTTCATTTAATTTCAGTTATAATGTCTGCAACTTAATTTACAATACTTGCAGCATAGACACTGTGATATGCGTGTTTATTAGTTTTCTACACTGTAGGACAGTTAATTAACATTTAGTGCTATGCTGGAAACCCAGCAGCACTGGCTAGCAAGAGTTGATTCTGTGCATCCTTCCCTGTTAGTTTAGTGAGGGCAGATTGGTAACTTGAAAAGGACCATGCAAATTGGCAAATGCTATAAATCAGGACTTTAAGTGTTTAACCAGTACCTCACTGTTAACATCTGAAAAATCCTAACTGAGAATACATACTCAAGGGGTGATTAACAACAATTCACAGCTATTTTGAAGAAGGGATAATGGGTGGCATATGGGATAACAAGGTTGATAACTGCTGTTGGGTACAAAAAACAGAGAGTTATTCTGTCCACTCCCTCCTCCAGAACTACCATAACTTACCTGGAGTGCATATCAATGAATGTTGTTCAGTTTGAAACTGAGATCTCTAATCAAAGCCCACAATCAAGAACTCAACAAAGAAAAGACAAACTATCCAGTTTTTAAAAATGGGCAAAGGACTTGAACAGATATTTCTCCAAAGAAGACATATAAATGGCCAATGAGCACATCGTTGGTTATTAGGGAAATGCAACACAAAACCACAATGAGATACCACTTCATGCCTACTAGGATGGCCACAGTTTTTAAAATTATAAAATAAGTAATAGCAAGAAGGTGGAAAAATTGGGACCTTGGTACATTACTGGTGGGAATGCAAAATAGTTCAGCTGCTGTGGAACAGAGTTCTGCAGTTCCTCAAAAAGCTAAACATAGAGTAACCATGTGACTCAGCAATTTCACTCCTAGGTACATACCCCAAAGAATTTAAAAAAAAGACTAAACAAATACTTGCAAGTTAATGTTCATCGCAGCATTATCCACAATAGCTAAAGGGAAATCATCCAAGTGTTCACAGATAGATGAATAAACAAAATGTGGTATATCCATAAAACAGAGTATCATTCAGCCTTAAAAAGGAATGACACGTTACATTATGCATGACCCTTAAAAACACTGTGCAAAGTGAAATAAGCCAGACACAAAAGGACAAACATTATATGACTCTACTTAAATGAGGTAGCAAGATAGGCATATTCATAGAGACAGATAATAGAATAGTGGTTCCCAGGGGCTGGGGGAGGGGAAAATAGGGACTTACTGTTTAATGCTTAATGGTAAGGAGTTTATATTTGAAGTGATGAAAAGGTTTTATAAATACATAGTGGCGATGGTGACAGAATGTTGTGAACATAATTAGTGCCACTGAACTATGCACTTCAAAATGGTTACAATGGCAAATTTCATTATATATATTTTTACCACAATATAAAAAAATGTAATATACCAAAAATCATTAATTGTACACTTTAAGTGGGTGAACAGTATGGTACATAAATGATACCTCAATAAAGCTTTTTTTAATCCCTCAAGCAAGTCATGCGGAAATTGGGGAGGGGGGTGATGAAGGCATTCTCTATCTTGATTATGGTACATACTTGTCAAAACTTGCAAAACCCTATCCTAAAAAAGGTGAATTTTACTGTATGTAAACTATACCTTAATTTTTTTTAATGGATAAAAAGCTACACTCAAATGCTTCTATGAAATCCTTCAAATGGTTTTTAATTAGAGCAATGGACATTAGAAATATATTTCACTGGAGAACTTCTTGGCGCTCAAGACAAGCGGACCAGTTTTAAGTATTTAGGCACTCCCACCCTTGCAAACCTTGAATCTAAGAGTTGGCCAGCCCAATGACCTTCACGTCTTGGGAATGACACACTAGGTTCAGGAGTCCCAGCAAATCTTATGTATAGACACTTAATGGAGGTTTTGGATGTGCCCTTTAGAAAAGTAAGGTGAATGCTATAGCTAGAATACTGTTACATCTATCTCCAGGGAAACTTTCTCACAAGACAGTGGTTGGCAACAAGAGATGGAATGTCTCTGGGCATACAGATCAGGCTGTCTGACTGTTTTCTGCTTGATGATTAATAAATGTTTGTGTGGTAGAATTTGATCTGAATTGCTTTCACTATAATATCCTGGTTGTAGGGAGAAAACCTTTATAGCCCTCACCTACCTCTAACTGTTGAAAATCAATGATACTCACCAAAACAGAACTGAGTAACTGGACAACCAAATTGGCTTATTAGGTATCAATTTGCAACAAATATTTTGGGGACTTCCATACAATCAGGGCTGTGTCTGATCTTGACAATTTCCGTTGAGTAAAATCAAAACTGAAGAAACAAAAACATCAACTTTCCCATTCAGGCTACATGGCTAACAGGGGTGAGGGGATAGAAGCTGTTCATGTTTATTACTTATTTACAAGGTAATCCATTCTGAAAGAGATGGGAATGCCAGACCACCTGACCTGCCTCTTGAGAAACCTGTATGCAGGTCAGGAAGCAACAGTTAGCACTGGACATGAACAACAAACTGATTCCAAATCGCAAAAGGAGTACGTCAAGGCTGTATACTGTCACCCTGCTTATTTAACTTATATGCAGAGTACATCATGAGAAACGCTGGGCTGGAGGAAGCACAAGCTGGAATCAAGATTGCTGGGAGAAATATCAGTAACCTCAGATATGCAGAGGACACCACCCTTATGGCAGAAAGTGAAGAACTAAAGAGCCTCTTGATGAAAGTGAAAGAGGAGAGTGAAAAAGTTAGCTTAAAGCTCAACATTCAGAAAACTAAGATCATGGCATCCGGTCCCATCACTTCATGGCAAATAGATGGGGAAACAGTGGAAGTAGTCGCTGACTTTATTTTTCTGGTCTCCAAAATCACTGCAGATGATGATTGCAGCCATGAAATAGAAAGGTGCTTATTCCTTGGAAGGAAAGTTATAACCAACCCTAGACAGCATATTAAAAAGTAGAGACATCACTTTGTTAACAAAGGTCCATCTAGTCAAGGCTATGGTTTTTCCAGTGGTCATGTATGGATGTGAGAGTTGAACTATAAAGAAATCTGAGCACCGAAGAATTGATGCTTTTGAACTGTGGTGTTGGAGAAGACTCTTGAGAGTCCGTTGGACTGCAAGGAGATCCAACCAGTTCATCTTAAAGGAGATCAGTCCTGGGTATTCATTAGAAGGACTGACGTTGAAGCTGAAACTCCATTACTTTGGCCACCTGATTGAAGAGCTGACTCATTTGAAAAGACCCTGATGCTGGGAAAGATTGAAGGCAGGAGAAAAAGGTGACAACAGAAGATGAGATGGTTGGATGGCATCACCGACTCAATGGACATGGGTTTGGGCGGACTCCAGGAGTTGGTGATGGACAGGGAGGACTGGCGTGCTGCAGTTCATAGGGTCGCAAAGAGTCGGACATGACTGAGAGACTGAACTGAACTGAATCCCACATTTCTAAAATTAAAGTACAAATGATTTATAATATTTTGCTAGTTTCAACTGAAAACATAGTGATCCAGTATTTTGATACATCACAAAATGATCAGCAGGATAAGTCTAGTTACCATCTGTCATACAAGGTAATACTATTAAATGAATTTTGCTTCATGGAAGGATTTCCCATTTAATCTGCTGCTCGCCTAGGTATTTTATCCCAAGGGTCAAACTTTACCATATGGAGCCAAGAAGAAGAAAAAAAAAGAAAAGGATGACATTTAGCAGTAGCAAAGATCAGTTTGGGGGCACATCAGAGGCAATGTGGTTATGAGCCCAAGCAGTAGGTAACCTCAGAGGAGCGTGGAGGGAGGTTCAGTGAAACAAGAGAAAGCAAAAACCAGCAGAAGGAAGTGAAGGCTTTGTTCTGTTCTCTCTCTTTTTTTATTATATTACCCTATATTGTATCATCATGAAGTGACTGTACACAACTCCTTACAACACAGATAGATAAAGGTTGTGGGAACTCACATTCTAACAGAACTAACAGTTACAGTTACAGCTCTGAGGTCTTAAGTTGCTAGGATCAAGGGAGACCATGACATGGTTCCATTTCCCTGAGTATTTTATAAAGGGGACATGCCTCGTCATTTCACTGAAAGGAGGTTGATCTTGAGAACAATGACAGCCAATTATTAAGCCCATGTGCTAAAGTCAGGATGGGGTTAGAAAAATATCAGCAATGTAATAAGGAACACAGTGGGGGCAGTAAGGAGCAGATAGAAGCAAGCAGTAGAAACGTTCAACCTAATTGAAAAGTTGGGTAGCGAGAAAGCAATAAGATTAAAAATCTCCTAAGGAAGAAAATGAGAAAATTTTCACTGGTCTTTCAAGGAAGTGGACCAGTGGGAACAGAATGTGTGGGCTGCCAGGCTGTCCTAGAAGGTTCAAGAAGCCATCAAGACACACCTCTCAAAGCGCCAGGACCACAAAGGGCTCTCACTAGTGGTGACCAAACAGCTGATCTCCCCTCACATAGGTGGCCTCTCTCACCTCCCAACTCCAAGCCTTCAAAGCTAGTGTGGATCTGAGCCACAGGAAGGCACACAGTAACTGCAAGCTAATGCAAAAATAAATCATCTGTGTTCTCTGATGGGGCTCGGTTTTGATGGAGTTGGTGAATCACTACTGCCCAGCTCCACCCAATAAAGGAACAACCAATAACTCACAACCCCTCCCAGTTGTTTGCGTGCCCCTGGAGGAGACAACCTTGAGACACCACTCTCTCTCGTCACTCTTCTCGTGAATCGCTAATGGCTCCCTGTTACTGACCATATCAAGTCCACATCTCCTCTGGATATCCAGCTTGCTGTACTCTGCCTCTGCTTGGCCTCTGCTCAACCATCTCCCTCCTTGCCCAGTGCAGAGTTCCCACTAGAAGCAGTTTCCATTTAGAACCAAACTCACAGCTTCTCTCACCACAATTCTATCAGGATCTAGGCTGCCTTGCCAAAATTCCAGGCAGCCACCATGTCAAGTTTGCTGTAGATTATTAAAAATACTGAGCTTCTCTTAGCCATATAAAAAAGGGGGACTGTACCTTTCAATATCCTGTATGACCCTGCACTGTCCAGTATGGTAGCCACTACTACTCATGGCTATTCATGGCTATTTCCAACTATTTTAAATTAAATAAAATGAAAAAAAATCAGTTTCTCGCTTGCAGTTAACTACATGTCACTATCCCCACGTGGCTAGGGGCTACTGCACTGGAGAGTACAAATATAAAACATTTCCATCAAAATACAAACTTCTATTGGCTAGTGCAATACACTATACACCCAAGAGAGGAATAGCCGAACGTGTGCTAAAACTGTCATTTACCACCTCTTGGAAAACTTGAGGAACCACATTTAATAAGAAGGAATGCATAGGACTCAGGGATACAGCTCATCTTAAGTAATGAGGAAAGTGTTCTTATCACTGATACCAAAGAGCTCCGCAATCATAGGTAATTACCATCTCATTTTTGTTAGCTTGTTCTTGTGTATGTGTGTGGAGGGGGAGTCATTGAAGTCACATGCAGTAGACCTCAGGAACCCTTCAACAAAGCATTCACAGACTAGTCAGACCTCTGTATACTAAGCTCCTTGGTAGGTTCTGGAAGCCAGTAGGGAGAACATGACCCAGTCCCCGCCCTGGGAAGAAAGTCCATACACAGAGAACTACAGAAGGAGGCAGAAAGGAATAAAGGCTGTAAGAGAAGGACCTTGGGGCAGAGAGATCAAATGGATGGGAGGAAGAAGGGAGGACTGCACAAACAGGGAGGTGACTTCAGATCTGGATCAAGCTCTAAAGGATGAGTAGAATTTTGAAAAGGAGTTTGGAGGATGAAAGGGAAAAACTGCATAAGCAAAAGGGGGAACGAGGGCCCAGGGTGCATTTATGGCTGAGTGAGCCAAGGAAGAAATATGACAGATAATAAACAATTCTTCTAAAATTTCCCCAAGCACTCTAATAATCAAAGAATACATTAACTTAAGATGCCATTTTCACAAAGATTTTGCTTTAGTGAAAATCTGTTGGCAAGGACGAGATGGAACAGGCTCTCTTTGACACTGCTGGTGGGAATTAAATGGGTACTACGATTTTGAAAAGCCATATTAAGCTCCTTAAAAACATTCCTTCCCCCTGACCTGATAACTCCACTTCAAGGAAAATGGCCTACACAAAATAATCTAAATTATAGAGATTTATGCACAAAGCAGTATTTTTGCAGTCATTTATAACTGAGAAAATAACAGGAAATGATTAGGTAAACTACAATCACCTTATCAAATGGAGTACAATATAGCTATTAAGAATTACACCTCTGACAAATTTTAAATGACATGCAAAATGTTTGTGAGAATGTTATGTGAAAAATAAAGTCAGGGTATAAGTTTGGTAGTATACAATATATAGTCACAACCATGTAAATCAATATGAATAGAAAAAAGAAAATAAAGCAAAAATGTTAACATTCTGGAAATATTACAGGTGATTTTTACTCTCCATACTAGGACTCACCAAACTATGACCCACAAACCAAATCTGACCCACTAACTGATTTGTATAAAAGTTTTACTGGAACACAAACACATGTTCATTTCTCTACTGTCACTGTCCATGGCTGATTCTGTGCTACAATAGCAGATCTGAGTAGTAGTGACAAAGACAAAATTATTTACTATCTGGCCCTTACATAAAAATGTTGCCAACACTTGTATCTTTCAAATTTTCCATAATAAGTAGGTATTAATTTGCAATGGGCTTCCCTTGTGACTCAGCTGGTAAAGAATCTGCCTGCAATGCGGGAGACCTGGGTTGAATCCCTGGGTTGGGAAGATCCCCTGGAGAAGGGAATGGCTACCCACTCCAGTATTCTTGCCCAGAGAATTCCATAGATAGAGGAGCCTGGTGGTCTAAAAGAGTTGGACCGCAAAGAGTTGGACATGACTGAGCAACTTTCACTTTCATTAATTTGCAATAGTTTTCTAAAAGATGTATTGCCACTTCTCTGGTGGCTCAGATGGTAAAGCACCTGCATGCAATGCAGGAGACCAGGGTTCAATCCCTGGGTTGGAAAGATCACCTGGAGAAGGGAATGGCTACCCACTCCAGTACTCTTGCCCAGAGAATTCCATGGACAGAGGATCCTGGTGGTCTACAGTCCATGGCATTGCAAAAAGTCAGATGCAACTGAATGACTACCACACACACACACACACACACACACACACACACACACACACGAGCAAGCTAACCACCTCAGATTTTATTCTGCAAGTAACTGGGGGCTCTAGAAGCTTAAGAAGAAGACAGGACATGATCTGACATGATGTCCACTAGTAAAACACAGATCACTTAGGAAGATGGAATTTAAACTGAATGCCAGGCAAAGTCTGTGATTCATTAGCAGCTGTGACTCTGGGCCACTCCTCATTTAAAGGGGAAGATTAACTTAAGATGTGGCTTGTTGTTTTCAAACTTCCTCCTATGAATTCAGTTCAGTTCAGCTCAGCCGCTCAGTCGTGTCAAACTCTGTGCAACCCCATGGACTGCAGCACACCAGGGTTCCCTGTCCATCACCAAATCCCAGAGCTTACTTGAACCCATGTCCATCAAGTCAGTGATGTCATCCAACCATCTCATCCTCCGTCGTCCCCTTCTCCTCCTGCGCTCAATCTTTCCCAGCATCAGGGTCTTTTCAAATGAGTCAGCTCTTCGTATCATGTGGTCAAAGTATTGGAGTTTCAGCTTCAGCATCAGTCCTTCCAATGAATATTAAGGACTGATTTCCTTTAGGATGGACTTGTTGGATCTCCTTGCAGTCCAAGGGACTCTCAAGAGTCTTCTCCAGTCCACAGTTCAAAAGCATCAATTCTTTGGCGCTCAGCTTTTATAGTCCAACTCTCACAACCATACATGACTACTGGAAAAACCATAGCTTTGACTAGACAGACCTTTGTTGGCCAAGTAATGTCTCTGCTTTTTAATATGCTGTCTAGAATGGACATAGATTTTCTTCCAAGGAGCAAGCATCTTTTAATTTCAGGGCTGCAGTCACCATCTGCAGTGATTTTGGAGTCCAAGAAAATAAAGTCTCTCACTGTTTCCATTGTTTCCCCATCTAATTGCTATGAAGTGATGGAACCAGATGCCACGATCTTAGCTTTCTAAAAGTTGATTTTTAAACCAACTTTTTCACTCTCCTCTTTCACTTTCATCAAGAGGTCTTTAGTTCTTCTTTGCTTTCTGCCATAAGGGTGGTGTCATCTGTATATCTGAGGCTATTGATATTTCTCCTGGCAATCTTGATCCTAGCTTGTGCTTCCTCCAGTCCAGTGTTTCTCATGATGTACTCTGCATATAAGTTAAATAAGCAGTGTGACAATATACAGCCTAGACACACTCCTTTCTCGATTTGGAACCAGTCTGTTGTTCCATGTCCAGTTCTAACTGTTGCTTCTTGATCTGCATACAGATTTCTCAGGGGGCAGGTCAGGTGGTCTGGTATTTCCATCTCTTTAAGAATTTTCCAGAGTTCGCTGTCATCCACACAGTCAAAGGCTTTGATGTAGTCAATAAAGCAGATGTTTTTCTGGAACTCTTGCTTTTTTGATGATCCAATGAATGTTGGCAATTTGATCTCTGGTTGCTCGGCCTTTTCTAAAAACAGCTTGAACATCTGGAAGTTCACAGTTCGCGTACTGTTGAAGCCTGGCTTGGAGAATTTTGAGCATTACTTTGCTAGCGTGTGGGATGAGTAAACCTCCTCTGACTAAACCTTACGAAATTGTCTCCTCCCTGTAATAATGACCAATCAAATTTGTTCCTCCAAAGGAAAGGGGAGGCCATATGCAAATTTGTGACTTCTGCCTGGAGAGACAGTTTAAAAGTTCAGGGTGGTAATCCTCTACTGGTGAAGTTAGTCCTCTTATCTTCCAAGCTTCTTCCTGTCTCCTACTTTTCATTTATATTCTAGAAGGCTACAGGGAGATGATATTGGGTAAAGGGCAGGGAAAGGCATAAAAGTAAACAAAAACTTTTAGATGCTTCTGTCTCAAGGGTCCTTAAGGAGTCACTAGATCTAGCCACCCTTAGAATATGGTCAAGGCCTTAAATCCTATCTCCAAGGAATATGGTCCTTCTGGTTTTTTCCTTAGAAAGAGGAAAGACGATTTCTGTCAAAGAAAGCTTCCTGTCCACAGGCTTTCTGCAGGTTCTCTAAGCCCTCACCATCTGCCTCAGGCCTGCTTCCCCAGGCATACTGCAGTAACCAGTTCATACAAACCACTGTTTACTCATTCTCTCAGGAATGAACACAGTGAAAGGATGGAAATGGTCTGAAGACAAGTTTCGTTTCAAATAAACACACTACCCATCACAAAAACAAGAATAAGCATCTACAGAATGAGAAACTCCAAACTACCATAATTTCAGGTCTGGATGCAATACAAACATAGTAAACAGGTCTCTGGGTTTTGGCTGTTTTTTCTTTTTTCCTTTTAAACACATGATATTTGGGGGCATTTCAGCAAATGAAAGCTGGGAATTTCATTTGGGGCACTTTATAAAACAGAACAATTTGCATGTAACTCTGGTATCTGTTTTTTAGAAGTTGATTTATGTTGTATTTTATTGGTTCACAAGAGAGATTGGAAACAGAATGCACTGAGATGCTCAATTATTTAACAGATCATACTTAACATTTTATATTTTAACATATACCCAGTGCCAACAATTGTTCTCACGAGCTTTCTAAACCATTAAGCTGCACTCCTCTCCTTCTTCTAAATCAAATATAAGTAATTTGTTGTCATAGCAATGCTTCTTCCCACTCCAAAATAGTTCAATACAGGCTTTGTTTCTGCAGACAACTATCTGTCTACCAAAAATTGGTCATTATCTGCCATCTTCTTGACAAATGTCTTATTAAATTTTGCTGCCTGGCTTCTATAGTCATCAGGAGACTGTATTTCTGTGGCACTTTCTAGCACATGTACAGGAAAGGGGCTTATAAAAGCCCCATGGAATTGCCTGGAAGCATATCACAGCTAAGTCGCTGAGTGACAGCCAGTCTCCTCAGTCATGATGACATTGATCCTTTGCATTATTACCCAGCTTAACAGTTTATGGAGTGCTGTCACTCACTCTATTGTACTTAAGGCAGTACTTGGGTAATGCTTTCTTATATGCTGCTTCAATTCCCTGCATCGAGTGGGCTATTTAACAGGGCATATCAGTAGCAAGCTACACTTCTTCTTACCTTTATCCTCTAAGGCTCAGTTCTGCTTCTCTATCCTATTGATGAGGTATATTATTAAGCAGCTGAGGGCAATTAAATAAACTGGAATTGCAAATAGATGGAACATCTGAGACACAGGATATCATTTGGCCAGTTGCTTGTGCAATGGCTCACTGACAGATATTAACTGTTCAGATAAACACACAAGACCATCCCCCCCCCGCCCCGAGTCAGCAACAACATTCATGCTAATCTCATACTTGTAGAGCTTGTTAGTTAACAAAGCAGTTTTGCAAAAATGGTCTTACTTTGACCGTACCGCTTGTCTATCCATCCCCCTAACACACATAAACACAGCTGGATCAGGCTATGAGTACCTAAAATCTTATTCCCTGCCTTACAGTTTACCCTTTTAAAATAAGAATGAACAATTGGTATCTTCAAGCCCTGACCTTTATTTCATGCAGCCATATTCTGTAGAAGCCAGAACCACCCTCCCCCACCACCATAACCATTAGATTAGAATTTTTTCACATCAAAATTAAAACAAATCAGAAGGAAAAGAATCAAGAGGGTGAGGAGAAGAGATTCTTTGACATCAGCCACAGTCTTTAAAAGGAAAAGAATAGGGTTGAGGAGATGGATTTCCAGGAAATTTCCCTTTTCTTTATACATTCCTGTACTTTTAAGGTTTTTTTTTTTTTTTAATCCATGACCATATGTTACTTCTATAATCAAAAGATAATGAGAGTGGGTCCTAACTGGCTCACCTGCTCCCCCTTCTTTGCAATTCTCTGAGAGGGAAGGAGGCATTAGTGAAGAGGACCACCTCAGAGTGCTTATTTCAGAAATACAATCAGAATCAGGGGCTGCCCTAACAGAGCCTGAAAATGAGATTTCACAGAACTACACCGGCTCAAGAGTTGGAGCTGAAAAGTTCTATTCCCACCCAAATGTGACCAGATGTAATTTGTCTCTCTGTATGACTCCCAGCTTCATGTGGTCTGATTCTATTTGAGAATCTAATAAAAGGTGTAGTTGCTGCCATCATTTCTGTCGCTTGGTCCTCCTGAGTGCTTGTCTCCTACAGACTTGATTTTCTTTCTGCAGAGTGAGCAGAGGAGCTGATAAATTATTTAGAATCCCTATGCAACTATTATCTCAATTTCTGCACACCTCACCCCTGTCAGGTGGAAGGGGAATGAGCACTACCCACATAATTACATCCACTGAAACTTAAAGGCAGAGAGGTAACTCGATTTGAGCCATATCCCACAGAAAATGCTAGGCAGTAAGAAGCAGAGTGCCTAAGGGTCTGAAACTTGTCTGACCAACCAATAGTAATGTCTATACGGCCCAAGAGAAATAAAGCTCTCTTTCCCAACCTCTTGCCCAACCCAAGAGGAATACAGCTTTCAAAACTGTTTTAATGATGACAAAAAGCCTCTGGCTCTTGAGGATATGAGGGTGTTAATTTTGTTTAGCAAAGTCAAATTGCTTTAAGAATTTAATTCTATGACTGGGAAGGTGCAATTTGGATTTTAAATGTGTTTCTTCCCTGGAACTCAAAATCCAATTTACCCAGCCCCCCTAGAAGGATGCTTTTGCTTTCACCAAGTCACCCTTACTAATTTATATACAGGCAAAGTTGTGCCTGTCTTGAACACCTATCTTGAGCATTTCATCAATGGACCTAACAAAGAAAGGGGAAAAGTAACTTACTACCCCTAATGACATAGCAGCAAAATACATAAAGTAAAAGTTGACAGAACTAAAACAACTAGATTGACCCACCTTTGTGGTGGTAAATTTTAACTCTCCCAACAATTGATAAGAGAACACTGATGAAAAACTGGGTAGGGCTGTCAAAAAGCAGCAACATTAACAAGGTTGATCTAGTGGACACTGGCCTCATGCTGGGCCACAAAGTATCAAATTTCAAAGAATCAGACCATACAGACCACATCCTCTGATCACAATGTTACTAGGTTAGAAATCAACAATAAAATAACTTAGAAAATGTTTAACAATGTTTCAAAAAATCCTAAACACCCATGGGTTAAGAAATCACCATGGAAATTATAAACTAACAAGTTCCAAGTATCCTTGGAACTAACAACATAACAAAATACTGCATACCAAAGTCTGTGGGATCCAGCTAAAGCAGCACGTGGCTCAAAATTATTAGCCTTCAATACTTTTAGTCAAATAAAGTCTGAAAATAAATGAGTTAATAAGCATCCAACTTAAGTTAGAAAAAGAACAAGGGATAAAACTGAAAACACTTTAAACTGGTTTACAGAATAATTTTTTAACTAGCAGAAATAAGACTGACATACTAGAAAGAGGATTAATAAAGCCCAAATTGTTTCCTAGAAAGGATAACAAAACTTACAAATCTCTGGTGAGGTTGATTTTTTAAAATAAGTAATACTATGAATGAAAAGAGAGCTGTCTTTTTCATATCTGCAGTTTCTATAGTTAAGAGGTTATTAACCATTTTAAACCTCTAAGTATGAGCATTTAGGCAAAATGGTCACATTCTTAGAAAAACAAATTACTAACACTAATTAAAGAAGAAATAGAATACTTGAAAATTTCTACCATCATGAAAGAAATTGAATCAGTAGTCCAAAATCTTTCCACAGAAGACACCAAAGGCCTGATAGTTTCACTGGCAAGTTCTAGCAAGCACTCAAGAAACAAATACTCCCATCTTCTGCAAACTACTCCAGAGTTTAGAAGATGAGGAAGCATTACCCAGCTCATTTTATGAAGCTAGCAATAAATACCAAAACTTTACAGGGAAAGTACAAGAAAGGAACCACAGTCAGACTCATTCCTGCCTGAACAGTTGTAAAAACGCCAAATCTAATACTAGCAAATCATATCCAGGAACAAGAAAGATAATGCATCATGATCAAGGTCATTTCATTTCAGGAATGGAAAGTTGGTTTAGTATTAGAAAAGCAACATGATTTACCACATTGAAAGATTAAAGACAAAAAGTAATATGATCACCTTAACAGATGAAAAAGTCTTTGATAAGAAGCAACATCCATTTATGACTAACAAGAAACAACTTAGTGAACTCAGAATAGAAGGGAAGTTCTATAGTCCAATAAAAGATAGCACCAAAAAAATTTACAGCTTAACACCCGGTGAACAGATGGTAAAGAAACTGCCTGCAACGCAGGCGACCCAGGTTCAATGCCTGGGTCAGGAAGATCCCCTGGAGAAGGGAATGGCTACCCACTCCAGTATTCTTGCCTGGAGAACCTCATGGACAGAAGAGCCTGGCGGGCTACAGTCCATGGGACCACAAAGAATCTGACACGCCTGAGTGACTAACACTTTCACTTTTCACTTTCGACACCATACTTAAAGGTGAAACACTTCAGTGTTTCCATGGTGCTAGTGGTAAAGAACCTGCCTGCCAACGAAGGTAACCATAAGAGACCCGGGTTCGGTCCCTGGATTGGGAAGATCCCCTGGAGGAAGGCACGGCAACCCACTCCAGTATTCTTGCCTGGGAAATCCCATGGACAGAGGAGCCTGGCGGGCTATGGTACATAGCGTTGCAGAGTCTGACACAACTGAAGAGACTTAGCGCACATGCACACCCTTTAAGACAGGGAAAAAGACGGGTATCTACTATTGCTACTTCTGTTAAACACTGTATTAGAGGTCTCAACCAGAATGGTAAGGCAAGAAAATGGTATTAAAGATAAAAATGACTCCAAAGGAAGAGACAAAGGTCTCACTCGTTGTAGATTATGATTACCAACAAAGAAAACACACAAGAATCCTCAGATCAATTAATTATAATTAATTTGAAGAATTTAGCAATGTTGCTGGCTACAAAAAAATGAACAAAAATCAACTGTATTTCTGGACATCAGCAACTAACAATTACAATGTGTAATTTAAAAAGGAAATAAAAAGACCAGAGACTTTACAGGAGAGCTGATGAAGACCCTGAGTTTGGTGTCAGACTACCTAGTTTCTAAAACCAGCTCCACCACCAGCTGTGAGAATCTGGCAAGCAATTTAGTTATTTTGTGCCCTACCTTTTAAAATTCTTGTGAGGATTAAAAGAGTTAATATGCATAAAGCATTTAGACCGGTGCCTGGAACAAAGTAAAAGCTAAATAAATACTAATTGTTATTATCACTGTGAAGAAATAGTTAATAGGCCTATTATCAAGAGCCCTGAGGTTCAAACTATAGGACTCTTGACATCTCAAGGGTAAAAAAGTCAGGGAGCCACCTGTCACAAGAGCCAATGAAACTCAGTTATGTTGTCCCTTAGGCTTGGCACTGAACTCCCACACCAAACATACAGCTCATTACTCATACACCCTGCTGTCTGCAGTGCAATTAGCAAAAGCATACACCTTTTCTCTGGAGATTTCCGCCCCATCTTCCCAACTCTTAACTGACAGCGAAAGTCAACAACTTCAAGCTTTCCGTGAGGATAAAATCCAGAGTTCTTGATTGTTCTTGATGGTTACTCTTCATCATCAAAAGACAAGGCAAACCTCAGCCCCTTAGGGCAGACTAATGCCAGGAGAGTTTCTGGAGATATTCAAAGAAAGGCTGTTATTTGTTACTGCCTCCACTTCTTGGGGGGGAAGGGGATAGACAGTAACTAATATTTCTTTGAGCACCTACTATGTTCCACGCACTTTTCTCACGGCTTCACAAATATTAACTCATTTAAATTTTTTCGGTAATCTAATGAGACAAATAGAATTCTTAGCACCATTCTACAAATGAAACAGTGATTAGGTGACTTACTTAAAGCACAGAGCTCAGGAGTGACAGAAATTAGCTTCAAATCCAGATCTGTCTGCAAAGCCCTGCACCAAGCTAGAAGAGAAAGAAATAAAGGGGGGAGTGGGTACTGTGTGTATGAAGCAATGCGTGTCAATTCTCCTTCTGAGACCAGAAGGCACAATTCCAGTGGGGACGCACACAATCATCATGTGAATAGAAGACTGAAAAATCAGCAAACCAGCAGGGTATCCAAGTTAGAGTTCATGATGTAACCAGGTAAAATGCTGCTGCCATTTTGTGGCATGACTGAGCATTATTTTTTAAAAACCCACAGAAATACTGCCCCTATGTGGCCTCATTTTACCCTGTCATCTGAAAACCAAGATAGTCATGACCAGGACATATACTCCTATGAGTGTACAAAGACCCAGGTGATCATGAATAAGGTAAAATTGGGTGGGAGCTGAAGAACAGGATGTGCATGCTGCTTGGGTTTTGATGTCACCTGATTTTTACTTAACTCCTTCTATATGGCAGCACTGCCAGGCTAACTGACTTCATGGCCCACAAGCAATGAATACCCCCAACTGCTTTGACCTGGGGCTGGTGAGCAAAGGCTAACATTTGTGCTGCACTGGCTATGTGCCAAGCCACAATGCCATCATAAACCACCTGTCAGGGCTTCCCCTTCCCTGTCCTCAAGTAAACAATTTTGTTCCCCCTAATGGCAGTACCTAACCTGAATGGCAGAAGACATGACAAGAGCCTGGCTTTGGGGGCAGCCCCTCACAGCCCTTCCTGATGCAAGTTGACTGCTACATGTACCGTCCAAAATAAGAGCCTCCAGGTTCAAGAACATCCACACCCATACACCCCAACAATAACATAGAAATACTTTTTAAGATCCAAGCTACCCTTTCTAACTGCAGGACCACATAGGTTTTACAGGTTATTAACTTGAACTGTTCTTGAATACAAGATGATTTTTGATGACAAAACAAACAAAGGAAAGGTCAATTACACAAGACCTAGTTATGGGTCGACCTGCTCTTAAACTCTGAAGGGAAATAAAAGTTGCACATACAACATGCTGTTTAGATTGCTTCTCTTCTAAAAACCACCATCTCCCCAAACCCTCTTACAAAACAGAACACAAATTTTAATCATTCTAACCCAGAGCAGTAAAATATGATTGCCCCCTATTTAAGTGCCCTGTTACCCTTTCAGTTTTTATTTGATCTTCAGAAATACTTTTAGCACCACAAAGTCCTGAAATTAAATAACTGCCATTTTAGGAAAGCTGGTTAAATTCTGACATGGGTAAGAAGCTACCTGAAAAGAAACTATTTCTTTATAAACTCCGGAGGAAAACCAGAACCCATGTGTAACTGCCTAAGCATGGCAAAGTCATTTGATGTTAACTGACCCATCCAGGAAGCTCCTGAGAGCACTATGAGATTCTCCCCACTTTTACATTTCCAATTCATTTTGTCCATCATCCAGTTCCTTGACTTTTCCATTCTGCCAGGAAGCGAAAAATGAACCAAAGTGTCATCAAATGTACGAGTTGGGAGGGATCTTAGATATCATCTGGTCCAACCTTCATTCACAGATGTGGAAAGTGAATCCCAGAGAAGGGAAGCAACCTATCTGACTTTGCAGTGCTGGTCTCCCAATACAGTCTGCCCCACAGCAGAACAGAATTCTGCTACATGGGACTCTTCTCTTCTGACTAATTCTTTAAATAGGCTTACTGAAAGTTGGCACACTGTTCTTCATCCATAGGAAAAATATAATTGGTAATCTCTTTGAATGACAAGCTCTACACCACCAGCCTTGAAGTCAGCCAAACCTAGCTGTCTGTACCAGTTTGACCATTTTCTAGCTATGTGGCCTTGGGTATGATACTTAAACTTCTCTGAAGGTTATTGTCTACATCTGTAAAATGGGAATGCCAATCATAGCATTGATCGCACAGGGCGTCCAATACATATTAGTTGTGACTATTATTGGGGCTTCCTAGGTGGTGTTAATGGTAAAGAACCCTTCTGCCAATGCAGGAGATGCAAGAGACATGGGTTCTATCCCTGCATTGGGAAGATACCCTGGAGAAGGAAATGACAACCCACTCCAGTATTCTTGCCTGGAGAATACCATGGACAGGGGAGCCTGGTGGGCTACAGTCCATGGGGTCGCAAAGAGTCGGACACGACTGAAGCAACTTAGCAGGCACGCACATGACTATTACCACAATCTGGCACAGTGGAAGGCAGAACTGTTAGCTCTCTAAACCCTGTCTGTATGGGGAAGGGGCTTAGGGAAGAGCAACCCACAATCTCTACCTGGAATTACACCTGACTCTTCAGAGAAAGCCCCAGATTGGAACAGAATTATGGGCTTGGGAACTGGCAGGGAACAGGCCTAGAAGAAACAGCCTGATGCTGGCACCACTAGGAACCCACCCCCACTGTACTAATTCTCAGGCCTGCACAGAACACCAGGCCACCTTCTTCCTCTAAGGTAAGCCTCACAAAAGTTTAACAAAAAAAGGAGTGACTGAGGCAGAAAAGTGATAAACCTACTAAGCTTGGGAAGCCTATTAGAAACAGTAGGAGAAGTGCCCTAATTAGACACAGAGGGGTTAGAGTCAGTGGCTGTTTCAGTAAAGGCAAAATTCCCCATCTTTAGGCCTCTCAGTGATGCTATTTAATCGCTCAGTTGGGTCCAACTCTTTGTGACCCCACAGACTGCAGTCTGCCAGGCTCCTCTGTCCATAGGATTTTCTAGGCAAGAAGACTGAAGTGGGTTGCCATTTCCTTCTCCAGGAGATCTTCCCAACTCAGGGAACAAACCCGGGTCTCCTGCATCAGCAGACAGATTCTTTACCATTGAGCCACCTGGGAAGCCCCTTAGGGCCTTTTGGGCCTGAGCTATAATTCCAGTGGTAACCAGTGCTGGCCCTCCCTAGGCAAGCTTTTAAAAAAGACTAAATGCAAACACTCTTCCCTCAAGTATAAGATAGTGAGAGCATAAAGCACAAACTGGAATTCTCGTTAAAGTTTTAACACAGGCCATTAGGTTCACTTGTCCTTCAACTGATCAACAGAACAGTGCACTAAGACCTCAGAGGGAGGCAGCCCGGCACTCCAGCCCTGTTTTTGTTTGCCATGCCCAAGTGGGGTGACCTTGGGCAAGTAGCTTCCTGTGCTGGGCTTCTTTCCCCCACTGCAAAGTGAAGGGTTCGAACTAGAGGAACTTCAAAGGCCCTCTGACCTCTAGCATTCCCCTGTTGTAAGTTCTCCACATTAAAAAGGAGCGATTAGACTATAAACGAGCCTTGATAATAAGCTCCTTAGGGAGCAGAAACCGTAGCTGATGTTTCCTGTGTATCTCACGGCCCTGAGTATGATGCACGGCTCAGTCGTTGCAGGGGACATGCTGAGGACACCGATCCCCTCACAGTGCTTAGTGTACCAGACGCTTTACATGTGCCAGGTGGTTCGCAAGCCTCTCTCCCACTAGACTTTCCGAGTACGTCAGGTTTTACCATTCCTGGGTTTTTAAAAGCAGCATTGCACAGGGAAACAAAGCTTCTTGTCACTTCACCTGACAATAATTGAATACAGAAGTGCCAGGCACCCTTATGAGGGGCCCTGCAAGTACAACTATTGTTCTTGAGGAACTCCTGAATTTTACCTCAAAGAGCTTATTAGATCTCCCCGACATGCGAGCAAGAATGGGATGCGCGTTTTACAAGTGATGCACCCACAGGCTTGGGGAATACACAATACACGAAATAGGCTTATTGAAATAGTGTTAAATACACACAACACACACAAGCTTCAGAGGGCCAGTTTAGGCTCGGAACACATGTAATCCAGTCTTCTCCACTAGTGGTTTCTAATCCTAGTTGCATATTAGAATCACTTGAGGAACCTGAGAAAATGCTCATGTGTAGGCCTCCAGTCCAGACAATTAGATAAGAATGGGGTGGGGAAAACAGGTACTGGGATTTTTAAATGCTTCCTTAATGACTGTAGGAGCAGGCACAGGTGAGGACTCCTGGCCTCCACCTTTTCCATCTCCACCTCTAGTCCCAAACTTAGTGACAGGTTCAGCAGATAACTCGGAGGTCTGCAAAGCCATTTCACTCACTAACCTGACTATTCTCTGAGCCATAAAGATAACTTTGCCACTGCCAAAATGTTTTTGGCCACAAAAATTTAAATAAAGAGGGGCTTTCTTAATCCCCAGTCAGAGAAGGCAATTAGGCAGTCCAGCCTCTGCCCCAAACACTGTATGGAAGACTTACTTGGCCTGAGATCTCAGCCTTTTGAGGGAAGCTTCTCTACTGCTTAAACTGATGTTTAATTTGTCCCTGCTCAACTGTGCTACTCTTTGCCTCATCTGGATGTTTCCTTACAGCTAACAGTGTTTGCTCCATCTGCAGCTGGGCCCCCAACCAGTCTCTGCCCCAACCCCATCCTCTCTTGCCCCCCTCATATATACACATGGCCACTTTGCTTTGCTCTTTTAATTCATTCTTAATCAGCCTCTGCCTGTCTCTAGGCCACCTTGCCACTCTTCTACTTAATCCCTTTCAGCTGAACGCCCTGGCCATGGGGTTACTGCCTCACTCTAGCAGCCCTGTCTCACTGCACCCCCTGCCTCACCCCCACAAGCCAGAGAGGCAGCAAAGGCTCTGTGAGCAGTCTCTCACCCACATGATGTCTTCTCAGCTGCCAGATCCTCTCTCGTGAGTTGGCTTCCTTCATCCAATGATTCTCTTCTACTGAAATTGCTCTCCCAGGCTGCCTTTCTTTTTTTTACAAAAATATTTCTTCTCAATTAGTCAAGAAATTTGCACTTACACCAAATTCCAACAAGGCAGAAATGTGTTAAGTACAAAGTGAGGGTGTCCCCCCCTCTCCCTAATGACTCAGTATTCAACACTACCGAGTACACATTCTTCCAGACTTTCACGAGGTGCATATACATGGGTTCGTATCACACATACTGTTATTTCTTTTTAACAAAATATTGTGACCATCTTTCAAAGGGAATACAGAGATCAGCCTCCCTTTTAAAAGCTGTACAATATCCCACTGGTGGGATGTGCCATTCTGTCACTGGCGGGCTGTTTCCCAATCTTCTCTGATGCCATAACACCCTTGCACACAACTCTTCACACACGAACATTTCTAGGGCAACTATTTAGAAGTGGGTGGGCCGTTGGCCACCAGACCAGCCTGTACTCACCAATTCCAAGTGCCTTCTCTCAAGACCTCCTTGGTCTCAACCTTGTTGCCTCTCATGACATAGAGGACCTGCTTCTTGAATTTCCTTCCTGCCTTGGGTGTCCTTTCATGTCTGCTTCACTGAGTTTTTTCTTCTGCCCACAAAAGGAGGCATTTCACAGAATCCTTTTCTTCTTTCTCCTCTGGTTTTGCATGATGGTTGCATCTTCTCCCCTGCCATCTTCTCTAAATGAATGCCTCCTAAATCACTTTGCCAGCTCAACTGTATCTCAACTGCCTGCTGTTCACTCCAGCCTCAACATCTCAAACATCTGAGACTCAACAAACCCCCAAACGAACTCCTGACCTTTTTCCTCTAAGCCTTGGGTTTCCTCATCCGAAAAACAAAGAGAAAGGACTAGACTCAGTTAAATGCTTTTTAAAAAAAATTAGGAGTCTAGTATATACTAGATGTTGTGCAGGGTAAGAAAAAAAAAATCAACAGAATACAGATCCTGCATTCAGGGAACACACAAACTAAGAAGTGAGGGAACAACATAAACAATTATGTAATACAAGGCAGAATCAAATGCTAAAATAGACAAGAATGGCTAAATCTGGCATAAAAGATTTAAAGAAACCTTCACAAGGGGGAGTGTTGAGCCTTGAATGATGACTGGCAACTAAACAGGAAGAGAAAAGTATTTCTGACTGAGGGTACAACATGAATAAAGTATAAATTCAGAGTCAGAGAAATGTGGAAGTTCATGGTACATGTGGCTGGATTAGAGTACATATGGAACAATGTACTAGAGGATAAAGCTGGGGAAATGGTTGAAACCAAGATCAGGAAGGTCCCAAATCTTATCACAAGGAGCTCAGGCTTTCTCTAAAGGGTTTATCTCTCTGCCACTCTCTGGTTGAGTAATAGTTGCTGCCTAAAATACTATGCTAAAGATGATTCTGAACCTACATGGAGACGCATGTTGAGCAAGCATGCTCATGTTTTGATTAGCAAGGCTAGCCCAGGGTACAAGATGCACCACAAGGTGCACTTATCCAGCTGTCTGCTCTCCTTGCTGAAGGCAATAGGGAGCTATCAAGGGCCTTTAAGCAAGGGAATGGCAGGACCCAACATGAATTTTCCTTGTATCATTTCTGGCAGCAGTATAGATGATGGTCAAAGCAGAAAGACCCCGGGAGAAGGGAAAATCAGTCAGCAGGCTGCTGGTAAGAAGCCAGATAGTGGTGATGATGATCAACAACCAGGTAAATTAGGGCAGAGGAATCAAAGAAGAAAAGCAAGAGACAGATGGGAGAAATAATGAAAGACAGAATCAAAATGACTCAAGAGACTCTGATGATGGAAGAAAGGAATGGAAATGTGTCAAGGTTTCAAAGGACTTAACCCGGGTCACTGATGGACTGCAGTGCCATTAACTAAGATAGGGGCCCTAAGGGAAAGGTATCGTAATCCTTGCTTTTCACTCCAAATCTTCCAACCACTTTACTTAGCTTTTAAGCACCCTTAAGTACACTAGGAGTGAAAAAGCAGAACATGCACTGCTTGATGGACCCAGCATTTATATAACCCTACACATAAACGTACTATCCTTCCTTTTGCCAGCCTGTCAAAAAAATATCATGTTGAATTGGTTCACAGTGCCTTTCAGGTCTATTATATCCTTCTGCTTCTCTATATGTTCATTCTATTATTTTTTGAGTGTTTGATGTGGAAACCAACTAAAAATCTTAGTTTATCTACTTAAAGAATACTTATAATAGATAATGGAACTACATGTAATCTTGTTCTGTATTTTCCAAGTCTCTTGTAAGTCTCCAAGTCTCATACTTTCATAATTTAAAAAAATTTAAATAAAAAAATCCATCAATATCTAATTCTAGGATTATATAAAACCATTGAAAAGACTTGTCTTTGAATGCTCATGATCTCAAAAAGATTATTTTTCCCATTTAGATAGTGCTTTCCAGCTACAAGACACATTCGCAAATCTTCTTTTACTTGACTCTCACGTTCACCCTGTGAGGTACGAAGGGCAAAGAGCATCCCTATCTTACAGATAACATATTCTGTGCTTGCTATGCACCAGACATTGATTTAAATACTTTACAGAGAGATATGCACTGAATTATTGTAAGAAAACCACAGATGGTATTATCCCTATTTTACAAAGACGAAAACATACACAGAGATGTCAATTAACTTATCCAAAGCAACGCAGCTAGAAAGCAGCAGAGCTGGGATTTGAACCTGGCCACTCTGACTTCAGAGCCTAGACTCTTAACCACCACACTTTATAGAAGATAAGCCCCAGAGAGGCAATCTGACTAGCCAAAACTACTAGGTTCTGCCAACCAGTTAGGGATGAAACCTACAGCCGAGGCCCAGGTCTGGCTAACACTTAATCCTATGCTCTCTCTATTATTCTACATTTTTTACCAAGATGAAATGACTTCTTCCCTGGGCTGGCAAATTAATTTGACCTTTTTCCTCTTTGACCTTCGTCACTTCTGCCAGAATGAGGTTCTGAAATCACTCGCCTGCTGTGGAGCCTCACACAACTGTTCACTAGGATGGGATGCAGGTCTCTACTTAGAGGAGAGAAATGATGATCTCAGTTACAGCCCCAAGTGAATGGGTCCCATTGCCAAACCATCACTATCTCGCAGCAGATGACACGGACTTGCCATACAGGCTCACTGAGCATATACCACTCCCTGGGCTACCTGCCCAGGGCAAGCAGCAAGCAGTGGTGGCACTGCAGCCTGCTTTCTCTGTGGAAGAGAGGAAGCAAGGGCAGAAAAACACGTTGGAAAAGTAGTTGCTATAGCAGTCAGGTAGAAAAGTGGCCTGCAGCTTTGAGAGCCTCGCTTTCAAGGCTGTCATAGACAATGATGCTCAAACAAATAAATAAATAAAACACAAGATTTCTGTTTCTCTACTACTGGGCAAGAACAAAAGTCCAGCTTCTTTTATGCTGGAATGGTAAGGGGTGGAAGGAGGCCATGAATGGTACTAGAGAGTGACAGTGAACCAGTAGATCCACCTCTGCTTCCATTGAGCTCTGTGACTTTGAGCAAGTAAGTTACTTCACCTCTCTGGGTCTCGGTTTACTCATCTAGAAAAACAAGTGAGGAGATGATCTCTGAGGTTCTTTTTTTTTTTCAGCTCTGATGTGGCATCACTCAGCCATTTCCATCCAGCAAAGTGTTGCTAGAATCTTTTCTTCAGTATCTGTAAGTCAACCAAAGAAGAAATGGGCTAAAACAGAGGGAAAGAAGAATGCATGCTTGCATGCTTAGTCGCTCAGTCGTGTCTGACTCTTCTGTGATCCCTTTTAACTGTAGCCCACCAGGCTTCCCTGTCCATGAGATTTTTCAGGCAAGAATACTGGAGTGGGTTGCTATTTCCTTCTCCAAAAGAAGAATTAGATAAAACAAAAATGGCCCTTTGCGGAAGGCTGAAAATTAGGTAATATATAGGCAGTAGACTTAAGCACAGTGCCTGAACCATGATACATGCTCAAACTGTTAGTTCATTATCACTTATATCAAAAGTACTATCAAAAAGTATTATATCAAAAAGTTTTATCAAAGTATAGTTTATATCAAAAGTATTATCACTACAACTCCTAACTTTTAGAGTGTACAGAGATAACCAAATATTATGATGAGCTCTTTCTCCTAAATTTAGCCCCCTTTTGCCCATATAACCCTATTTCAGGTTTATGGTATTTAAGAGGTCTGGGGCAGGGGGACCCTAAATGAGCAGTGGCACCAACTGTCCTTAGTGTCTATGGACATTTATGACTGGAGAGTGAGAAGCCAACCCCAAAGGAAACTAAAGAAAAAATAAAAGAGAAATGGGAGGAGCCAGGATTAATCTTCAGTTCACTGCAAACTGGCTGTGGATAGGGGATTAAAAAAAAAAAACAGGTGCAGACCACAGTGTACTCTGCAAATTGTTTTTCAGTTCAGACCCAAAGCAGGGAGTAAGAAACTTGGGAAGATGATCCCAGCCTGGATTCCATGTGTGTCCATCTGAGTAAACACAGCCCTAGCTGTGAGGTATGGCCAAACACCGCTCAGCCAGACAGAAGACTTGTGACCTCACAAGTTGAAAACAGCCTTGGCCCAAAGGCCACCCCTGACCTTCCAGGCCCAAGATAGCACCCCAGCCTATCCCCACCCCCACCAAGAGCCTCACCCAGGGAGGACAGGCACAGGGCTGGGGTCACTCAGTTCTCTTTGCTCACCAGCCAGAAACCCCGCCAGTAAAGAAGGGAAACCTGACTTCAGCTTGGTGCCAGCTTGCAGGGCTATTCTGAGGACAGCGGAACTACAAACTCCAGGGCGATGCTGCACAGGGAAGAGAAACCCAAAGGTAAAACCAGCCCCTTTCCTCAGGGGCCTTGAGCGTCCTCCTGTGACTAGGGACCAGGGAAATAGGGAGAAAGGCCTGCAGGAAGCAGCAGCCAGCAGTCAGTGGTAGCTCAACGGGCCAAGTGTAAAAGCGCTGAAGATAATAAGGTACTTATGCACCTGACCCTGAGCAACATTCCTGCAGGGCAGGAAATAAAGTGAGGCAACAGGCATGCACACTCTCTCAAGTGCCTGAGACTTAAAAAAGGAAACTCTTGACAAATGCAAAATGACAAGGAACAAAATTGTGGATAAGAAGGGGACCCTTGGGTACAGTCTCCCTTAATTTCTCAGGGTTGTCCTTAGTTTTACGAATGCCCTCCAAGCCAGTTCCTCCCAGGGAACCAGGATTATTACAGAAAACCTGACCCCACCCCAAGGAACTGCCTGTTTACTCACAACGTTTGCAAATAAGCCTGAAGGCCTATCAATGGCCTTGCTGGGGTGGGGCATCCCAACCCCAAGGTTGTGAAACCACAAGACCCAGGTCTTGGCCCCAGAGAGTTGCACAATTAAAGGGTACTTCTCTTTAGGGAGGGACTGGCTGCTGAGGTTCTAGTTCTGAGAGTAGCTAGTCTTAAAAATGAGAGGGCTTCCATACCTGGGAGATACTCAAAGAATTGTCTTGTTCGTTTGTTTAGTTTTTCACCCATTTGCTGACATGTCCGGCAAGGCACTGGTCTATGTATAACCTGCCTTTCTCCTCTGATAACTTCTTAACTCTGGGAACAGGCAGCAATTGAGAGAACTGCACTATCCTCAGTCAAAAGAAATTAATGAAAAAGTAAAAACTCAATCCATGCACCTGTTTCTGCCCATCCCCAAACCAATCCTTTCCTGCTTCTGTCATGTTCTTGTTGGTTTCCTAGGCTACCGATCTCAAGACAGTTGGCACCAGAGAGCCAGTCCATTGATGAAGAGCAGCAATAATTAAGCCCAGAGGTCCCTGGACAGCCAAGCATCCCACCAATGACAGCCATCCTCCAAATGCTTCAGAAAACACTGGGTGATTTACAGTAACTTCTAAATTTCCCACAAAGCTATCCTTAGGCCTTGAACAATCAAGCAACCCCGCCCTGCAGAGATTATGTGGGTGCCAACTTCATGGAATCAGTATTTTTGCCTACCACATGAAATGAAGATGCCAGCGAAGTTTCTCTTGGGTGAGATTCTTAGAGCTGCCTTCCTGTATCTAATTTCTGTCATCTTATCCCAGCATCAGGCATCCAAGCTCATAGCAGCAGGCAGAAGGATAACGAAGCTCATTATCATCATCACACATCACATCACATCACAACAAAAAAAAGTATTGACTGTTTACTATCTTAAGTGTTTTATTACTTTTGTCTCATTGTTTCCCATTACTGTCTTACAACAGCCCTGCAGGGTAGGTTTAATTATTCCAATTTACAAATGTGGTCACTAGGGGGTCAAAGAGGTTACACAACTTTGCCCAGGGCTACACAGCTAGTGGTAGGATCTGAACCCAGGCTTTTACCAACCTAGAGTTAGCTTTTGTGTGTGTGTGAGCACGTGCACTCCACTGTGTCCAATTCTTTGTGACTGTAAGCTGCCAGTCCCCTCTGTCCATGGGATTTTCCCTGGCAAGAATACTGGAGTGAATTGACATTTCCTCCCCACCTGGAAGCTTCCCAGCTGACACTAAAGAATGCTTCTGCCAATGCAGGTGATACAAGAGACATGGGTTCCATCCCTGGGTCAGGAAGATCCCCGGGGGTAGAAAATGGCAACCCACTGCAGTATTTCTGCCTGGGAAATCCCACTGGCGGGTTACAGTCCATAGGATCGCAAAGAGTCAGACATGACTGACTGTGCGCACGTGCACACAGTCAGCTTTTACCCAGTATGACTTGAACCACTATATAGTAATTCTAAATACTACTGTGTGTGCTAAGTCGCTTCAGGCTTAGTCACCAGGCTCCTCTGTCCATAGGATTCTCCAGGCAAGCATACTGGAGTGGGCTGCCATGCCCTCCTCCTCCAGGGGATCTTCCTGACCCAGGGATCAAACCTGCATTTCTTATGTCTCCTGCATTGGCAGACGGGTTCTTTACCACTAGCACCACCTGGGAAGCCCCCTATTACCACTATAGTACTATACAGTACTATCACTACTACAGATGTCCCTTGCTATCCATGGGGATTGGTTCCAGGACACCCCAGGGATACCAAAGTCTGCAGATGCTCAAGTCCCTTATATAAAATGGTGTTGTACTTGCATGTAACCTTGCACATACTCCCATATATTTCAAATAGTCTCTAGATTATGTACAACACTTAACACAATATAACCAGTTTCCAGTGCGCAATAAATTCAAGTTTTGTGTTTTCAAACTTTCTGAAAATTTTTTCCCTAATATTTTCAATCCGTAGTTGGTTAAATCTGCAAACTGGAACACACATTTATGGAGGGCTGACTGTACTATGAAAAGCTGCTAACATTTATTGAGTGCTGACAATGAACCAGAATTTCTGCCAAATGCTTGATTTAAGTTATTCCATTTAAATCTCACAATAGCCCTATTAGGTAGGTACTGTGATTATCTCCATTTTACAGATAAGTGAAGTTGATAGCAGTTAAGTAACATGCCTAAGGTCACACACGATTCATTGTTGTTTGGATGCTCAGTCATGCCCAACTCGTTTGCTTCCCCATGGACTATAGCCTACCAGGGTCCTCTGTCCATGGAATTCTCCAGGCAAGAATACTGGAGTGGGTTGCCATTTCCTTCTCCAGGGGATCTTCCCAACAACCCAGGGATTGAACACATGTCTCCTGCATTGGCAGGCAAATTCTTTACCACTACCCACCCAAGGTCACATGATGATGGAGCTCAAATACAAACCCAGGAAATATGGTCCAAAAGCTCAGTCCATTCAGCTGAACCTGCATTAGGAAAAGGAGGCATTTCTAATGCCCAGCTTAACTTAGCCAGGTTCATTGCTGTGTCCCAGTCCAAACCTACTGAGTGCCAGTGAGAATTTCCCAAGTAAATGCCAAGGAGGAAACCCGTCTAGCCCTTCTGTGTACATGCCAGTAGCTCAGATCTGATGCATCTAGGAAAAGACCAAAGCCCATTCTAGAAGTCTCTCCTAGCCAGTTTCCCTCATGTCCAGCAGCCTCCCTGAATACTCTACCCAGAACATCTAATAAGTGTTTACCCAGGGCTCCCAGAGCCGTAGTTAAGGGCCTTGATGTGCAATCTGGCTCTGCGCCTTATTTAATCAGCACCTGAATGAAATGACTCTTTGCTAGCAACAGCCTGAGCACAAAGTCTTTCTGCAAACACTGCTGGTCGACTGGCAAAGGTGATTCAATTCACAGGCAAAATACACCCTGAGTTTATACCACCACTGAGGTGTGTTGGAGACAGGGAGACTGGAGGAACTGAGATGGAATTAGAATGGGCTCATGTTTCCTTCGGGCTTCCCAGGTGGTGCAGTAGTAAAGAACCTGCCTGCCGATGCAGGAGATGCAAGAGACATGGGTTCAATCCCCAGGTCAGGAAGACCCTCTGGAGGAGGAAATGGCAAACCATTCCAGCATTACTGCCTAGGAGAATCCCAAGGACAGAGGAGCTTAGCAGGCTACAGTCCATGGGGTCACAAGGCGTGGGACAGGACTGAGCAACTGTCATGCACGTTTCCTTTCTCCTCAAATAATCTCGCCTCTCACTCTCCTACCAACCTAAACACCTGCCCACAGGACATGGCTTGAACTGGGTCTGCCCAACAGTCCAATCCTCTTCCTAGAGAAGACAGTCTCCTGCCATCTATTTCGTTTCCTCAGAGCCACCAGGCCCACGACCAGACTCATCCTACCCTGCCTGCCTCTCTCTGACATTTGCTCCAGCAGCTACTGTTAAGGGCACGCAGACAACAGAAAGATCCCCCCAAACCTCTCTTTCAGGATCTCAGGCTCACAACAGGTCAGTGTCCCTTGACACACCACACACTGACAGACGTGCAAGCCATGCCCTGTTTAGGTGGCAGCTCTTTCTCTGGGGAAGGGCTGAATAAACAGAGGACCGTGCCCAGAAAAGGAGGAGCCCTCCCCAGGCCTTCAGATTTAATTGCTGTATTCAAGAGCACCTTGGAGGGAGACTTACCCTGGGCGTTTAGCAAGTAGGATAGCAAGACACTGATAACCCCAGTTCTCAGGGTGGGGGAGGATGGGAGGTGTGGAGCAGGAGGGAGGCCAACAACTGAGCAAGGAGCATGGGAAAGGCCACCTGCTCAAATACTGAGACACACCCCACCAATTAAAGATCAAGTAAGGCTAACAAGGCCCTTTTAAAAAGTCCTGCCCTCCCCCACCCCAGTTGCATCTGAGCCATTCACACTGCAGTATGAACCTCCTACATGGAACTGATTTCTTCCTGATTTCCTTGGAGATAGAACCTCCTCCAGGGAAACAGGCGTTTAGATGGAGTTGATCTGGAGCTTTGAGTACTCTGGAAAGAGGAAAACTAGGATGGGGTGAGTTGGGGGGTTGCAGGGGGGAAGACTTGGAAGCAGGGGAAAAGAAATAGAAAAGAGAAAGGTAGAAGAAGAGCATCGAAACACTATATAAGTTCCACCTTCCTGGGGGCAGCAGCCATCCCATGAGCCACTAAAAATCATCTGGTGGGGGGTGGAATGCCTGCTACCTCATTTCCTGCATTTAATGTCTGCTCACTCGCCTCTGTGGTTCCCTGTGTTTGTTCTTGACCATGTGGGCCCTCCTTGGGACAGCAGAGAGAACACAATGCTCTATCTCACAAGTCCCCTATCAAGGACTTGTGAGCAACTGCAGTTGTCTTATCAACAGGCCAGAAATGACAGAGCATTCCAAGTTTTATGTGGTTTGCCAAGGGAGAAATACAAAAACAATACCTGCCCCTGATAATAACATGCAAATGACTCCAGGTAAGAGTTGTAAAGCTTTCCTGTGAAAGAGGAAGCAACTCTGGGCCTTTACATGTATCATTTCCTATGCCAAGAAAACCCTTTCCTTCTGAAATACCTAGCCACCTCCTAGTCATTCATTCACACGTTTATTGAGCACCTACTATGAGGTGGGTCCTATGAGAGGCGCTATGATAGAAAATAAGACAAACAAGGGCACCTGCTCTCAAAGAGCTAACATGTCTCCTTAGTGAGTCAAATGTCACCTCCTCCGGTATGCTTTCCTTAATTGCATCAGGAAAAAATAAAAGACCCTCTGGTCCTCTATGCTTTGTTCAAACCTGTTGCCATACACGTTACGTTGTAATTTAGCTGATCTTTTTTTCTTGCCTGAATCATCTCAACTGTGGGCAACATGAAGGCAAAGAATGTTTCCTATTTACCTTTGAATCTCCAGTGCCTGGCACAATGACACACAACAGGCACTGGACGAATGTCTGCTGAATGAATGCAAGAACGAATGCATACCTATGAGCAGTGAAAACGAAAGTCCTGCAAATAGAGAACCAGCATGCAATAATTCTGTGTCAGTATTTCATCTTGTTAGTTCCCAAAGATCTCCAACACTGCAAGAATGGCAAAGGAGTGTAGGAGGACTGGAAGGTGATTAAAAAGAGCTTTGGCTGAAATCCTCCACTGATAAAAGGCACAGGCACCCAACAAGCCACTGGAATGCCAAAGTTACCTTAAAATCCACCTCACAATAACTCAGGGTCTTTAACCTCTAATTTCAACCACCTTATTTAACACCCACATAAATACCGAGGTACTACTAGAAGACCAAATGCCCACCCACAGGCCACCAGAATCACACCAGTCAGGAAGAGCATCTGAAGCAACATCCCACCTCATACTTTGCTGCCACTAAGTCGCTTCAGTCGTGTCGGACTCCGTGCGACCCCACAGACAGCAGCCCACCAGGCTCCACCGTCCCTGGGATTCTCCAGGCAAGAACACTGGAATGGGTTGCCATTTCCTTCTCCAATGCATGAAAGTGAAAAGTGAAAGTGAAGTCACTCAGTCGTGTCCGACTCTTCGCAACCCCATGGACTGTAGCCCACCAGGCTCCTGCATCCATGGGATTTCCCAGGCAAGAGTACTGGAGTAGGGTGCCATTGCCTTCTCTGACCTCATACTTTAGTCACTAGATAATGTCTCTCAATGTGGGATCCAATGCTCACCGGCATCAGAATCACTGAGGAGCTTGTAATAAATGCAGGTTCCCATCCTCACACTATAGGACCTAGACTGACTTAGACTCTGAGTGGAGATCCAGGCATCTGCATGAGAACAAGGTTCCAAGGGAATCTTTCACAAAGAAAATTTGAAAAGCACTGCACTCCACTTCAGGTCCACTCAGTTACTGGCAGAAGATGCTCTCAATTTAACAAAAGATATGAAAGATCATGGATGTGTTAGTGAACTCAGTGGGGGGTGGGGAGTCCTTTCATGATGTATGTGTAATAAAATCATGTTGTGCACTTTAAATATCTTACAATTTTCTTTGTCAATTATACCTCACTAAGCTGAACACAAACAAAGTTAACAAAAAAAAATATATGAAGGACCAGAAGTTGAGAAATCTGGCTCTTCTTGCGGAGGATATTTCAATGAAGCATGATGACAGTGAACAACCTATTGAAAAATATAAAAGGGGAGAGATAGAAAGTGAGTTACCAGCTTAATAACAGTTTTTTAAAAGTCTGATATTAAAGGAGGAAAAGAAGAAAGTAGACATTTCCAGATGTCAAACTAAAGGATTTAAGACCAAGATCCAACAGTGCAATTTCCTCATTGCAATAAAAGTGAGCAGAAACTTGGGGCAGAGAATGGGCTGCAGTTCCTAATAACCAGCTCTTTGTGATGGAAATTCAACAAAAAGATGTATGAGCTAGAGGTGAAACCACCTCTCTTTCTGACTATTTCAAAAAAACCAGACAGAAGTTTCTCTTAATAGGCACAAGAGCCACAGGAACTGTGCCCATGAGACCTCAAGGGAACACAGACAGAACCACTGGAGGGAAAAAGGAAAAAGTCAGTTCTGTCAGTCAGTCAGCCAGCATTATCAAGGCACACATTAAGCAATTAATGTGCACATACAGTATTGTATTAAGCTCTGCAGGGTGTTACAGAGGGAAAAAAAATACTACTCCTTTCCTTAAAGAAAAGTATACATGCTAATGGTAGAGAATGAACAAACATGTAAAATCAAACAACCCAGTTGAACACTTACCAAACTACCTACTTGCATACAAAGCCATGGGCTTCCCTGGTGGCTCAGATGGTAAAGAATCTGCCTACAATGCAGGAGACCCAGATTCAAACCCTGGGTCAGGAAGATCCCCTGGAGAAGGGAATGGCAACCCACTCCAGTATTCTTGCCTGGAGAATCTCATGGACAAAGGAGCCTGCTGGGCTACAGACCCTGGAGTCACAAAGAGTAGGACATGACTGAGTGACTAACACTTGCAATTTTTTCATGCAAAGGCAAATGTTAAAGAGGCTAACAGTCTGAGGAATATTCAAAGAGTTGGGAAAGGAGGACAAGAGGCATTGGTGGAATGAGTGGAATAACTATGGAGTCAAGGTCAACTGGAAAGTTTCCCAGAGGAGAGTCTTCAGGACCATCTACAGAGGGGAGGAATTCACGACAGATCCCATGAAGATAGTGATGAAGGAGGTACTTCTATGGCAAAGGGACAAAAATCCAGGGGGCCTGTGGATCACCCCGTGAGTAGGAGCCTGCTGCATTCTATTACTTAACAGCAAGCTCCAGGCTGCAATGTATTAACAGGTGCACAATAAGAAAAGGCTGAGAAAGAAATCTTTCCTCTCTGCTGGGTGTGGGCTGGACCTCTGGTCACAGTATCCAGTTTTATAGACTATGTATGAGAAGGGTATGCAGGCACAGGCAAGGATCCAGAGAAAAGCAACAGAACTAATTAGAGGAATGGATTCTAAGAGCTATCAAGAAAGGTGAAAAGAAGTTGAGGTTTGTCAGTTTCTGAGTCATAGGAAAAAAATCTATTGGTCATCTGCCAGCTCTGATCAGCTGTACCTGGCATCTGTTAAGTGACCACAGAGCTATTCAGAGGATTAAAATGCTTTGTTTCCATGTGGCCCATTTCATGAAGAAGATCGAGATAGGAAAAGGCTAAATAACTTGCTCAGGTTCCCTATCAGGCGACAAGCAAAACTGGTAATCATCATTTTAAATCCCAGGGCTGCCTGTGGGTTGTTTAATCCACCAATCCACACCACTTCCCTTATAATGGAAGGGACCCTGCCAAAGACTGTAACAATGAAAGATGGAAAACTTCTCTGCAAATTTCCTTGGGGGAGAATATAAAACAAACTAAAAAGGAATGTCATGCCTCGATGCTGAGGCCCATATAAACATCACCCCCTTGGGTCCCCCTGGACTGATGACACAGGACACAATCCATCTGATAAGCCAGCAGATGGCTGGATCCCTCATTGCACCCATTACCCACCAACATCAATTGCAACCAGGGCAGTTATCAGTGCTCCAGACAACAGATGGGGATGAAGAGGTGTGGTTGGTGTGAAGTCAAGGAGGCAGGGGACAAAAAGGCCTAGTTCTCAAATCTATCAGGTTTTCTCTAAAACAAATCCATCACAGAGCAAATAGAACATACCGATGTACATTCAGTGAGTTCCAAAAGGTGTCACAAAGTAATTAGCCTCCAACTTATAAAAATAATTGGGAAAAAAACCAAACAAAAGCTGTCACAAGAAGCTCAGGGCCATTCTGAATATGTGCCATTATGTGCTTTCAGCAAAGAGTGAAGTAGGAAAATAAACAGTGAGACAAAAGCAGGTTAGCCATATTTAGTGGACATCAGCCTTCTAATATATCGTAAAGACAGAAAAATAAAATAGCAATGCTAACTCTAAAAATAAGGATGGGCTCATTTGGTATTAAAGGATAAAAACCAGAGGCTTGGTGCTCAGGGGTCAATAGCACCAATTATTATTTGGCAAATGTCCAGCTGAGATCTAGAGTGCCTTATACACAGAGACACGGAGGATTAAACGGCATATGCTATGTCTGACTAAGTTCAGGGCCCAATTGGGAGATACTGACATAGACATATACACAACCAACCGGAAGTGGACAATTAGACAAGACATCCAAAATTCGATCTTTGCCTTAAGTTCCTAAGACAGAGACAATCTAACTAGATGCAAAGGATAAAAGGCCATGAGTTTTTACGGACACAATCAGTCAAACTGTCTGGCATTTTAACCCTTCCTCTAAGAAACTGTAGATTTTAGGACTTAAATAGCTATGAGAATCTCTTCCTGCTAAAGCCCCAATTCCCACTGTTGGCAGCTGGGTTCTAAAGCCACCCCTGCCAGTACCTTGCTGGCAGTGTGATTTCCGTTTTGTTTTGTTTTATAAACAGCATAAACAGTCAGTAAATTCATTCCGTGTCACCCATACCTACGAAAATATTATGCACAGGGGACTAGCTAGCCACGCTTGAAGAAATACTTTTTGGTGTAATGGGTAAACACCACTGATATTCAGCAAGGGGTTTAACAACGGTGCGTTAATCCTGGTGCTTGCTGATTCCAAGAACCCTCAAGCATCCCCGGCTTAAGTTAGATGTGAGAAGGTGCTGCTTTAATCCTACAAACCTCTACCAGTCCCAGGTTCCAGGGCCCTTGAGATAACAGACGAGGCCAAAAAGAAACCTGACAGCAGGAATATTATTGAAGAACAGAACTCGGACACAAGAAGTACCCTGCCCTGTGCTTCTAAAGCTGGCGGTCACCCAAAGGCAGCATGGCTATGAGGAGGGTCTGTGTATCAAAGGCCTTGGGAGTAAATATTTTACAGACTGAAAAATGGGAGGTAAGGAGACTAGTCATTCTCCCTCCAGTGCTTCCATTTCCTGGCCGAAAGTAATACTGCCCTTGTTACAAACTTATACTGCCTCTGCAGAACAAGGCCTTCTATAAAGCCATAATTGAGTCATCCTGTTGAGAGACACACCAGAAATGTCTCTGCTAAGCTCCTGCTTTCAATTCAGCTAATGTCTCCCTTTCCTTTTCAGGACCCCTGAACTTCACAGAATTTACTGCCATGATATAGCCTAACTCAGCTAATTCACTTGCCAAAGTATTTCTTTGTGCTCAACACCTCCCCTTTGGAACACACACAGTCACAGGATACATTTTAACATCTCTATGTCCAGGCTCAAACTTATCCAGCATAACCCTAAAGAAGATAGTGTGTGTGAAAGGGTCTTATAAAAGTTAAGGGAATACATGTAAATCCATGGCTGATTCATGTCAATGTATGACAAAAACCACTACAATATTGTAAAGTTATTAGCCTCCAACTAATAAAAATAAATGAAAAAAAATACATAAAAAAAAAAGTTAAGAGCTAGACAGATGTAAAGTATTATTAATACTAACCCCATGGACTGTAGCCCCCCAGGCTCCTCTGTCCATGGGATCCTTCCCACAAGAATACTGGAGTTGGTTGCCATGCCCTCCTCCAAGGGATCTTCTTGACCCAGGAATCAAACGTGTATCTCCTGAATTGCAGGCAGATTCTTTACCGTCTGAGCCACCAGAAAAGCCCAAATACTAACCATACTTACTATCATTAGTCATTACTGTAGCCAAGTTAGAGAACTGTTTCCAACCATCTGTTGTAATATTTCTTTTAAAGATTCACATCAGCTTTTAAAAATTTGTATGTCCCTGCTTCCAATAAGACCATAGGTAAGGTATGGAATGTTGGATTCATCAAAGGCTAAGTCCCCCAGTAGGCCAGAAGTTTCTACTTAAATGACACAAAGCAGTAACTTGGGAGTAAAGGGCAAAGCAGTACAATCCTGCTTGGTCTCAAGGATTCCTCAGCCTGACTGTTCTTTGCCCCCACCACCTAGCTTAAGAGTTTCAGCTAAGCACAGGACAAGAGCAAAAGCACAGTGACAGGAATCAGTCCACAGTTCCCCAAACATCCATCTCTCTGCAGCACTCAGCCCCTGAGGGCCAACATCATCTATATGGATCCCTAAGGGTGGCCTTCTCAAGTTTACTTTACGGGGAAGACAGAGGGAGCGAAAGAGGAGGGTGAGAAGATGAACCATGACCACCTGAAATCAGCGAGGAGACCAAAAGCCATTTCTAGAAGAGCTCTGTGTGGCAGCCCCGGGCACTGCTTATGGAGGAAAGCAGCACAGCACATAGACTGTCAAGACCTAGAAATTCAACTCTGCCTCGTTTTGCAGCCAGCCAAACTGAGAGCCAGGACAAGTACTTTCCCCAAAGTCACACAACTATTAATGCCAGAACGAAGCCTCCAGAGTCTTCTAAAAGCCTCTAAAAACCTTTCCACTGAAAACCATGGTGCTGCCAGGTTTGACGTCATCACTCCAGCAGCAGCCCCAATCGGGCTGAATTTAGTTCTTTGTTGACCTTCTAGATTAGATATGTGGTTGTCACAGGCCTCAAGACCCCTTTGTCGAAGAGGCACCCACTGACCCTCACCACCTGCCATCCAAAAAAAGCACTCCTGTCCCAAGAGCCTCACATAGCAGTGGCTGAGATGCGTTGTTTCCTTTCATTAACAAAAAGCCCATTCATTAAAAAAAAAAAAAAAGAAAGCAGACAGGCTCAAATTTACACAGAAGGTCTAACTGGGGGAGCCCTTGGGTTTCCTGTGAATGGCATCACTTCCCAAGAAGGCCTCTAAAAAAATGCTACCCACTCCAAGCCTACTGGATGCTTAGAGCCATCCCGTCACTAAGAGCTGCTTTATTCCAAATCTGTCTACACCTCCTTACCACATCTGCAAGACTGAAAGGGGTTTCTGGTCATTCACCACAGTTTCCAGATTGGGAAACTGAGGCCAAGAACCTGCCATCCAAGGAGTTCCTACAACACAGAGCTAGCAAGCATCCACAGCATAAGTAGGCAGAACCATGCTGATCAGCATCGGCCTCCCAGAGACTGCTGCTCTGCATTCCACAACCCCAAAGAGGGTGGGTTAGCTTTCCAACCCAGAAAGCTAATTCATCTTTTGGTTGCAAGTGGGCAACCTCCCATCCCCGAGTCCCCTGCCAGGCCTGTGAAACCAGGACAATTATCTCAACCTCCTGCCCCACACAAGGTTGTCACAAGTCTCCTGAGAACAACCTTCTACAAATATAAAAGCAATAAAGATGCTAATGACAGGTTTCACAACCGTCCCTGAATAAAACTCACCAGGTTTTCCACAGCCTGAAATCTAAAAGAGACAGCCCCCCACCCCAGCCCCTCCTCCTCTTCCTACCCTTCCGTGATATTATAGTTTTAGATCATCTCTCTACACAGGCTGAGTACAAAAAGACAGTCTTGCTCTTGGTTGGTCCTCACCCAGATTATTTTTATGTATCTGGCAACTTTCCTTTTCAATCTCATTTGTTTTTCTTAGCACCACTAATGGGAGATAAAGAAATCAGCTCTCTGGGCACTCCTGGACCTCAGGAGAGAGAATGAGAGTGATAAGATGGAGAGGTTTGCAGGAAATAAATATCCTCTCACTACGGACAGAGAAGAGTTCACGAGTCTGCCTAGGGTCTGCTTCAGAGTGCAGTGAGTCGGAGTTTGGTGCTGCTCTGACACCTCAGAACTCAAAAGGCAGACCTCACCCTAAGACCCTAAACTCCCAAAAGAAAGAGTTATTAAGAGAAACCTACAAAAGTATTTCCCCCAAGTATGACAGTAGAGACCGGAACCTTCTGTGACCAGCTCCAGGAAAGAAAGCCACCAGGCCTCTGGGAAATTAACTGTGGCGGAGGGAATGGGCGGGGGGGGGGGGGGGGGGGGGGGGGGTTGGCCCATGGCCCCCCTCTGGTGATCCAGAAAGGGAACCTGGCTGGGGTCAGACTTCCTGCTGGCAAAAGGCCAGGGTAGGCCTGGGAGGGGAGGGGCCGCTAGCCTGAGTGCTAGTCTTTCCCAGGGCTCACCACCACCATAGGGCTGACGCATTGTGCAAAGGTGGAAGGAAGCCAAATCTGAAATCCGCACCCAAACAGCCACTCGGTGGAAAATCATTTTTAAGGGTCCCGCTGCCCGCAGGGGTGAGGTGCTCTACACGGCCAAGTGTCCTCAGCACACAAATGACTCTGCTGACTGAGGCCGCCAGGAAGGGGTGGGGGAAGTCAACAGACTCACATGCATCATGGTGACCAGGTGACAGGGGTTGAGCAGGTAGATGACGGTCTTGGTGGCGAACTTAAAGCCCACCTCCACCCCGAAGGTCAGGCACAAGGCTACTAAGAGCAGATTCTTGCTCAGGCTCTCTTTGCCTTCCTCTGGCCGCTGGGTCACCTGCTCTGGCTGGCAGCCACGGCCACCCCTACCGTCCTCCTTCGTCTGCCTCAGGATGTGCCGCAGGGCCACCAGGATCTCCAACAGGGCCAGGGTCAGGACCACCACACTTTCCAGCAGCCGCTGCTGCCAAGAGAGGAAGGCAGCACAGTCGGGGCCCCCATTGCCCGCAAAGCTGGGGTCCACGCCCCCATAGAGCCAGTCCAGGAGACTTTGGTAGCTATACCGGGACATGATGCAAAGTGGCTCCCCACGACCACCGTGCAGGAAGCGAGAGCGAGATGGAACACAAGCCCCGAGGGTGGCCCGGGTGGTGGGACATATACGGAGGGCACACCCCCGCCCCCGCACCCCCCTCCGGACACCGGGGCAACTAGAGCAGGGGACGGGAAGCTACACGCGAGGCTCGGGGCCAAGTGCTGGCTCTAATTTGTCCCTACGGCTGCCTGGGGAGCCCCCCGCGCTTCTCCAGTGGCCACCAACGAGGCAGGGTGGAAACGAGCCGTTGGCCAATCTAAAAGGAAGGAGAGGAAAAAAAAAAAAAGGTCTCAAAGAGGCAATTGCATCGGGAATTACGAGGCGGGGAGGGGTAACTAGCGAGGGAAGAAAAGGGGAACAGGGGCAGTGGCGAAGCAAGCAGGGTTCGGGGGAAGTCGGAGGCCGGGAGGGTCAGGGCGAGGGTTGAGGGGACGCGGCAGGAGCGAACCGGGGGAGACGGCGAGGGAACACGCGGAGGCCAGGAGGGGAGCTGGCGGGGCCGGGCCGGCGGGGAGGGCGACGGGGCTGGCGGGGACGCCGGACTCCTCGTCTCACGCACTCGCCACAGGGGGATCGCTTACTCCTGCAACCGCGTGGCCGTCTCTGCCCCCAGCGAGCAACTTCGCCGCCGACGGGCCCCTCCGAGCCAATTTAGAGCCTCCCGCCCCCGGGTACACCCCCGAGCCCCCAGCTCCACCCCCCGGCCCCAGACGCCCGCCCTCCGGGCAGCACCTCCCCCAGCCCGCGGCCCGCCCGGGACCTGCCCCCCTCGCGCGGGCAGCGGCGGGAGGAAGCAGGGAGGGAGGGAGGAAAGGCGGGCGGGAGGCCGGGCCAGCCGGGGGCTGGGCTCCGGCCGGCCCCCTCCCTCCGCCCCGGCGCCGCAGCTTCCCGCGCCTCACGCCCGGCCCCAGGGACGGGTCGCCGCGCCCCGCGGGGCTCCACTCACCGGCAGTCGGCCCTCGGCCCCGACTGGGCGCCCGCTCGGCTCCCCGCGCCCCGGCGCTCGGCTCCCCCGGCGGCCGCCACGGCCGCCGCGCACGGCTCCTCCTCCCTGTCTTCCTCCCCCTGTAGCAGCCGCGCTCGCTTCCTCCTTCTCTCCTCCCCCTCGCCGCCGCCTCCCCGCTCCCGCCCGGCTCGGCCCCTCGCCGCCCCCCCACTTCACGCCCTCGGCCACCCCGCCCGGCCGCCTCCCCTCTCCGGCCTCCCCCCCGCCGCCGCTGGCACCCTTCACACCTCCCACTCTCCCTCTCGGCGCCTCGGCCTCCCCCGCCCTCCCCCGGGCTCAATCCCCGCCTCCTTCCCCTCCTCCCCGGCCTGCCTCGCGTTCTGCGCTCGCCCGGCCAGCACGCGTGCACCGCCACCCTTCCGCACCGCCGACTACGGAATTCGCTCCTCCGCGAAGCCATTTGGACCGACTCCGCCTCCTGCGCCCCGGTTCTCCAGGGCGCTTCCTTGGACACCGGGCACCTAGTAGGCGCTTAGCCGGCCCTCGCTGAGTTCTTGGGGGAATGGACGAGCCTGTCTAGTGATAAGCCGCTGGGCTTTGGGAGGTCCGCTGGGTGTGACCTACTCCTCTTCGCCTCTCCTTCAGACCTCCCTGAAATAGCAGACTCGGGCAGGGCCAAGACGGCATCTTCTCCACCTTTGTAGCCACAGCCCTACTCTTCATTTCCGTCCTAGACAAGGCTTCTTTTCCTACTTTGCCCGGCCGTTCCCCCTCCTGCTCTGCTCCGATGTTTCTCCATCTAACCACCGGCCACTCCCTCTCCAGGCTCTCCGTCTCCCCTTTCTCCTGCCACGCCTTCAAGCTCAATCGTACTCTAGCTGGAGGAAAAGATGGAGGAAAAGCAGCTTCCCCAGACCTCTTTCCGTCCTCCCGCCCTGCGACAGAGCAGCTGTTTCCAACCTGCGCTTGGCCGAGAGTCCTGCCACTTAAAGGCCCGCCAGGCTGTGGAGGGGCCCAAGAATTGGATAAGGGCTGCTGGCAGAAACAGGGTCCCATCTTCCCTGCTGCTTCCTACCCATAGACTGGGATTTTCTTTTCTTTGGGCATGGAAACAGGAAAAAGACCTTTTCAGAATCCACTTTGTGTTGGTTTAATATCTATTGAAGACTCACAAAGAGGAAAATAGCCAGAAAAAAAAAACCAAAAAACAAAAAAACAGGCACCTTGCCTGGGAAACACTTTCTGGTGTTGGCTGCCAGCCATTTTCCTGCCATCCTTTCCAAGTCTGGTTTTCTCCCACCTGGCCTCAGAGCCAGGAAGCTTTGCACAGACAGCATCCACCTTAGGGCCTGATGCTCTTGAAGTGCTAATTAATAAAGAACAACAACAAGCAAGGATTGATTCAGCACCTCACTCGTTCTCCGTCGGTGTTTTGTTAAATCCTCTGCACAGTAACATTAAGTATAAAACTGTGGCGTTCTGGTGATGACTGTAGCCTGAGACCTCAAGTTCCTGTCTTCAAGGAAGTAAGAAGGAGATGATAGCACTCAGTAAAAGGCTTCATTAATCCATGCAGAAATCTTCCCTCTTAGCTCAGTCAGTGAAGAATCTGCCTGCAAATGCAGGAGACCAGGTTGAATTCCTGGGACAGAAAGATGCCCTGGAGAAGGAAATAGCAACCCACTCCAGTATTCTTGCTTGGAGAATCCCAGGACAGCGAAGCCTGGCAGGTTACAGTCCTTGGGATTGCAAGAGTTGGACAGGATTTATCAACTAAACCACCAATCCATACGGAACACTTTTGGGAGGTGGGCCTAGAGGGTCTTGTGTTTGCAAAATGACTGTGTTTAGTGCCAGGCCAGCTTCCTCGCCTGAGGCACAAATTCCTCTCTTTCAAAGGTAGAATAGCCAAGTGTTTTGACGACTCTGGGACACTAATAATAATTATGCCATTTACTTGCTGTGTCACCTTGGGCAACTTACCTCTCTGTACTTCAGTTTCCCTCTCTCAACCAAACAGTTATCAGTGATCTATTATCTAATTCCTAGGATTATGTACATTTACATGAATTGAATTGTGTAGCCAGTGCATAAAAAGTGCTCAATAAATGCTATCCCTAATCCCCATGTAGTTCTGCATTCAAGCAGCAGTCCCCTACCCCCACCCGTGCAGACACACATTCAGTGCCCTCCCCCACATCTGCATAAACAATCCTATCCCGCCTTCAAAGCCCCTGTGAAATTGCACTTTCCCCAACCCCCAACACCCAGCTCCCAGAGCGCTCTCTCTCCTGTGAACTTGAACAGCAGTTATTGCCTGCACTATTCATTTTATTCTGAATCACTTACTGCCTTCCATTGTTCTCTCATTGTTAGTTCTGTCTCCCACACTCAGATCTTTGACAGCAGGGATGGGTCTTCATCTTTTCTAAACCCTCCTCAGCACCTAGCAGCATGCCAAACATAGTAGGCAGTCCGCAGACACTAGGAGAGTGTTGTCCCCGTTACTGTTGTTGTTTTTCTCTTTGGCCACCCCATGGACTATTGCCCGCCAGGCTCTCTGTCCAGCAAGAATACTGGAGTGGGTTGCCATTTCCTCCTCCAGGGGATCTTCCCGACCCAGAGATTGAATCCCCATCACCTGCGTTGGCAGTCGAGATGGATTCTTTACCACTGAGCCACGAAGGAAAGTCTGTTGTCCCCATAGATAAAAGGTAAACAATAATTGAGCTGAAACAGTGGGTCACATTTTGGAAACTCAAAAAGCTTCAAACAAATGTCCTGATTGTTTCCTTGCTGGGGCACAGCCCATTGGCTTCTTGTCTCTGAACAGTAAGAAAAGCAAACGAACTTGGTTTTTAAAGTAGAACCTTGAAGTGCAGTGAAAAGGAAACCTGGACCTTGGGGAAAGTCATCTCTCTGTGCTTCCATGTACTCAGGTAAGATGAGGGGGAGTGGACTAGAATGGCTATTTTTTTAGCTTTGTTTATTTTGGTTGCTCTGGGTCTTCATTGCTGCATGCGTATTTTCTCTAGTTGCAGTGATCGGGGGCTACTCTTCGTAGGAGTGCACAAGCTTCACATTGTGGTGGCTTCTCTTGTCGTGGAGGACAGGCACTCGGCACACAAGCCTCAGTAGCTGCAGCATTCAGGTTCAGTAATTGTGGCACACGGGCTTTAGTTGCTCCACAGCATGTGGGATCTTCCTGGACCAGGGATCAAACCCAATGTCCCCTGCATTGGCAGGCTGATTTCCACCCACTGTACCACCAGGGAAGTCCGAGAATGGTTTCTAAGATGCCTGCTGGCTCTAAGATTCTGTGATTCTAGGAACTCAGCCTCGCCACATTTCATCCAAGTCATGCTTGATTCTTAAGGGAGAAACCTCATCTAACTGGCTTGGTGATCCTACCCACCTTTCTGCCTGTTGAGACAGTACCCTAAATTCTTTTTGTCCAAAGTACTTTTCCCAGCTATGAACTCAGCTGACCTGCTATGGAATGCAGAGTCAAATTATGATCTCTGTCATACCACCAACTAGCAGCTCAGAAAGGTGTGGTGACTTGCCTAAGATCACACAAGTTCATGGCAAAGTGAGGGCTAGCATTTGCGGTTCGACAGCACAGGCCCGAGCAAGCTTGCTCATTGACTTGGCCATCTGACCTTTTCTCCTCCTGTACTTTGTATTCTTTGCATCCACTCCTGTCCTACTCACGATGTAACCTGAAACTGAAATGCATGAATGACTGCCCACAAGCAAAAAAACAGTGCACAATCCAATATTATACGTGTTATCAGTAAAAATAAATGGCATGTGTATGGGGGAGAATGAAGAGAGAAGCCTTTGTCTTGATCTGACTATCTGCTTACTGCTTCTTCCTGCCCACCCCCCCGCCACATTCATTCAACACTAGCATTCATTCCACAAATATTTACTGGAACTCTTATTACAGTATTACCTATTGCATGGGAAAGTTCTAGACTTGTGGGCAAGCTCTGCCTTCAAGGAGCTTAAAATCTAGCTATGGAGACATGGCAAACAAATGGAAGGTTAGAGAACAATTAAGGAGGGAGGTATAAGTACAAACCAAGCAGGTAAGAGCTGCTGCCACCACAGAAAATCTTGCATATGTCAAGTGGGTTGCACAGTCAATGAGTCAGTAGTTCAACACCAGGCAGAACTCATCTGTGGGGAGAAAAGTCAGCATGGTAGTGAAGGGGAACAGAATCTGTCACCCCAAAATATGCCTTGTTGGCATAAGGATTATTTTAGGCCGATTATTTTTAAGAAACAGTAGACATAGGAGAACTTGTGCTTCTGTAAGAGATATTTACATTTGTAAGGGGAAACTGCCATTTGTAAGGGTGTCTCCCTCTCTGTACAAGGAAGAGAAAGATGACTCCAAATCTCTAGTAACACTTATCAATGGAGACGTGTGTGCATGTTTAGTCTCTCAGTCATGTTCTATTCTTTGCGACCCTTTGGACTGTAGCTCACTGGGTTCCTCTGTCCATGGGATTTTTCAGGCAAGAATACTGGAGTGGGTTGTCATTTCCTCCTCCAGGGGATCTTCCAGATCCAGGGATCCAACCTGCATCTCCTGTATCTCCTGTATTGCAGGCAGATTCTTTACCTGCTAAGCCATCAGAGAAGCCCCCATCAATGGAGAAGGCTACAAGTTAAATCTGCAGAACAGTCTTATCCTTGTTTACTGTGGTTTTCCTGGTCATCTTGAATAACTGGCTCCCTCCACCCTCAATATCATTTGTCTTTATAAGATGATAGTTAAGGTGGTAACTTATGCCATTTCAGGGAGTTACTCAGTTTTCTTGGATCTCTCCCATTTACTGCCTACAAAACCAAGTTTCCCCAAAATTGAGTTTCCATGCTGAGTTTATGATTATCCTCTCTATCCAAAACTTTATTCCCTTCCTTGTCCTGCCCCTGCTCCCCTCAGGGTTGAGGAGTATCAAAGAAATGGGATTGAAACTGAGCGGGACCCTGTAAGGCCCTCCCCAGTACAAAAGCCCCTCTGCACGCTCCTTTCTTACTTGTAGAAAAAGTAGGTCTTTCTTTAATCTCCTAGGCCTTCCCTGAGTTCCAAAGAGCAGACTCAAGTAGTTACTAACAAGTTCCTGTGCCTAGCACACATTGAGGCCAAACAATCTGAAATGTCAGTGTTTGGAAAAGAGAAAGGTTTATTGCAGGGCCAAGCAAGGAGAACAGGTTGGCTAAGCTCCAAAACACCCCAGCTCCCTGATGATTTTGGGGGAGAAGTTTTATAGGCAAAATTTGGGGTGAGGGCTGTGGGGTTTGTGGCTTACTTCTGATTGGTTGGTGGTGAGGTAACAGGGTGATGCTCCAGGAATCTTGTACTCAACCCGAAGTTACTATCCTCCACAGGTTGGGGCCTTAGTTCTCACAGAAGAGTTCAAAAAATTCAGATATTGCTACATTTGTACTTTGAGGAGGAACCAAGACCTGTGCTATTGTTTCTTTTTTTTTGCTATTGTTTCTTTTCTTTTTCTTTTTTTTTTTAAGGACTGAAGAGTATTTATTGGATTTGGTAATATGGAGGTAAATGGGTGACTTCAACCATAACAAGTGAAGCCACTTATTTCTCCATGATATATTAATACAGCTCCTCCTTTGTTCATTCTCTTGCTTCCCTATTTAGCAACTGTTTTATTTTTATTTTTTTTTTTAGACCCCGAAGGCGGGCGGCAGGGACCACTCGCCCGGGGTGCCGACGCCGCTCCCTGAGAGGAGGGGTTAGCAACTGTTTTAACCTGCCCTTTGGTACTCAGGGAAGTTCTAGAGGCTGAAGCCTTTTTTCCAACAAACAAGAAAAGGTGAAATGGAAACAATTTGTACCCAGGAGGGTCTCAAAGTTTCAATGAGGAAATGCAGAAGCAAAGGGAAAGCCGTTAAACAAGAAGAGTAATGACAGTGTTGTAATGTCGCTCAGTCATGTCCAATTCTTTGCAACTCCATGGCCTATAGCTCATCAGTCTCCTCTGTTCATGGAATTTTCCAGGCAAGAATACTGGGATGAATTGCTATTTCCTCCTCCAGGGGATCTTCCCAACCCAGGGATCGAACCCATGTCTCCAGCATCTCCTGCTGAAGGAGGAAACAGACAGAGCTGGACTCCATCTTAAGCCAGGCTGCGAACATTAGGCTACACCCATGGTCACCCTCCCAATGGACTCTGAACTTTGTGCCTGGTGTCTGTAGAAGTGGCATACCAGTGGGAAACCAGACCCCTGGATAAAAGAGCCTCAGGACTTGTACTTGGACTCTCTGTTGCCTAAAAGAATATGCTAATTATCTCTGTAACAGAACAAAGTTGTAAATTCCATTATGTTTATCGGGATATGACCACAGTCCAACTGATAAATGTCCACTGTTTATCTAGTCTTGTGACACATGAATCATGGGTTAACTTTGATCGTATCTCTCTTTTACCTTGTCCAGACTAGTTTCAAGGAATTTGGGGAGGTGGGTTTGAGCAAGTACACTTAGGGTATATAAGGTTTTCACAAAAACTGGTCGGGGTCCATGGCTAAGAGGAGACTCTGCCTTGGGCCCACAGGTGAAATAAACTGCACTCCACTATCTTCATTGTCCTTCTGAGTGAGTTTGTTTCCCGGAACGTGTGGCTACAACACTGCAGTGGCAGGCAGGTTCTTTACCACTGCACCACCTGGGAAGCCCATAATGACAATAGTTCAGCAATAAAACAAAGTCCTAGTTTCTCCTCAAGGGATACCCTTAACAATCTGACATATATCTTTGAGTTTTTGCAGGAACTAAGACACATACCCCTACCCAGGTGAAGGGTAGTGACTACTTGCTGAACACAAGCATGTAGACCTCAGATTGGATGATTAAGATGCCAGAAACACCAGTCTGTTATCTCACTACCAACCAATCAGAAGAAAGTCATGCACACTGCAGCCCTCCCCTAAAATGCTGCCTTTGAGGCAATCCTTCCCTTAAAAGCCCTTCCCTGAAAGCCTTAGGGAAGTTCAGGTCTTTTGAGCATGAGCCACCCTTTTGAGCATACTCCTTGCTTGTCACCTGCAGTAAAAGCTGTACTGGCCTTCACCACAATCCGGTGTCAGTAAATTGGCTTTACTGTGTGGTGGGTAAGCAGACCCAAAGTTTGGTTCAGAAACATATATAGGAGGTATACATGTTATTAAACATCTGGGAGTTGGTGATGGACAGGGAGGCCTGGCATGCTGCAGTCCATGGCGTCACAAAAAGTTGGACACAACTGAGCGACTGAACTGAACTGAAACATCTGTTTGTTTTTCTCCTGTTAATCTGTCTTTTATCACAGGGGAGTCTCAGTGCAGAACCTAGAATGGTAGAGGGAACATTGTTTTTCCTTTCCTATAGCAGTTACTCTTGGGGGTCACTAACAGGAAAGGTGAAAGAAGTCTTCCAGAGTGCAGGCAGTGTTTGTATCTTGATCTGGGTGCTGTTATATGGGTGCACACATATGTGAACATTCATAGACCCCACACTTGTGACTTTTGCACTTTACCACATACAAGTATACCTCAGTTTTTAAAAACGTTCAGAGAAAAGAGAAGACACCTAGAGCAGGAATTGCCAGGAACTTCTTCATGGAGAAAATGGTAGTGTTTAATTGGAGATGTGAATGAATCTAGGCCAGTGGTCGAGCAGGACCTTGTGGGGCTCTCCAGGGTACAGAGGCCTGTGTCCCCTGTTTTTTGTTTGCAGGAATAAGGTTTCAGCTTCCTAGACCTTCATGTTTACCAAAGGACAGATTCAAATATTTGCTACTCAGGGAAAGGAGGGAATGCAGAAATGAAAGAGGAACAATCAAGAAACTGCAGGGCAGGGTCCTGGTTCCTCCCCAAGGGATATACATAACAATATCTTTGAGCTCTTCTGCAGGAACTAAGGCCCCCACCCAGGTGGAGGATGGTAACTTGAGGCTGAGCACAAGATTTCCTGGAGCAGTGCCCTGTTACCTCGCCACTAACCAGTCAGAAGAAAGTCACTTACTCCACAGCCGTCATCCCAAATTTCTCCTATAAAAAACTTCTCCCCCAAAACCACTGAGGAGTTTGGCTCTTTTTTTTTTCTCTAAGTATGAGCCACCCATTATCCTTGCTAGGCCCTGCAATAAATTTTTCTCTGCTCCAAACCCCAGTGTTTCATTTTGTTTGGCCTCACTGTGTGTTGGGCACATGAATTTGAGTTCAGTAATGGCTGTACGTTAGAATCAACTGAGTAGCTTTCTAAACATACTGATTCTTGGGGCCCACCCCAGACCAACACAGTCAGAAGCTCTGGAAGTTGGTCCTTAGTATGGGTTAGTGTTTTTATTTCTTTTTAAATCAGGGTTCAGACTACTATGGGTCTGGTCACTGTAGCAAGAGTATCTAAAGCTGATCAAACACCAGCCTGCCAGGCTCCTCTGTCCATGAGATTTTCTAGGCAAGAAAACTGGAGTGGGTTGCCATTTCCTCCTCCAGCAAATGGTATAATACAGTATCTCATGGACATGAGTTTGAGCAAACTTCGGGAGATAGTGAAGGACAGGGAACCCTGGTATGCTGCAGTCCATGGGATCACAAAGAGTCTGACACAATTAGTGACTGAACAACAACATTCTCATTTAAACCTCCTAATAGACAACCCTGAGAGACAGGTACTCTTGTTATGATCCTCATCTTACAGATGAGAAAATAGAGGCTCACGTCATACTGCCTATAAGTGTCAAAGCTGAATTTCACCCTAGATCTGTTCACCCTAAAACCTGAACTGATAAACACTATTGCTTGGCAGCCAGTCATGTCACTGGGAAAGCATAGGTAGATGCTCTTGATAGATGAGCTGGTTGTACATGAAGACATTGCTTTTTAAATGTTCTCTTTTTTTATTGAGAGTTAATTTACGTATATTAATATGCACTATTAGTCTTAAGCACCATGAGTTTGACAAATGTATACACCCCTGTAATCACTAGTCAGATCTTGATACCTTGACCCCCAGTCAATCCCCACTCCCAGAGGCAACCATTGTTCTGATTTCTATCATCATAGGTTAGTTTTGCTTAAACTTGAATGCCATTTAAGTGGAATCATAAACATGTGCTTTATTGCATCTAGATTATTTTGCTTACCCTTCTGTCTGTGAGGTTCATCAGATCACTTCTTACATCAAGAAATAAATACTAAGAGTATAGGAGATGCTAAACCAATCGCAGTTGGGACCCACCAGGTCTCAGGGCTCTCATTGTCAAGCTGGGAACAGATGGAAATCAGAAGCCCTTCTCCATCTCTGTCACTGTAGTTCCCAGCCATGTTCCCATTGCTGATATTGACAGTGGGGCCCCTGTGTTTTATTTCTACCAAACTGTTCAAGATACATTAACCTCATACAATCTGGGAAGCAGCAAAAGCCAGCTTTCTGGTGTCAAAGGTATATGCTGCAATGAAATTGGCCTCTGGACTCCAGGAGCCCCAGGAAGAATTCTGGTCCTTCCAGTTTTGGAAAGATCTCAAAGAACATAATTAACATTTGGTGGGAGGTGGGGAGGACATTTCTGATGCAACCCCATGTTAGGAAAGTTCAATAAAGTCCTTGTACTCCCTTCTATTCCCTGTCAGAACTGAGCCCAGAATACCCATGGCTGATCCCTAAATAGCACAAATTGGATTCAACTACTCTCCCTTTCCTTCTTTCATCCTTCTACCCCCAGCTAATGCCAGCCTCTCATGTTCAGGTACTTAATTTTTGTAGGCACTTCCAAATTTCCAGATTTTCTAAGTCCATTGCTATATACTAGCTCTTCTCATGGTAGAAATGATACAGCTATTTTAAATAGGTTTAGTCACAAGGACACAACTTTATTCTCCATTCAGGGTCTCCAGCATGAGGCAATAATAACTCCAACCTTCACAATGTGCAGAGCTCTTTCATCAGGGCTGTGAGAGGCAAAGAATCACAATCTTTTCGTTCTATTTCCTGACTTTATTTTAAGGGTTTCCTTTCTATAACCTTGAACTTTGATCTTTGGACTTTATTTGTAAGTCTCCTGGAGTCTCCAGAAATCAAACTAACTTTTTCATATGGTTCCTGAGTATCAGATGGATTTTTTTGTTTGTTTGCTTTGTTGTTTGGCTCACTAACTTCTCACCTACTTTGATCCATCTAGCAGCAATTTTCACTTGCTCTCCACTGGATTGCTTGATAAGAAACCTGACTGACTAGTTGAGAAAAACACTATGTTCAGAGACAAAAACAATCCAGGTTCTAGCCTCGGGTCCTTGACTTGTTACCTAACCAACTTTACCCTTTGATTTCCTCATATTTGACAGAAAGGCACAAATTCCAGCCTCTCTTTATTTCACAAGTATATGTTCAGGAGAAATAAGAATATACAACTGAAGGGATTGGCAATTCAGTGCCTAAGACTCTATGCTTCCACTGCAGGGGACATGGGTTTAATTCATGGTCAGGGAGCCAAGATCCCACACGACCCAAGGAGCAGCCTAAAATTAATAATAGTAATAAATTTTTAAAAAAATAAATGTAAAAAAGAATATATACCCGAGGCTCTCTGCAGTCTCACTGATCTATAAATTCAAAAGATTATTACCATCATTAAATCTTAAATAATGGGAAATTCATGTTTTCACAAGGGAAGCCACTTAGAAGTACATATATCAGGTACACACCAAGAAAAGAAATAAAAACTTCAGGGACAGAACACATGAAAAATGTCTTTGCTTTGGGGTAAACTAACTGAACAGAACTGACATCATTAAACCTTTTATTTATCTCTAGATAGCCCAAGCCAAGTTGAAGAAAAATTTCAAATTAACAAATCACTCCTCAAGCTTCCAAATTTAAACTTTCCCTTAATTCCATTAATCAACTATCAGTGGAGAAATGTTTTCTTGGTTTGTAGTCCTAAGTTACCACTTACTCTGTCCTGAGAAATTCAATTTGACGTTATTTGGCTATTTAAATCATGAAGCAGTCAGGTGGTTGTCTTTTTTCCAGGGGTTCCAAGAACGGTCTGTGGTTAAATGTCACAGGCTCAGGCAGAGCCAAAAACTTGCTGTGGCATACTGGGCAGAACAGGGAACTCTTCAGCACTTGGGCTGCTTCATCTGCCCTTGACAATCTGGGAAAGCCTGACTGGGGGAAATGTCATATAGTTGAAAGCACAAGAGGGAAGCGGCAGCCAGGACACCTGGATTGAATCTAATTCACTTGGGCTAGCCACTCCCTTTCTTGGGGGCTCTGCTTTCTTTCTTGGAATCCAAAAGGATTTCAGTCGCTGACCTCTAAATTCCCTCCTAGCTTTAATAGATCTTGAAAATAATCAGGAATATTGGTGTGAAAAAACAGGCCTTACAAATGTGGGCTGCAGTTTGGAATCCTGGCTGTCTAGCTCATTTGTCTCTGGACCATGATGCAGGCTTCCCAGGTGGCACTAGTGGTAGAGAACCCACCTGCCAAGGCAGGAGACACAGGAGACACAGGTTCGATCCCTGGGTCAGGAAAATTCCATGGGATCGAAGAGAGTCAGACATGACTGAAGTGACTTAGCACACACACACTCATACCATGATGCAGTAATGAAGAAATTGCTCCAATGAATAGAGATATAATCTGATTCATTTCAGGCTAAACTAGTCCCAAGTGCATGAAGGATGGTACACTGAGCATTTTCTTGATTTCTACTGGTTGCATTTCCTCACACCATTTATTATCCTTCTTTTTAATAAACATGTATTGAGGGCCACTCTGTGTGAGGTAGTATGTACAAACAAGCATTTTATAGCTAAAATTTCACAGACAATGTATATTTCAGGTATTAGAATGCATAAACACACCTCCCTTATTTTGCAGAAGTCGACTGGGTGTGCTCAGTCACTCAATCATGTCCGACTCTTTGCGAGCCCAAGAACTGCAGCCCACCAAGCTCCTCTGTCTATGGGATTCTCCAGGCAAGAATATTGGAGTGGGTTGCCATTTCCTTCCCCAGGCTATCTTTCCAAAGCAGGGATCAAACACACGTCTCCTGTGTCTCCTGCATTGCAGGAGGATTCTTTACCACTGAGCCATTGGAGAAGCCCTTAGAAGTCAACTAGTGCTAGAAATATTTAAGTCCCTGATGCTGAAATTAACATAAAATAAGTATCGACTTTATTTCATGAATCAATATTTGAATAATCAAGTAAACAAACAAATCAGACTTGAAATGTGAGAGATATAGGCCTGTGATGAGCTTTTGCAACTCCAGGCAAGTGACTTAACCTCTCAGAGCCTTTTTCTTCATAGGTGTTATGCTATTCAAAGTATCCACCTTGCAGGGTGGTTGTGAGGATCAATGATGTAATATGTATGGAAAGTAGCTAGCACCCTGTCTGGCAAGTAAGCCACTCAATAACTATTTGCTTTAGGGATTTTTCCCCCTTTTCAATTCCGGATATTTGTGTTTTAATCCTAAAGCAGAAATCAAATCTATCCCAAGTGGGTCAAGTGAGCCGATTTTCTGTGGACTAGAATACCCTTTTACTTCTGTAGCCTCAGGTGAAACTGACATCCTGTCCCACCACAACATTGCAGGAGTGTTATTAGAAACCACATACTTTCCTGCAGGGGAGGAAGAAGAAAGGAAAGAAAGAAAACCAAGCATCTGGTACATGTGCAATTGATTTGGAGATGTGGGCAAGCTGGCAGTGTGTAGTTGCTCTTTTCCTGAAGTGCAGCACTGTCAGAAATCAATATGCTAAAAGCAGTTTTGGAAAGCTAGCTCAAGAATCGCTGGGGGATTCTGAGAGCTGTTGCTGCATCCATCCTAGCTCTGTGAAAGTCCCCTACCCTCACCTGGTACTCTGTTTGTAAGATAAGCAGTCAGGGCTCTCTTTCCTCCCTCCCTGTTGCAGAGAAGATAAAGCTATTCCGTCCCTTATGGGCAGACCCAAGAGCTTTGAATCATTGTTCTAGCAGTACAGTCAGATTGAGAATAGGAGATTGATTTCATTTGACCTGAAATTATTAAGGGATACTGATAATAACACCCCCTCTTGGAGCAGGTTAAACAGTGTCCAGGGCCAGGTGAATTTGCATCTCTTCTGAGAATTCTTGAGGGGAAACGTGGCAGGAGCAATCAACTTGCAAATTTATACTCAGATCTCAATCTACATCTGAGAATTATAACATTATTGGTGATAATAAAAATAATAACAGCTTTCATTTATTGAGCAGTTATATGCTAAATTATCTCAACCCTGTGGGGAAACCAAGGCTCTGAAAGAGAGAGGATAAGTAATTGGCTTAAGGTTCCACTGGTAATAAGGCGGAAATAAGAAGGGCAAATTCCCAAACCAGGTCTGTCTAAATGCAGATCCTGACCAGCTACACTCCACACCACCCTGCCTCTTGCCCAGAGTTTTCTAGGACTAGTGGCTTATTCCTGCAAAATGACCGTCTATGTTTGGAGGACTCATTTGTGGACAAGAGCACAGTCTCTACTGTTTGGAACTGGGACGTCGAGAAGCAAAGGAGCCACATAGGGTTTGAGCCCAGGACCTCAGCCTCATGATCACAATACTTTAATCTTCTGAAGACTTGGTTCTACCTCCTGTCATTAAAGATGGGTAAGCTTTTTACTTGCTGCTTCAAATCAGGATGTGATTTAGCTGTTTCAAGGACTCATTTGGCATAGCTGGCATCTGCTTTCAAAACACTTGGGGATTGAATATCTTCAGAGCAATTCCTTCTTGGATAGGGTTCTCCAGATATTGATAGGTTTGTTTCTAAGGAAACAGAGACAGAAAGAACAAAGGAATAAGAGACAGGAGTCCCCAGTTTGCCCTTGGATTGGCCCCTAGCATGCTAATCGCTCATGCACACAAGGGGTTCCAAAAATGAATGTTTTATAATCAGATTTTTAGTTTATCTCCATGCGTCCCAGCCTCTTTCCAGAGCTTCCCGCATTTGGCGCTACCTTTGTGGCAGAATCTTAACTTCAGGGCCACCCCCTGCTCCTTCCCTCCTTCTCTTTTCTTCATCAACCCTCCACCTCTTCTTTCATCCAGATTTTATCTCCAGATGCACTCCTTAGGTAAGCGCATCTTACCTTAGGTAAGGTATCCTTAGGTAAGGGATACTCAGCAGGTCATGCACATGACCCGTACAACTCATGATATACTATTAGTCCACAGCACAATTATGGATTCTATTCCTTTCCACATTTGACATTTCCTTTATTCTGGCTTAGAAACTTGCAGGAACCATATGCAGAGCAAGGTACAATTCATCATTAAGGCAAGTGAATAATAAGATGCAGTGACTGCATAAGCCTCAGCTGGAAGCTTTCTGTTTTCCCCTTTGGAATGGGACTTCTCTGACCTGGCATTTTCTGGTTCTTCAGAGGTGTGTAGAGCACAATGTTATGTGTTTTTCATGCTTTTGTATTTATTTATTTTTGACTGTGCTGGGTCTTTGTTGCTGCACTCAGGTTTTCTCTAGCTGCAGGGAGCAGGGGCTACTCTCTAGTTGTGGTGAGCAGGCTTCTCATTGTGGTAGCTTCTCTTGTTGCAGAGTACGGGCTTTAGGGCACACAGGTTTCAGTAGTTGCAGCTCCCAGGCTCTAGAGCACTGGCTCAGCAGCTGTGGCACATGGGCTTAGTTGCTCCACGGCACTTGGGATCTTCCAGGATCTGGGAGCAAACCTATGTCTCCTCCATTAGCGGGAGGATTCTTTACCACTGAGCCACCAGGGAAGCCCGAATGTTATATGAACTTACTCATGTGAATGAAGAGTGAAGGGATCCACTAAAGAAAAATCTAATTGGACTTTAAAATGCAAATACAGTACAGCATAGTGCCTACAGTTAATTATAGTTAATACACAGTACCTTTATTGTGTATTTGAACATTTGCTAAAAGGGTAGATCGTATGTTGCATTATCTTCCCCAAAATAAATAGATCAAGAAGGTAGGAGGAAGCTTTTGGAAGTGATAGATATGTTTATGGCATTGATTGTGGTGATGATTTCACAAGTATATACGTATCTCCAAACCCATGAAGTTACACACATTAAATAGGTACAGTTTTTTGTATGTCAATCAAAACACAATAAAGTTGCTTTAAAAAAAAAAAAAGCAAACGTAACTGGGGAGAGGGTACTGGGGCTTTCTCTGTATCATTTCTTACAACTGCATGCAAATCTACAATTATCTCAATAAAGTGCAAATAAAAGAAGCTCTTCATAGGATTTAGTCAGGAGTTCCTAAGAGAAAGAGACTCATGGACAATTGGATTCAAAGACTTCTATTTCCTTCAAAGGTCAAAGGAGCTCCGATTCTGAGTGCAAAAACCATGACTTTATTAACATTCAATTGATTAAAGGTGAAAGAATCAAAACAAAACCAAAAAACACAGAGAGAAGAATGAGATTATTTCTCATGGTGTTGTTTATTCTCTTTTTTTGACCTTCAATGTGATGTTTTCTCACTACGATAACTGAAGCAGCCACATCATCTGATTAGGATGGTCAGGTCAACCCTAAACAGGAGAGATCTCCCCAAATGGTGATTCTTAAAAAAAAAAGGGGGGGGGTGGATTTATCAGCCTTCTAGGGCCATTTGTATCCTCTCCCAACCCTATTGGCCTCTCTCTCTTTTTCCATCCCCATCACATCATCCAAAAATTGGATTTCGTCCTATTTTCTATAGAAGACAGACCAGGCTTGCCTGGAAAGAACACATCCCTGGAGAGATTAGGCTCTGACTAATTCTCATTTCTAGCATCTAAAGGCAGAGGATTAGATTAAAAAATAAATAACATAATACTGTGCTCCAACTGCACTGTACACAAGCTCCCTAATATATGGCATTTTTAATGGCAACTGGCCAAGATGGTTCTTAGAAACGGATGGTCAGTACTATATTGATCAAAAGGCCCTACACACCTAGGAAGAGGACAAGAGAAATAACTTAGATTTAAAGCAGAAAAATGACTTCTGGTTTTTCTTCCTGTTCTGATGTAAACATTCAAAGTCATACACTTCACATTAAAGTCTGTACAAGCTGCGTAGACAGGAGGGGACAGAAATACTATTTTGTTTTAGCCAGCACCTGAGGCTAAAGGTTCCGGTAACTACCATTAAGCAGGACAAGCCTGGGTTTTCACTTCCTATTCCTCCTGATGCCCCTCCAAGTTCTTTCACTGCTCCTCCCTTCTTTTTTTTTTTTTTTAACAAATATTTATTTTTATATTATTTAATTGACTGCACTGGGTTTTAGTTGTGACACACAGGATCTTCAACCTTTGTTGCAGCATGCAGGATCCAGTTCCCCAACCAGGGATGGAACCCAGACCCCCTGCAGTGGGAGCAGTCTTAGTCACTGGACCACCGGGGAAGTCCCACTCCCTTCTTTTATCTTCTGTCTCTTCCTAACCTTATCTCTTTCTGTTGTTCCTTTTCCCCTGGCCCAGAAAATCACACTTCCTTTCAAAAGTGTTAGTCGCTCAGTCGTGCCCAACTCTTTGTGACCCCATGAACTGCAGCCCACCAGGCTTGTCTGTCCATGAAATTTTCCAGGCACGGATACTGGAGAGGGTTGCCATTTCCTTCTCCAGGGGATCTTCCCGACCCAGGGATTGAACCTGGATCTCCTGCACTACAGACAGATTCTTTACCGACTGAGCTATAGGGTAAAGCCCTAAAGGAAGCCCTTCCTTTCAAACTCAGCCTAAAAATGTTCAAATAGTGCCACCTGACCTGGAAACTCGGCAGGTATCATCATCAAGCTCTCATCTTTGCCCCCTCGTGCTCTACGTTGGCTTTCATTTGTGCGGTGAGACCTCCCAGCTACCCCTAGCCCATGGAGTAACTCATCTGAGTCTGGCTATGTTGTGGTTAATGGAGGGAAGATGGGGGGAAAATGGCACATCTGTGTTTAGGGGACTTCCTTGGCTATTTTCCAACCCTACAGAAAAGCACCGGCTTCCCTGGTGACTCAGTGTTAAAGAATCCGCCTACAATGCAGGAGATGTGGGTTTGATCCCTGGGTTGGTAAGATCCCCTGGAGAAGGGAATGGCTACCCACTCCAGTATTTTTGCCTGGAGAATCCCATGGACAGAGGAGCCTGGCAGGCTACAGTCCATGGGGTTGCAAAGAGTCAGACAAGTCTGAAGCGACTGACCACACACGCACAGAGAAGCACAGTTGCAATAGGGTGACTCTGCCATTTCCCTGCTTCCCACTTTCCTCATGTCCATATGCCAGAATTCTTACCTATCCCTATGGACAGGTGAAAAAAACACCCACTAAAATGACTATTGCTTCTTAGATTGCTATAACCATCCTTGAGAGCAACGTTTGAGGTTTGGAGAGTATGAGAAAGGAACAATGGAAGGGAGAGAAGTGGCCTCCTCTGCCCATTCAGCCAGTATTACGTAGAAGGCTTCTTTTATGGAGTCCCTTTCCTTCCTGTAGTGACAAACGATATTAGAAGGGGGAGGGAGGGTTTTTAGGGAATCAGAAGAGACGCTGAAATCATGTTTCAGAGATTTAATTTTTTCCCTAATCAAAGGCAAGTCGAAATGGTGACTTGAATCCCAAGTAAGGCCTGAGCATGTGAAGAGAAGAATAGAGCCAAGCTCCAATACCCAATGGGTATTGTCTGGGTAGTACTGTAGTGTGATGGTTGAGAGTAAGGGACAGCTGGTTCAAATCCTGGCTCCTTCCCTTACTGGCTCCACTTGTGCCCTTAACCTCATCTCTCACCCACTTAAGGAAACCACTCTAGGAATTCTCACCTCTCTCTTGATTTCTTAAGGAAAGACCCAGAGGGATTGGGTAGAGAGGGAGGTGGGAGGGGGGATTGGGATGGGGAATACATGTAAATCCATGGCTGATTCATGTCAATGTATGACAAGACCCACTGCGGTATTGTAAAGTGATTAGCCTCCAACTAATAAAAATAAATGAAAAAAAAAAGAAAATTAAAAAAAATTTTCTTCCTCTCTACATGCTACAGTAGTATCCACCAACTAAAGTCCTCCATTCACCCCATGCACATCCCTCTCCAGCTTCTGTCATGCCTCTCTTCTCTCTGTTACAACAAAATTCCTTGAAAGAGCTGCCTATATTTGCTGTCTATAATTCTCTGCTTCTCTCTCAAGTCATCTTCAATTAGACATTTATCACTCCATCAAGATAGCTCCTCTCAAGGTTTTAATGAACCTCCATGTTGTCAAATCTCAGTCCTCTTCTTGCTTGACATTTCATCAGCATTCTAAACAGTTGAACCCTCCCTCCGCCTTGAAACACTGTCTCCCCATGGCTTCCAGGAACCATTCTGTCACCACCTACCTCGCTGGCTACTCTGACCTAGTGCTTTTTGATTTCTCCTCTCAGTTCTGACCTGGGACCATTGGAATAACCCAGAATTCAGACCTTGGGCGATTTCTCCTTTCCATGCTCTGCCCCTAGGTAATCACATCTGGTCCCATGACTTTAACTACCCTAGATACATTGAAGATATCCAGATGTGTATCTCAGCTCAGACTTCTCTCAACTCCAGATGCATCTACCCAACTGTCTGTTCAACATTCCCTCTTGAAGATCAAATAGCCATCTTAAATGTAACATGTTCCAACAGAATTCCTGATTCCTCTTCCACAAACCTGGTTCTTCTCCAGTCTTGTCCATCTCTATTGATGGCAGCTCCAACCTTCTAATTGCTGAAGTAAAACCCTTGGGGTCATTCCTGACTCCTTCTTCTCCCACATTCCATACCCAAGACATCTGCAAAACATACCAGACTTTTCTTCAAAATCTGACTGGTCTCCCCATCTCAATCACTACTACCCCCCTAATCCTGGCCACCATCATCTCTCACATGAACTACTGCAACTTCTTTCCAGCTCATCTCATTGCTTCTGACTTTAGTCTCCTAAAGCCTGTTCTCACTCAACACAGCAACTTGAGTGACTCATTGAAAACTTAAGTTAGATCACATCATTCCTCATGGAATATTCTCCCATGACTTCCAATCTCACCCAGAGTAAAAGCTAAAGGTCATATAATGCCCTGTAAAATCCTACATGATTCAGCGCTTCTCCCTGACAAGCCCTCATTCTTACTATTTTCCAACTTTGCTTCAACAGCACTGGTCTCCTTGCTGTTCTTTAAACATCCTACATGGTTTCCCACTTTTGGCCCATTACACTGGCTATCCCTCTGCCTGGAAAATTTTCTCCCTGGACATCCCCATTGATCACCCCCTTGCTTCCTGTAGGTCTTTGCTCAAATGCTATCTCCTCAGAGAAACTTTGGTGTTGTGTTAAGTCACTCAGTCATGTTGCAACCCCATGGACTGTAGCCCACCAGGCTCCTCTGTCCAGGGAATTCTCCAGGCAAGAATACTGGAGTGGGTTGCCATTTCCTCCTCCAGGGGATCTTCCTGACCCAGGGATCATACCCAGGTCTCCCACACTGCAGGCAGATTCTTTACCGTCTGAAACACCAGGGAAGCCTTACTCACTTTATTGTTCCTCTTAACAAATATCACCATTTGCTATATTACAATTTTATTTGATTCATGTCTGTCTTTTCCCAATGTGAACTTCTTGGGAGTAGAATGTTTGTTTTATCTACTGCTCTTCTCCTTAGCACTTAGAATAAAGCCTGACATAATATTTAATTAATATTTTCTAAGTGAATGAGTGACTGGGTGAATGAGTCTCTCTTCCAAGATTCTTCCACACAGAACAAGCTCTCAATAATACTTAGGGTAAAGCAGCTGCAAAGAACTGATCATTCCAAAACAAAAGAGATCCACATTCCAGTGAAGAGTAGCCTTTGTATCAAAAGAAATGTTGACAACTCTACACCCCCTTTTTTATGCATGATCCTCATACTAGGTAGTAGGGATATGAATCTTTATTGTACAGATGAATAAAATGATGAAGCTCAGAGAATTTAACATTTCTAAGGTCACCTAATTGGTAAAAATTCACCAGTTCATCCACTCACTTGTTCATTCCCTTAGCAGTTACTGAGCACTTACCATCTGCCAAGCACAGTTCTAAACACTAGAAATAGAGCAGTGAACAAGAGATATGAATTTTCTGCCCTTCATGGAGCTTAAAACTCCAGTGGAGTAAATGGTCCTATGAGCAAAAGACACTTAAATGCTGTTTCATTAACTTGATTTATTGCTAGTGGGTCAACTGATAGCCCTAGAACCAATCTTTTTTAAAATGAAGAGTCACTCATGGAAGGTGTGGTGTACCCTGGTGCTGCTGGTATTGCTGGTTCAGGGACCACACTTTGAATAAAGTCTAATGTAAATACACTCTCTGAAGCAAATAGCAACATCTACTTGGCCCCTGTCCTTTTATATAACACAGTCTAGGCAGAAGGGCTAATTACAGCATGTGGAGCAAATTTCAAGTTACCAAGACTTGAGATTTCCTGACAGGTGTGTTAAACAGGGCACTGGGAACTCTAGAAGCAGAGATGCAGCTGAGCGGGCAGCAACAGGGAAGTAAGACACAAGGTTTCAAGGTCATAGCCATTGGAGCATTCCAGTTCCTGGAGGAAAGAAGAGGAGGGAAAGGACTGGAAAGAACAGAGCAAATTCCCAGTTACAGAGGATTCATGCCTGCACACTAATTGCTTCAGACTCTGTGACCCCATGGACTGTAGCCCGCCAGGCACCTCGGTCCGTGGGGATTCTCCAGGCAAGAATACCGGAGTGGGTTGCCATACCCTCTGCCAGGGGATCTTCCCAACCCAAGGATCGAACCCGAATCTCTTATGTCTACCTGCATTGGCAGGCAGGTTCTTTACCACTGGCTTCACCTGGCTAGCCCTACAGAGGATTATCAAGGCCTAAACAGAAGCTCAGGGACAATAGGCCAGAATCAGAACAGAGAGAGAAAATAGGGGCTTGAACTCGGGTTGAATATAGAAGTCATCACCAGAGTGTTATGGCAGGAGTTGTCTCGAATCTGAGCATTGAATTAGAGACCTTAAATCGCTGGAGGGCAAGGTGGGTCCCATAGATGGGGCAGAGCTCATTGGGCCTGTAGATTGGCATTCAAATGCCTCGAGGGGGAACTATGGAAAAATGAGAACTTTGGGGACAGGAAACCAAACAGATTCTGCACTGTCCCTATCAGAAATTCTTAGAACTCATCAAGAAGCAGAAAGTGTGATGGGCTTTGTTTTGAATGGCATGGCCCAAGTGGGGGGAAATTTAATATTGATTATTGGCCAGAGATAATGAAAAAAAAAACAACAGCAACAACACTGATTTCTCTCCTGTCAGAATAGAAAGCCCTTGGACGTGAAGACTATTAAACTAATATTGGGAAAGAAGAGATAGCACAGAGCTCTGTTGAGAGGAAAATGATGGGAGAGACAGACGAAAGAGACAAAGAGAATCTGGTCTTTGGAAAACCGTGCCCTTGATGAGATAAGAGGAAATGTGGGAGGGACCCAAGGAAGCCAGAACCTAACTCTGCAAGTGTCATACCAGTGTCTGTGTGCTCAAGTGAACTTGGCAAAGAAGGATGACTAAGCCCCAGCTTCCTGGAAACTCACTAAGTAAGTGGCCAGGAAAGTCTGCCATCCCTCCTTCAAAAGAAACCAGAAAGGCAGCGTAGCCCCACTGACTCAGAGCTGCATATTGGTAGCAGTACTGGTTATGAATATGGCTTCTAGAGCCAAACAAGCCTGGGTACAAATGCCTGCTCTGCCACTTCACTCCTTTGGGTTCTCAGTTTCCTCATTTGTAAAATAGGGATGATAATAAAATCACCTACGTCACAGAACTATGGTGAGAATTCAAGTACTTGATGCACAGAAAGGATTTAGAACAGTGCCTGGCACATTGTAAGTGTGGATTAAGGGTTAGTTGTTACTGTTGTTGTAACAAGGAAGAGCTGGAAGGAACACAAGAGTCCAGTGCCCTCACAGGTTAAAAAAAGAGCCTGAGGTCCAGAGAGAAGCAGGCAGTTGCTTAAGCTCACCAGCAAGCTCAGAGCAGGGCTCAGAACAGAAACTGGGCCTTTTGAGCACTGACTTTTCAGAGGACTGGCTTCCCAATTTCTTAAATCACAAATACATTTTACACTATAATCCACACACACACACACACACACACACACACACACACACACACACTGACACAAGATTTGTGTGAAACAGTACTTAGAAATTTTACATTCATTCACTCTATTATTTCCTATTCTATTCTTTGAACAACAATAATAACAACTAGGAGAAAAAAAACCATCAGGGTCAGGAGCCAAGATATTGTATCCATTAGAGATATAATAGCCAGTTGGAGGATATTGCACCTGTGAGGGGTAACACGCATAAGAATCCATGAGACACACTTGGATGCTTATCAAACAGAGGATAAAAGAGGCCGACCCTGCCCTGTTAACACTAAATAATCATATCCTTTTCTTCTAATCACCACATCATACTACCCCTACTCCAGAGAAATCGGAAGTATTTTGACCATTTTGAATACTACTGCTATGGATATTCATTAATAGGTTTTTGTGTATAGATACATTTTCAGTTCTCTTGGATACATACCTAGAAGTGGACTAGTTGGGTCATATGGTAACTTTGTATTTAACTCTTTGAGGAGCTGCCCAACTATTATACAAAATGACTGCACATTCCCACCAGCAATGTATGAAGATTCCAATTTCTCTATGTCTTCATCAAAACTTGTTATTATCTGTCTTTTAAATTATAACCATCTTAGTGGATGTGAAGAGGCATCTTATTATGGAGTTGATCTGTATTTCCCTAATGATTAGTGATGTTGAGCATCTTTTCATGTACTTATTTACCACTGGTGTATCTTCTTTGGAGAAATGTTTATTCAAAATAATTTTGCTCATTTACAAATGTTTACCTACTTCTGGCTGCACTGAGCCTTCATCACTGCACGTGAACTTTCTCTAGTTGCAGCAAGCAGGAGTTGCGCTCTAGTTGTGGTTCATGGGTTTCTCATTGCAGTGACTTCTTTTGTTGCAGAGCTTGGGTTTTGGGACACACAGGCTTCTGTAGCTGCGATGAGTGGGCTCAGTAGCTGTGGCACACAGGCTTAGTTGCCTCATGGCATGTAGAATCTCCCTAGACCAGGGATCGAACCCATGTCCTCTGTATTGGCAGGTGGAATCTTAACCAGTGGACCATCTGGGAATACCTTTTTTGCTCATTTTAAACTTTGAATTATACACACTTGAGATGGCAAAACATAAAAGTATTAATAAAGTCTCACCTGTGAGAAAGGCTATGTAATACGAGCCTCAATTAAAATTGTCAAGAATGAAATAATGATAAAGATGTGGGTAGAGTGAATTTCAAACTGTACTTAACCATTGTCACATGATTTTTGACTCTGGCTGGTAAACTGAGATTTCTACTAGACTTTCTCAGAATATTCTTGAATTGTTGGAGTTTTGAATGTTGCGAAATCTTCATGAAGACTCTGAAATAAAACGTATCCACCTTCCAAAAACATGCTTCTGAAAGGAAACACAGTGGTTAGCTTTTTAAAATTATTCTTTTTGATGTCTGATGTATACATTAAAGCACATCAGAGGTCCTAGTCATGAGTGAACAGCTCGATGAATTTTTGTGCATGTATATACTTGTGTAATCACTACCTGGATTAAGACATGAAACACTTCATCATTCCTCAGGCCCCTACCCGGCCTACACCCCACCTCACAAGTAACATTATTCTGACTTGTATCACCCTTATGTTGATATCCTTGCCCTCCATTTAAATGGAATCAAGCCATTTATATATTTTTTGTATCTGATTTCTTTTGCTCAGCATAACGTTTGTGAGATCCATCCACATTGTTATATGTGGGATGGGAAGGGAGTCTGTACAGGAAGAAATGATGATAGAAGAAATGTATTTGGTTACATACCGGAAGATTAAGAATAAAGGGAGTGAGGTTTCTCACAGAGAAGGGGGTTACAAATAAAAGAGAGGATAAAATTAGAATGAATCCCGTGGCACTGGATTGGACTTGGACATATTGATATGAAGTTGTGATGTATTAATTTCCTGCTGTAACAAACTACCATAAAATTAATGACTTAAAACAACATGAATTTATACTCTTGTAGTTCAGGAGGTAAAAAGTCTGAAATCAAGATGTCATCACAGTTGCATTGTTTTGAGAGGCTTCAAGGGAAAATCTTTTCCCTTACTTTTTTCAACTTGTGGAAGCTGCCTACATTCCTTGATACTTGGTCTCATTCTTCAGTCTTCAAAGTGCATCACCCTGACCTCTGGTTCCATCATCACATCTCCTTTTTCTGTAATCAAATCTCTGTCTCTCACCCTCCTATAAGAACATTTGCATTTACTTTGGCTCTACTCAAATAATCCAAGAAATATCCTTATCTCAGGATTTTTAATTCAACAACCTGTCCAGATTTCCTTTTACAATGTGAGGAAAAATATTCACATTGTCTGGGGTCAATATTCAGCCTACCACACATGCACACTAAATGTATACATGACTAGGTATAGAAATGGGCTTCCCAGGTGGCTCAGCTGTAAAGAACCCCCCTGCCAATGCAGGAGACATGAGTTCAATCCCTGGGTCGGGAAGATCCTCTGGAGAAGGAAATGGCCACCCACTCCAGTATTCTTGCCTGGGAAATCCCATGGACAGAGAAACCTGGTGGGATATAGGTCATGGGGTTGCAAAAGAGTAGGACACAACTTAGCAACTAAACAAGAACAACATCAGGTATAGAAATAAATATAGAAGTAAGTATGTGTGTGTGTGCATGTGTGTGCACATACAAATCTTGGCTTCTAAATACCATTGTCCAGTAAAAGAGTTGGCTCTACTTCAAGAAATGGCTGAGCCCGAAGCTGTGGTGAGAATAGTACAAGGTAAGCCTGAAAAAATATTTTTGTACTTTTGAAAAGCAATGAAGTACTAAAATAATAATAATAGAGGCATGTCAAAAGAAATATAAGCCAGCTGGAAGGGACTCCTATTGACCAAAATGGTCACTGAAATTTTGTGCATTAGGATAACTATTTTTTGTGCATTATAATAAACAGTGAAAAAGAATAAACAGTGAAAGTAACTGATTGTAACATATTGAATTATATGGGAAATATCGAGTCTGTACTGATATAAGGAAATAAATGAGGAACGAGAAAAATACACTAAATGGGATTAACAGCAAACCAGATATTACAGATGAAAAATATTAGCAAACTGGAAGACATAACAATTTCATGTCTAGCAAGAAAAGTCAGAAAGAGAGAGTAAGAGCAAGGTAGAAGTCTTAGTCTTTTATAACCTAATCTTAGGAAAGACATGCCATCACTTTTGCCCTATTTTATTCATTAAATCCAAACCATTAGTTCTAGCCCACACTCAAGTGATGGCACTAAAACATAAAACCAGGAAATGAGAATCATTGGGAGCTGTTTTATTTATTTTTTTAACTTTTAAATTTTATTTTATTTATTTTTTTTTTTCAGTGGGTTTTGTCATACATTGATATGAATCAGCCATAGAGTTACACGTATTCCCCATCCCGATCCCCCCTCCCACCTCCCTCTCCACCCGATTCCTCTGGGTCTTCCCAGTGCACCAGGCCCGAGCACTTGACTCATGCCTCCCACCTGGGCTGGTGGTCTGTTTCACCATAGATAATATACATGCTGTTCTTTCAAAACATCCCACCCTCACCTTCTCCCACAGAGTTCACAAGTCTGTTCTGTGCTTCTGTGTCTCTTTTTCTGTTTTGCATATAGGGTTATCATTACCATCTTTCTAAATTCCATATATATGTGTTAGTATGCTGTAATGTTCTTTATCTTTCTGGCTTACTTCACTCTGTATAATGGGCTCCAGTTTCATCCATCTCGTTAGAACTGATTCAAATGAATTCTTTTTAATGGCTGAGTAATATTCCATGGTGTATATGTACCACAGCTTCCTTATCCATTCGTCTGCTGATGGACATCTAGGTTGCTTCCATGTTCTGGCTATTATAAACAGTGCTGCGATGAACATTGGGGTGCACGTGTCTCTTTCAGATCTGGTTTCCTCGGTGTGTATGCCCAGAAGTGGTATTGCTGGGTCATATGGCAGTTCTATTTCCAGTTTTTAAAGAAATCTCCACACTGTTTTCCATAGTGGCTGTTCTAGTTTGCATTCCCACCAACAGTGTAAGAGGTGATGACACTAAAAAGTGATGACACTAAAACATAAAACCAGGAAATGAGAATCATTGGGAGCTGTTTTATTTATTTTTTTATGGTATCTTTTTTTAATTTTTTAATTTTTTTTATTAGTTGAAGGCTAATTACTTCACAACATTTCAGTGGATTTTGTCACTGGGAGCTGTTTTAGAAGCTATCATAGCAATAAGAACTATTCTAAATTAAACACAAAGAGAAAAGGGAATTTTTTTTAAAATGATGGTGCATCAATAAGCTGTGGAACTACTGGTAGCCTAAAACACATGTAACTGGATAGGTGAAGAATAGAGGTGGAAAAGAGAAAAAAACATTTGAAAAAATAATGGCCCCAGATTTTCCAAATTTGATTAAAACTATAAGCCTACAAATACAAAAAGTTCAACTAACCTCAATCACAAGAAGGACAAAGATAACTTACATCAAGGTACACCATAGTAAAATTGCTCAAAACCAGTGATAAAGAGAAAATCTTAAACACAACCAGAGTGGGGGGAAAAGTCATATTGTATATTGAGAAACAGAAGATAAGGAAAACAACAGGTTTTTCATGAGAAACATTGCAAGAGAGAAGACAGTAGAGGAACATCTTTAATGTATTGAAAAATATTGTGAATTTAGAGTCCATATAAAGTGAAAATATATTTTAAAATAAAACACTGCTTCTCTTCACACAAAAAAAGAATTTTATAACTATTTGTGGCAACAGACTTACTGTGGTGATCATTTCACAGTGTATACAAATACTGAATTAGTATGTATACAAATATACAATTTACAATATACATTACATAAATATTGTCATTATGTGCACAAATGTGTATATATGCATACATTGGTGGTGGTTTATTTATTTATTTATTTTTAGTTCTACCAATTTATTGCTACCAACCCATCTCCCTTCACCCTCCTCATGCATGTGTGCTCAGTCATGTAACCCCATGGACTGCAGCCTACCAGGCTCCTCTGTCCATGGACTTTTCCAGGCAAGAATACTGGATTGGGTTGCCATTTCCTTGTCCATGGTGGTGGTTTAGTCTCTAAGTTGTGTCCAACTCTTGCGACCCCAGGGAATGTAGCCTGCCAGGCTCTTCTGTCCATGGAATTCTCCAGGGAAGAATACAGGAGTGGGTTGCCTTTTCTTTTTCCAATGCATACATTATGTATACATATATACAATAGACAATATATAAATATTGAGTTCATTACACCTGAAACTATTATAATGTCATATGTCTATTATACTTCAATTTTAAAAAACAGAAGCAAAACAAAAATAAAAACATTACTGAAAGAAATTGAAGAAGACATAAATAGATAGAAACATACTCTGTGTTCATGGTTTGGAAGACAATCCATTTTAAGTTACTTTTTGTTAGTAGTGTAAATCGGGGGTCCTATTTCATTCCTTTGCAGGGGTTATTCAATTTTCCCAACCTGATTGGAAGACTTAATATTGTTAAGATATCATTACTACCTAGAGTGGGTCTAGAGATTTTTCTTTAAATCCTAAGATTCATATGGAATCTTGAGGGGCCTAGATGGGCAAAACAATGTTGATAAGGGGAACAAAGCTAGAGGACTCACACTTCCTAATTTGAAACTTTACTGCAAAGCTATAGTAGTCAAAACAGTATGGTAATAAAAATATAAAATATTAGGGTACTGAAAGACTTTTCAGCAATTATTCCAAAATATTTATCCAAGTTTATAGCAATTTCTACTCCTTAATCATAAGGCAAAAAAACAAAAATAGTGTGGTACTGCCATAAAGACAGACATATAGACCAAGTGAATAGAATAGATAGACCCCAAAAGTAAATCCTTGCATATATGGTCAAGTGATTATTGCCAAGACAAATCATTGGGGAAAGGACAGCATTTTCAATAAAAGCTGCTAGGAAAACTGGATATCCACATGCAAAAGTTGGACTCTTATCTAACACTGGTGGTGGTTTAGTTGCTAAGTCTTGTCCGACTCTTGCGACCCCATGGATTGTAGCCTGCCAGACTCCTCTGTCCATGGGATTCTCCAGGCAAGAATACTGAAGTGGGTTGCCATTTCCTTCTCCAGGGGCTCTTCCTGACCCAGGAATTGAACCCAGGTCTCCTGGATTGCAGGCAGATTCTTTACTGACTGAGCTACGAGGGAAGCCCTATCTAACACTAAATTGCCAATTAATTGCCAATTAATGAGACAAATGTGCAATTGTCAAAGAGTTGACATCAATACAGATATTAAAAGGAAAGTAAGGAAATATTATAAACAACTTTATTCCTAAAAAGTCAGTACCTTAGATGAAAGATGCATTCTGTGAAAACTCACTTAAGAAGAAATAGATAACATGAATATCACTGTATCTATTAAAGAAATTGAATTTGTGGTTAAAAACCTTCCCACAAGGAAATTCTAAGCCCAGATTTAGAGAAGAAATAATATAAGTTCTACTGAACCCTTCCAGAATATTGAAGAAGATGGAAACCTTCTAAACTTATTTTATGAGAACAGCATTACCAAAGTAGGTACAAGAAAGCTGCAGACCAATACCCTTCATGAACCTAGATGCAAAGATTCTAAACCAAATTTCACTAGTGTGAATCTGTTATTTGAAAAGGAGATAATACATTATGACCAGCTAGATTTTATCTCAGAAATGTAAGGCGTGTCTAATATTTTTTAAATTTCTTTATTTTAAGTTGGAGGATACTTGCTTTATAATGGCAACTCACTCCAGTACTCTTGCTTGGAAAATTCCATAGACGGAGGACCCTGGTAGGCTACTGTCTGTGGGATCACAAAGAGTCAGATACGACTGAGAGATTTTGTACTTTTGTACTTGTTTTACAATTTTGTACTGGTTTCTGCCATATATCGACGAGACTTTTCAGTCAATGTGATTCAACAGCCATGAAATTAATCTCACAACCCAATAATGTGTTACCAACTGCAGTTTGAAAAACATTATGTAGGAGGAGAAGATAAAGAACATTGTTTTGCATGTTACCTTACTTGTTTGCTGTTCACTGTTCATCCTTTTCCTATTTGAAGGGGTATCTCCCAAGATGTGAGATATTGGTAGAACACAGTACCCTGTCTCAACTAGAGAAGTTGAAGAATAAAGATCTTCTCCCCCTCTCCCTCCATTCCTAGGATGAAGAATCTGGAGCAACTGATCAAGAGACTGGGGTGATTTGTGTCTAATCTCTATAGTTTTGACAATGCTTAGCCTCACTATCTCAGCCGTACTGTTGCTGCTTCTTGGTGGCCTCTGGAACCCTTTTGATTTCTATCAATCTTCCAACCCTGGCCGTCTAACCTCCCCTTGATTTGGGGAGCTCCCCCTCCTGCCCCAACATCCTTTCAATATGTATTTTTTGGTGTGTCTGACTAGTTTAACTATAATTGGTTTCTTCTACTTACAATCAAGAACCCTGGTAAAACAGAGAAGAAAAGGGAGAGTTATGTAGAAAAAAATTCTGGAAAGACCACCAAACTTCAATCAAGCAGGAACTAGCTATTTTGTTTAATAAAATTCAAGACCACTGATGTGAAACCCTAAGATAGCTTTACTTAGGGTTAAGGAAAAGAAAAATATATTCAGCAATTTTTGTACAGTAAGTAGACCCTGCTAGTTTGCTCCAGATGCCCAGACTCTGATCTCATCTTCAAAGACATTTCCCACAGGGCTAGCTTGGGTGGGTGGGCACTGAGGTTTGTTTTCCCTTTCTCTTGTCAATACACAAGGTTGTGTTTATAAAGAGTGAAGAGATTGGTAGTGGTTGTTTGCCATTGTTTGGTAGAGGAAAGATGGCAGACAGACCCTGGATTTGGACCTTCCCCAAAGCAATCAAGACCACATTCTCTGTCTAAACATTTCAAGGCCCTCACGACCTGTCCCAGTCTGCAGTTTTTCCATTACTACTTGTCCCTTCCCTTCTATATAGCCACATTTTCTAATTCAGTGTCATCCACTGGTTTTCAAATGATCCAATAAAAAGGCTCTAAGGTCTGATGGAAATAAAACTCAAGCCAGGAAAGCTTAAAAAACACTGCTCCGGGCCACAGTGACCTCTTCTTCCTCTGACTTTGTCTTATTTTGTCATGGATCACATTCCACTTTATATTGAACATTTCACAGGTTATATCTTTTTCTTAAACTGGGGTAATGTTGTTTTATAACACTGTATATGTTTCATCTGTACAACATTTTATTTCTACTTCTCTATACGCTACGTTGTGCTTACTTCCTATCCATCACCATATAGTTGACCTTCTTTACCCATTTTGCCCTTCCCCATCCCCTTTCCCACTGGTTACCATTATGCTGGTCTCTGTATCTATGTGTTTGCTTTTGTTTAGTTTGGTTTGCTCGTTTATGATTTTTTAAAATATAGTCCACATTTGAGTAAAATCATATCATATTTGTCTTTTGCTGTTTGACTTACTTCACTTAGCATAATACCTTCAAGGACCATACATGTTGTCCCAAATGGCAAGATTTCATCTTTTTATGGCTGAGTAATATTACATTATATATAATCTTTCTTTATCCATTCATCTGTCAGTGGGCACTTAGGTTGCTTCCTTATTTGGCTATTGTAAATAATGCTACAATGAACATAGGGGTGCATGTATCTTTTTGAATTATTATTTTCTTCAGATAAATAACCAGAAGTAGAATTCCTTAAATGTATAGTAGTTCTATTTTTAATTTTTTGAAAAGTCTCCCTACTATTTTCCAACTTACATTCCCACCAACAGTGTGTCAGGGTTCTCTTAGGTTATATCTTGTCTTGGCTTCCCAGTTAAATTGGAAGGTTTTGGAATGAGTGCCAAGCTCATTCCTAGCACTTAATAAACACCAGTTTAATGAATTAATTAATGCATGAATGAAAATACTTACACTTATTCATTTATTGATTACTATGAGCCAGATACCATGTTAAACAATTTGCATGCATTGTCTCATTCAGTCTTCACAACTAACCTATGAAGTGGGTTTTGTTAATATACTCATTTCATAAATGAGGAAAGTGAGCTTCAGAAGATGGAAATGACTCACTCAAAGTCACACACATTTACTCTGGCAGGCTGGCATTTAAACTACTACTGGTCTCAAAGTTCTCCCAGGCGGGCTTCCCAGGTGGTGCTCGTGGTAAAGAACCTGCCTGCCAATGCAAGAGACATAAGAGACAAGGGTTTTATCTCTGGGTTGTGAAGATCCCCTGGAGGAGGAAATGGCAACCCACTCCAGTGGGAGAATTCCATGGACAGAGGAGCCTGGCAGTCTACAGTCCATGGGGTCACAAAGAGTTGGACACGACTGAAGCGAAGCCAGCAAGCAAAGTCTCAAAGGTAGCATGATTCAGAAAGCGAGAATGTTAAAGACTTTCAAGATTTAATTCTAAGATACCAAATGTTCTTAGACAGAGTTGGCAGGTAAAGTATCAAAAGAGCAGGGAAAACTCATTAAATTAAGTTTTATTGAAGACAGAAGGAAATGGAAACCAGCACCAAGTTAGGGCCATTGAGTCACTCTCTCCTGACACCCTCCCTCCCTCTAAGCCCTTTGTCAGATATACAAGGTTTCTATTAAGTGACAGCAGCAACCCACATTCATTCACAAGGACCGAATGAAACAACTAATTGTAAAGAAATTTTCCGTGGTTTCCAGATACTAAAACATGTACATGTGAACCAGCTATACATGTGGAAGCTAGCTAAGTGCCTGACACGTACACAGTAGGGAATTAACAAGTGAATCATTCATGTTAATTGTTGGCGTCAATAAAGAGAATGTGTATTAGGTGCCTAATGTGCACAATACTCTGGGTAATTTCATAGTTTCTGACTCACATAATTCTCACAACCATTCCTTGAATTAGATGACTTTACTGCAGTTTAACAAATGAAGAAACTAAAGCTCAGAGTGGGTACAATTTCCTCAGAGCCATACTGATCTGATACCAAAACCCATGCTCTTTATAATATCCAATACCAATAAATAACATGTATATTGATACAAATAAATGGACCAAAAAGAACATGGCAACCAGTTCCTACTAATACCCTAGAAACAATGCCTATGGTTTGAATTCAACTGAAGGATGAAATTCATTCAAAGTTGTTGGTGGCCCCCTCCAGCAACTCAATCAGACTTTACAGAGGATAGCAGCTTAGAGAACAGATATTCTATCCCTCTAGGAGCCAAAGTCCACTTGAGGCTGACTTAAGGCCATTTCATAGCAGACCACAGGACTTAGTCTGACCCCTTTCATCAAGAACCTTCTGGCTTAATCATTAAAAACCACTATGAAGTATCATCTGACACTGGTCAGAATGGCCAGCATGAAAAAGTCTAGAAATAACAAATGATGGAGACTGTTGGTGGGAATGTAAATTGGTACAGTCACTATGGAGAATAATATGGGGTTTCCTTAAAAAAAAGTACAGTTACCATATTGTGATCCTTCCATTCCACTCCTGGGGATATACCCCGAGAAAACCGTAATTTAAAAAGACACATGCACCCCAATGTTCATTGCAGCACTGTGTACAATAGCCAAGACATGGAAGCAAACTAAATGTTCATCAATAGATGAATGGATAAAGAAGATGGAATTACTCAGCCATAAAAAAAGAATGAAATAACACCATTTTCAACAATATGGATCGACTTAGAGGTTATTATGTTAAGTGAAGTAAGTCAGAAAGAGAAAGACAAATATCATGTGATCGCTTATATGTGGAATCTTAAAAAAAATGGTACCAATAAACTTATTTACAAAACAGAAACAGACCCATAGACACAGAAAACAAATTTATGGTTACCAAATGGGAGAGGAAGGGTGGGGGATGCGATAAATTAGGACCTTGGGATTATATATACAATATATACACACTACTATATATAAAGTAGATAACTAATAGGGACCTACTGTATAACATAGGGAACTATACTCAATATTTTGTAATAACCTGTAAAGGAAAATAATCTGAAAAATCATATATGTGTGTGCATGTCTATAAATGAATCACTGTGGTGTATACCTGAAATTAACACAATATTGTAAATCAACTGTACTTCAATAAAAATAAAACAAAAAGAACTCCTTTTGCTTGGTAAAAGCCAGTGAGTAGCATAGCAAGCCAGTGAAACAAAGAATCTTTTGGGAGAAAGAGATAAGCAAGATTACTCATTCATAATATAGTACTCTGCCAGAGGCTGCTTGTCAACTCCCCACAATATCTATCCCCATGGTTTTTCAATAGTAATAGGAGCTTTAATTGCATATGATGGCAAGGTAAAGATCGCATTTTCCAACATCCCAGGCAGCTAGATGTGGCCGAGTGACGGGGTTCTTAGTCAACCGGACTCAAGTGGAATGGATATTTGCAATTTCTGAGTTGTGCCCTTAAAAGAAAGAAGCATATATTCCATTCCTCTCCATAGGTGAGGGAGATTAAGAAATACAAACTTCCAGTTGCAAAATAAGTCACAGGTATGAAATGTACCGTTTGAGGAATATGGTCAATAACTATGTAATACCTCTGTATGGTCACGTATTGTAACTTGACTTACCTTGATGAAGATTTGAAATGTGTATATACCAAATCACTGTGTTGTATAACAGGAACTAGCATAGTGTTGTAGGTCAATTACAGTTTAAAAAAACAAGAGTAAAACAAACTCACAGAGAAAGAGATGAGATCTGTAGTTACCAGAGGTAGGGCGGGGGTGGGGGATGGGGGAATAGGATGAAGGTAATCAAAAGGTACACACTTCCAGTTATAAGATAAATAAGTACTAGTGATATAATGTACAGCAAGATAAAGATAATTAACACTGCCATGTGTTATCTATGAAAGTGGTTAAAAGAGTAAATCCTAAGAGTTCCCATCACAAGGAAAAAGTGTACTTTTTCTATTTCTTTAATGTTATGTCTATCTGAGATGATAGATGCTCACTAATCTGAAAATGTGATGATCATTGTATGATGTATGTAAGTCAGATCATTATGCTGTACACCTTAAACTTACACTGTGCTGTATGGCAATCATATCTCAATAATATGGGAAGAATAAAAGAATGGAGTATGCCTTTCACTGGTCATGTGCTCCGTTCCTATGTTAACAAGGTGGGGAGCAACAAAATAGAAGCCTGTGCATTTAACATCTCCAAACCTCTGTGTTTGCCCTGGACCACCTCCTTGGATTATTAACTGAGTGAAAAAAAAACAAAACACTTCTGACTCATTGAAAATGCATTATTTTGGAGTCCCTTATTAGAGCAGTTGAGCCTGTAGCTAACTAATAAGAGTATTAGTGTGAAGGTTCTTCTGGAAGATTGGCTACTTTGGGTATTTTGTTCTAAATGGTTTGAGATAGTAGGACCTTTATGTCATCTAATCCAAGGTTCTGCTATTTCAGTTGAGATGCAGAGAGGAGGAAAGAACCTGTCAAAGATCCCACATTTAACTTGTCCTCATTTTCAGATAGGCCAGTTTCTAAAAGCAGGTCTGTTGCAGCCCCTAGAAGGCTGGCATGCTAGTGGACTGTGGTGGTTGATGTTTTCAAAAAGCAATGCATTGTAACTCAATGGCTGATTCGTGTCAATGTATGACAAAACCCACTGAAATGTTGTGAAGTAATTGGCCTCCAACTAATAAAATAAAATTAAAAAAAAAAAAAAGCAATGCATTATGAAGTAATTGGTTAAACTGTAAAATAATGACACTCTATTTTTAAAATAGTAATGATTTATCTCATCTCACTTTTTCCTGGGAATCAACATAAATACACAACCAGATATTCAGCACTGACTTTGTAAAAGTGATAATTAGAGAACTTAGCTAAAGTAAACATTGAGTCGGCCAGGTTGACAGTTGGACAACAAGCATTCAGTGAAATGAAAGTGTTAGTCACTCAGTCATGTCCGACTGTTTGTGACCCCATGGACTGCAGCCCACCAGGCTCCTCTGTCCATGGAATTCTCCAGGCAAGAATACTGGAGTGGGTTGCTTGTTCAGAGTATACATAAAGCTTCTGTTATGTGGAAAGCAGGCTCTGAATTCACTCACTTTTGTAACAGAGCATCAACCCAAACAAATATCAAGTCTCCAGAATACTGAAAAGTCAGTTAAGCAAATGAGTCTGGTTTACCTTCAGGAAGTAGGAGTGAGTGCCAAAGATAGTACATGAGGACAGAGAAAGAAGATTTGTAATAAAAAGATCTACTGACAAAATGATGTTACAGAGAGTCTGTCTTCCTGCATTGTACTGACGATTCCTCATCTGATCATTTTGTGACATCTTTTAAGAGCTGCTAAGTATTATTAGAAGGGGCTTCCCAGGTGGCATGGTAAAGAACCCATCTGCCGGTGCAGGAGATATAAGAGACATGGGTTCGATCTCTGGGTCGAGAAGATCTCCTGGAGGAGGGCATGGCCACCCCAATCCCATGGACAGAGGAGGAGCCTGGCGGGCTATAATCTAGAGGGTAGCAAAGAGTGAGACATGACTGAAGTGACTTGGCATGAGTACTGTTAGAACCAACTTTAGAATGATTGTTTGAGACAGGATGTAGTAAAGACTCAGATCATGGCCTTTGGAGATGGGTAGACTTTGGTTTGAATCCCAGCTCTGTTACTTACCAGCTGTTTTTCCTTCATGCCTTCAAGCCTCTATCTTCTTTTTTTTTTTTGAAGATTTTGTTTTTGTTTTTTAGTGAAGTCGCTCAGTCATGTCTGACTCTTTGTGACCCCGTAGCCTGTAGCCTACCAGGCTGCTCTGTCCATGGGATTCTCCAGGCAAGAATACTAGAGTGGGTTGCCATTTCCTTCTCCAGGGGATCTTCCCAACCCAGGGATTGAACCCGGGTTTCCCACATTGCAGGCAGACACTTTACCCTCTCAGCCACCAGGGAAGCCCTTTTTGAAGATTTTTTAAATGATATTATTTTATTAAATTTATTTTTTGAAGTAATGCTGATTTACAATGTTGTGTTAGTTTCTGGTGTATAGTAAAGTGATTTATATATATATATATATATATATGTATGTGTGTGTATATATATGTGTGTATATATATATATATACATATATATATATATAATAACTTGCATCTGCTAATCCCAAACTCGCAATCCATCCCTCCCACACCCACCCTTCCCCCTTGGCAACCATAGATCCGTAGGTTTGTGAATCTGTTTCTGTTTTCTAAATAAGTTCATTTGTGTCATATTTTAGATGCCACATATAAGTGATTTCATATAGTATTTCTCTTTCTGACTTACATGATAATCTCTAGGTCCATTCATGTTGCTGCAAATGGCATTATTTCATTCTTTTTCATAGCCAAGTAGCATTCCAATGTATATATGTACCACCTTTATCCATTAGTGTGTCAAGGGATATTTAGACTGCTTCCATGTCTTAAGTCTCAATCTTCTCATCTGTGAGATGCAGATAATATCCCTTGCCTCACTTGGTAATTGCAAGGACTGTATATGCAATAGTAACACCCAAAGCTCTTAGCACAGAGGCTGGCATAAAGTATGCTCAGTTAACAAGTTCTGCCATTATCATGGTATCTATACATGAATATGACACTGAAACCTGTTTGAGCAGAAGGAGTAGGAACCCCTTCACAAAGCCTTCTTATAGTAAGGGCAACAGTTGTTGTCTTTTATGGTATCCCAGATTTACCCAGTAAATGTGAGGAAAATGCAGATGCTTGGGTCCTATTGCCAGAGATTCTGATTTAGTGGTCTGAGGTGAAGCTTTTTAAACTAGATTACCTGTATATTATAAAAAGAATATAACTTAGGAACAGTCAGACGGAAGAGATGCACAGGGCAAGGTATGGCAAAAGGGCTTTCCGTAAATCTTCACACATTCACTAACCCAGCAGCCCCTGAGGTGAAGCGTTTTTTCACAGCTTTCCAGATATTCTCATAGATAAGTTCTAAAAACTGTACTTTAAGAGAATGCCTCTATAGGACCTGGGAGAAGGCTGTCAAATGATTTCAACAGTTGAGCAGGTCTTGGCTCAACACTGTGAGACTGACACCCTCCTCATTGACGCTCTTGCTTGGGAGTGGTGGCTGAAGGTCTCCAAGCTCTGGGCTCTCTTGGTTCTCTCTTAGGTCACTGATGGTTCAGAGTTGAAAAACGTACAATTTAATTTTCTTCAGCTGCTTTTACCTGCAGCTTCCTGCAGGCTCTCTCCCTGACTCCCCTCTCTCAGGAGACACAAGTGATTGCTGACCACATAAAAGGGAGGCTGTTAGAGCTATGGTTCATTAAGTTGTGGAGTGAGGAGCACTCCACTTAACAATCATCTTCTTCTCATCGAAATTAGGACTGGAGAGTGGCTGATAATGGGATAAAGAATGCATCTTCTCTGGCTAGTGCATACAGCCCCTGCAGTTCAAAATCCCAGGCTCCCTGATGCCTGTCTGAGCTCTTCAGCTAGGATACTTGTTCCTCTAATGTTGAAATTAGACCAAAGGACAACAGACACACTGTCCTGCCACTCTGTGCAAGACCCCACAAGATATTTAGCCTAATTTTAAATGCGCGCACGCGTGCACACACACACACACATACACACACACACGTCCCCTCTAATTGGCTAAGACAGAAAGAGGTTGAAGTTGCTACAAAACAGTCTGTAAAGCTTTATGATTAACAAGGTTTTCTTTTTTTTCTTTTTTGCCAAACCACACATCTCATGGGATCTTAGTTCCCTGACCGGGGATGGAACCCTTGGCTGTGAAAGTGCTGTGTCCTAACCACTGAACCATCAGGGAATTCCCAACAAGGTTTGCACTGACACCATCCCGCCCCACCTTACCTCTATGATGAATACAAATAGACAGAAACAGCAAGCATCTCATAGAGACCATAACTGAAAAATATAAACCTCTAATGTTGGGCAGGAGATTCTGGGGTAGGAGGACTTTGAGAGGTCACTTTTTCCTTGTAAAAGACCTTGGTTGGACTTCCCTCATGGCTCAGTGGTAGAGAATTTGCCTGCCAGTGCAGGAGACGTGGGTTTGATCCCTGATCTGGGAAGATCCCACATGTAGTGGGGCAACTAAGTTTGTATGCCTCAACTATTGAGCCTGTACTCTAGAGCCCAGGAGCTGCAACTGCTGAAGCCTACGTGACCCAGAACTTGTGCTCAGCAGGCTGACTGATCAGCCCCTGATTGATTGTCGTACCTAGAGAAAAGCCTACACAGCAACAAAGACCCAGCACAAGCAAAAAGAAATAAATAATTTTTAAAAAAGTTTAGAAGACTTTGGTTTCCTCAATGAGCCTTTCTATACATTGTAAAATGGATCTACAGAATAAGAATGGCGCCTTCATGGAGATTTACCAACCCCAAATCATCTCTCCAGGAGTTTGGTCTTCAGTATCAAGTCACTGCTTTAAACCCCTTATAGAAACTGCATGGACACTCAAAGTTTTTCCTTTTTCCAGAATTTGGACTTAATTAGGTGCATAGAGAACCATTGGCCTTTCTCCATTTTGTGGAAAGAGGTCTGTGACTCACACTACTTTGTAGGACATTTTGTTTGTTTAGTACTGATATTATCGGAAAATCTGCCATTCCAAGACACCAGCTATGATGCATTATCTTTTCCCTTGCGTCTCCTCTCTGTTCCAGCTAGAGACCTTCATACACTGCACTGGGCATTCCACATTTGCTTGTTGACTAACAGGCCACCTGATGGGAAGAGCCAACTCATTGGAAAAGACCCTGATGCTGGGAAAGATTGAAGGCAGGAAGAGAAGGGGATGACAGAGGATGAGATGGTTTGATGGCATCACCGACTCAGTGGATGAGTCTGAGCAAGCTCCGGGAGATGGCGAAGGATAGGGAAGCCTGGCATGCTGCAGTCCATCGGGTCACAAAGAGTCAGACATGACTGAGTGACTGAACACCAACAACGAAGCAGAACACTGGCCTATAAGTGACGAGACCTGCATTCCTGTTTCAGCTCTGCTACCAACATGCTGTGTAACCTCAAGCATGTTGATTCCCTGAGAGTCAGTTTCCTCAATTGCAAAATGAGGAAGAAGGTGTCTAAGAGTCCCTCCAGCTTTGCCATTTTATGAGTTTTAGCATAAAGGTTTAATCAGAGATAAATTATTCCTATCACATCAGCAACCCTTAAGCCAGTGGTTCCTAAATTCCACTGTGCATCAGAATCAGCCAGAGAAGGAACTCTAGTTTTGGAAATGTATCCTACATCTGCAGATAATGGATGTACAAGGTAATTCCATATATCTGTTTATTGTATTAGTTTGCAAAGGATTGGAAACAACCCAAGTGTTCTTCAAAAAGTGACTGGTGAAATAGTCTTGTCCATCCATACAATGGAATAGTATACAGTTGTGAAAACTGGTAAGGAAGTCAGATGTGGAAAGATCTTTAAGTTATGTATGTATTTATTTTATTTTATTGTTGAAGTATGTTTGATTTACAATGCTGTGTTAGTTTCTGGTATACAGCAAAGTGATTCATATATATATATGTATGTGTATTAATAATGGGGCTTCCCTGGTGGCTCAGTGGTAAAGAATCTGCCTGCCAAGCAGGAGATGTGGGTTCAATCCCTGAGTTGGGAATATCTCCTGGAGAAGGAAATAGCAACCCACTCCAGTATTCTTGCCTGGGAAATCCCATGGACAGAGGAGTCTGGAGGGCTAAAGTCCATAGGGTCACAAAAGAGTTGGACACAACTTAGTGACTAAACAACAACAATATGAATATATATGTTCTTTTTCAGATTCTTTTCCATTATAAGTTATCATAAGATATTGAATATAGTTCCCTGTGTAGGACCTTGTTGTTTATATGTATTTTTAAAGATGAAGAACACTACGTGAAGAGTGTTAACTTTTGTTGAGGGCAAGTGAAGGACACATATTTGTTTTGCTTGATATCGGATAAAATATCTGATAAAGAACTTCTGAAAGGATTCTTAAGACATGAATATCAGTGGTAACCTACCTTTGTATGGCAGGTAGGGGTGGGGAAAGGTCAGAACTGGGCAGCTGTTGACAGGGATGGGAGAGACACTTTCACTCTATACACTTTTTATATTTTTAAAGTTTTGTGCCATGTAAATGTGTTGACTGTTCAAAAATTACATAATGGAATAACAGTCTACTTGAAAACTCATTAAAAATGCTGAGCTTCATGAGTCAGAACTCCAGGGGTTCAGAATCTGCATTTTTAGCTAGCTCCCCCCTGTAGATTCTGATGTAAGTGGTGAGGGAAATATACTTAAAAAAACACTGTCCTAAACACTTTGCAAAACAGGAAGGATGACAAAGATGCTTGCCTGCAGTGTAACCAAGGGCCTTCCCCTTAACGATTTCTCTACCAAGCAGCCCCACCTCACAGTGAAATTCTAAGGCCTCCCAATCCATATCTTACCTTTCTACTTTCCTACATCTTCCAGTAATGTGTGTGACCAAGCTTTCTTTGGGAAGTCCTGGTATTTCTTGACAGTGGAGAACATTGAGTCTCCAGCGCCTTTGTTTATGGGGCTTTTCTTTTTCAGGCTGGCAGAACCTGCTCAGCTGGAGGAATCAGGGTGGTTGGGAAAGAGAAAATCCCCCCCAAAAGATGAGATCAAAGAATGATTTCACTTGCCCTGCCCTTCTGCTGCCAGTTGGCCTGCACAGCGGTGCCCTTGGCAGAGCCAGCCCCAGGAGTGGCAACAGTAGGTCAGCCCCTGCCTCCTATTGAGGATGCCTGCTTGTAGATTTCGAGTCAGGGTGTGGATGTTACACAGGTTTTGCCTGGAACTGATTTACACTGATCCTTTGTCTGAGCCAAAGTGATGTGCTTTTTAAAAATAATATATTTTTTAAGATGTTTATTGATTTGGCTGCTCCAGGTTTTAGTTGCAGCATTTGGGATCTTTGATGTTCATTTTGGCATGCAGGATCTTTAGTTGCAGCATGTGGGTTCTTGGTTCCTGATCAGGGATCGAACCCAGGTCCCTTGCATTAGGAGTGTGGAGTCTTAGCCACTGGCCACGAGGGAATGCCCTAAAAATTATATATATATGGTAAAGAATCCTCCTGCAGTGCAGGATACCTGGGTTCGATCCCTGAGTTGGGAAGATCCCCTGGTGAAGGGAACAGCTACCCACTCTAGTATTCTGGCCTGGAGAATCCGAGATAGTTTATAAAAGGGCTTCCCTGGTGGTTCAGTCAATAAAGAGTCTGGCTACAATGCGGGAGAGCTGTGTTCAATCCTTGGGTCAGGAAGATCCCCTGGAGGAGGGCATGGCAACTCACTCCAGTATACTTGCCTGGAAAATTCTGTGGACAGAGGGGCCTAGTGGGCTACAGTCCATGGGATTGCAAAGAGTCGGACATGACTGAGCAACTAACACACACACACACACACACACACATATTTTAGTCACTAAGTTGTGTTGGACTCTTTGCAATCCCATGGACTATAGTCCACCAGGCCCCTCTGTCCATGGAATTTTCCAAGCAGGTATACTGGAGTGGGTAGCCATTTCCTCCTTCAGGGGATTTTCCTGACCCAGGGATCAAACCTGGGTCTCCTGCATTAGCAGGTGGATTCTTTACCACTGAGCTACCTGGATAGCCCCAAAATAACATTAAGCAGCATTTATTGCTCATGTGTTTTAAGCACTTACCATGGTATCGTACTTATTTTTTCAACCTTGCTAAGTAAGTGTTTTTATTTCTATTTCACAGATACGGAAGCCAAGGCTAGAGTAGATGAAGTGACTAACCACAGGCCACACAGATAACAGGCAGCACAGCTGAGATGTACTTTCAGGCAGTCTGATGCTAGAGTGTACTGCTAACCACTTGACTATATTGCCTGTCTTTGCTGGTGGTAGGACAGTCATCCCTACTCAAAGCCAAGGCCCAGTCACTCAGTAAGAAGTTTCTGCAAAGCTGTCCCAAGAGTTCAGGGAAGGTCCATAGGTCCTGCCTTTGACTCTCTGTCCCAATCCCTCTTGCTCTGGTCTACTGTGCCTGGTTTTCTCAGTAACAAAGAGCACAGATTCTCTCCCTTTTGTCTGCCAAATGAAACTGGCTCTTCAGTTGGGCTGTCTGATAGGATTTAATGTTCAGCTTCTCCCTTGATCACTGGCTTTTGGATCACCTTTGACTTCAAGCTGTGATGCCCCCAGGTGGGTCGAACCCCAAACTAAACCCTGGTTTCCAGCCCAGGCTCCCAGCATGAATGTAGAATCCTGGCATCTTGCTTGTCCTACTAGGAAGAGAAGAACAAACTTTACTTGGTCTCTCAGACTGTTCTTTCTTAACTAGCTGCTTCAGCTGACCCCTCACCCTCAGCCACATGAAGCAAGTTCTCCCAAGCCTTGTCAACAAGTTGACTTCCTCCAGCAAACCACAAAGAAGTCAAGCCATCAGCAATGACTTATTGGTGGCCCAGCATTGTATTTTAGAGCTATAACTTCATTTGATGGCATGTGTTACCCCTCCCTCCTAACAACTGGCATACAGCCCAGACACTATGGAGACAGGAAGAGGAAATATTTAACGCAACAGCCGTATAGTTCACTCCCTTTTCGTTTTTTCAGGAGTGGGATGAATTAGCACCAAACCAATCATTTGTTCTTGCCTTGTTTTATGGTGGGATACATTTGAAGACAGTTGGGTACAGTAGGGGAGAGGTGGAGTGTTTGGACATGTGATAGAGTATAACAAACTGGTCCAGCCTCAGAGTGCTCTAAAACCTTTAATCAGTGGTGTTAGCTAGTTCCAGGTAGGGTGATAATAATACTAGGTTACTTTTAGAGAATGCTTATTTGTTTCTGTTAGCCATGGTGAGAGCCAAATGATGCTTTGCTAATTTATTCTTTTTAGCATGTCCTTGTCATTAATCAAGTCCTAGGGACTATGTGGAGTGAGGTCACTTTATCTCCTTTTGCTGCTTTGACCACAGCCTTCCCCTTCTTAAAACCATCCAGCAGTTTTTTCATTGGAACACCAGAAAAACTAGATCCCACCCATGGTCAGTTAACATGGTATAGATAGCCTGGGGTTGGGAGCCTGAAAGCCTGAATTTTGAATCCTAGCCTAGCTACCTACAACCTATTTTATTTGAGGCAAGATACTGAACTCTCTGTTTGCCAGTGTCTTCCTTTGTAAAATGGGAATAATAATGCCACAGATGTTATTGGATTATTATGAGGAATAAATGAGTTATACTTGTATAGCACTTGGAACAGTGTCTGACTATAGTAAGTGCCATGTAAATTTATGTGTTAAATAAATAGTAAGTATATCCATCCTTTAAACAGATATCTGTTAATTATCTAACCTGAGCTAGGTTTCCCAGGTGGTTCTAGTGATGAAGAGCCTGCCTGCAAATACAGGAGACTTTAGAGATGCAGGTTCAATCTCTGGGTCAGGAAGATCCCCTGGAGGAGGGCATAACAACCCACTCCAGTGCTCTTGCCAGGAGTTGAATCCCATGGACAGAGGAGCCCGGTGGGCTATGGTCCATAAGGTCACAAAAAGTCAGACAAGACTGAAGCAACTTAGCATATCCACGAGCAAGTCGGGGACTGGTAAAGAGGCCACATACTAAATATTTTTTTAGGCCTTCAGGCCACATAGTCTCTTGCAACTACTCAGCACTGCCATTTTAGTGTGAAAGAAGTCATAGGCAATATTTGAATAGTGTGGCTGTGTGCCAATCTCAATTTATTAAAAGAAAACAGACTTTGGGCTAAATTTGGCCCACAGGCCATAGGTTGGTGACCCTAGGCTAGGTAATGGGGATACAATGATATGCAAAACAGACCCACTTGCTCATTCTGTCTAGTGTGGAAGACAGATATGAAATAAATAATTACATACCTTATCTATTGTGATAAGGAGTAGGGTTAGGAGGGGGATAAGGAGTAGGGTTGGGAGGGGGGCCTAACGAACTCTGGAGGCTCAGACAAAGCTTCTGAGAAAGTGGCTTCCAACTGAGATCAAGGTCAGACTTAAACAGGTGGTATCTGGAGGGACATGTGTGAGATGCCCTCCATTGATGTCAGCCTCAAAGACTCAGGATATTCTAAACATCCCTGTGATTTCCCTTCATTTAGTCTATGGAGAAATACTTGAAATTTTTATCCAGTTCTTTCCTGAAGCTCTTTGTAACGTCAGCATGTCTAATCTCTTGTGAGAACAGCAGAACTGGTAAAAGCACAGAGTGTTATCACCAGACTACCCGGCCCCACAACCTTGGGCAAGTTTCTTAGCCTCTTTCTGTCAAAGTTTCCTCCATCTGTCAGATGAGAATGACAATGTCAGTAGTATCTACCTCATGGGGTGGTTATAAGAGTTAAATGAGCCAATGTACGTAGCCTACTTGGAATAGTGTCTGGCTCACATTAAGTGTGATATGTGTTAGCTCTTGCTATTGTTGGTGATTATATATTCAATACTTTTTGTAGGGTTCACTAGGGTTTCCTTTTCTTCCTGCTAACATTGCCCTCCTCCCACTCTAAGATGTACCAGTCTACTACATTCTCTTATGTAAGGATTTAGTTATAAGACAGTCAGCACTTGGACTTCCCTGGTGGCACAGTGGACAGGAGTCTGCCTGCCAGTGCAGGAGACACAGTTTCGATCCCTGGTTCGGGAAGATTCCACATGCATTGGAGCAACTAAGCCCACGTGCCACAACTATTGAGCCCAAGCTCCAGAGTCCATGGACTGCAACTGTCAAGCCCGTGTCGCAACTACCAAAGCCCGCGTGCCTAGAGCCTGAGCCCTGCAACAAGAGAAGCCGCTACTATGAGAAGCCAGTGTACTACAATGAAGAATAGCCCCCACTCACGGCAAATGGAGAAGGCCCAAGCAAAGCAACGAAGACTCAGTACAGCCAAAATAAATAAATAAATAGATACTTAAAAAAATTTTTTTTTTCTGTTTTTATCTGGTTCAGTTTGATCGGGATGGGGAACACATATAAATCCATGGCTGATTCATGTCAATGTATGACAAAAACCACTACAATATTGTAAAGTAATTAGCCTCCAACTAATAAAAATAAATGAAAATAAAAGAAATAAAAGTGAACATTTAATTTCCAAATTAAAAAAAAATTTAAAAAACAAAGCAAAATGATGGGCACTTATGTTCCATCCAGATTTGGTGCTAAACTGTTAACGGACAAATTTCACTTAATCCTGAAATTCAAAGTTTTAATGGCCCATTTAAATTGAGGAAACCAATGCTTTGAGAAGTTAAGCAATGAGAGACAGATTATACAAATGGACAATGACCATACCATATATAAAAATAAAACTCTGACCCATAAACTGCAGCAAATGCCCAGGAAACCAAATTCTCATCTTCAATAACCAGCCCAGTAAGGCATCTGACTTGATTGTAGTCAGACTTCTATCTCCTGTATAATCCAGTCAGCCAAACACTGATCCCTGTAACAGTCAGCCCCCAATGGCCAGGACCAGATTAGTAATTGACAGCTCCTCTAATTTTTGTTCCAGCTTCCAACTTGGGACCAACCAAAGAAAGCCAAATATCACCTCTAATCAATCACATAGGATGCCCTGCTTCTAGTTAGCCTGTTCGAGGTATTCCCATGCTAACAGCCTCCAATCAGGGCATATACTCAAAGCCTTTCCTTTTTCCACTATAAAACTTCCTCACTCCTCTGCCTGCTTTTGAGCGTCTGCCTCAGCCTAAGCAACAGTGACTGACTATCTTGTAGCAAGTTCAGAATAGCCTTTGCTTGCTCTTACTTGTTTGGTCTTCATTTTTTCACACTCATCTTAAGGGCCACAAAGCTAATACGTGGCAGAGCTAGGACTCAAACCTTGGTCTCCCAGTCTGCAGAGTCCCAAGTCCTTAACCTATACTCCATATACTCTTCCCATGCTTTTAGGATGTTCTTGAATGATACGTTTTGATGGCATCCTCTTCACCTTTTCCCACTGAAAAGAGGTAATCTGTTTAGGATTCCCTTATACAAGATAATTGGAGCCTCTCTGTACCTTTTCTAGCTCATGGCACAATTGGAAGAGCAACCTACATATAACAATTATATAGGGCTGACAGCACCCAGCATAAGAATATGTGTTTGTTTTTTTCAGGGCTGGCACTATGAGTAGAAAGTGTAATCAAGATAAAGATCTAATATTTGCTGAGTTCTTCAGTTCAGTTCAGTTCAGTCGCTCAGTCATGTCCTACTCTTTGCGACCCCATGAACTGCAGCACGCCAGGCGTCCCTGTCCATCACCAACTCCCGGAGTTTACACAAACTCATGTCCATTGAATCGTTATGATGTGCCAAGCACTGTGCAAAACATTTTATACACAGTAATTATCTCATTTAGTCCTCAGAATAACACTAGGAAGCCAATAATTCTGTAACGTCCATGATGGGGATGATGAATCAGAAGCACAGAGAGCTCCAGCAATATTGCTGTGACTTTAGGGGATGGAGAAAATTTCTTCACTCCTCAGAACAATTTTGGGTAGCTCCTACCTGAATTCCTGTTAATTAAGAACTGTTGGTTTTGTCAAAATGCCAATCTCCTTGGAAGAGGTAATACATTCACACTTCCCAACCCTTTACATTTCAGTTGGGAGGAACATATCTCAGTCCCATTTCTGACAGCTGGATTTGACAGGCAGAAAAGCAGAGAGAGCAAGGACATATTCAGTGAGGGTGCAGACTTTGGGACGTTTACTATCACATAATGTGATCAAGGACTGGAGAGCTGGCCCTAGCATCTGTTTCGTTTCAAGTATTCTTCCTAAGGACACTGTCAGGCCTTCCCATCCCTACTCTCCAAGCTTTCTGTAAGCTCTGAACCAGACCATTCCTTTCCCTTAGTATCTTTTTCTGCTTCTTGAAAATAAGGTTATCAAACTTTTCCCTTAAAGTTCCTTTATATCGCCACTTCCTTCTCTGATTAAGGTTAGATCTGTTTTCCTAAAGAACCAGACCAAGTGATTGCCAAAGTTTCCACTTCAGCCTGACCATTTGGTGGTGGTTATCCGAGGACCGCTGCCTGTTCCAGTCTGTGTATGAATGGGCTTTCACAAAGCCCACATGCTGATTGGATAAACCTGTTTTTTTTTTTTTTTATTGAAGTTTATTTACAGTGTTGTGTTAGTTTATGGTGTACAGCAAAGTGATTCAGTTATGTGCGTGCATGCTGTCACTTAAGTCATGTCTGACTCTTTGCGACCCTGTGGACTGTAGCCAAGCTGCCGTGTCCATGGGATTCTCTGGGCAAGAATACTGAAGTGGATTGCCAGATTCAGTTATAATATATGCATATCCTTTTCCATTATAGTTTATTACAAGATACTTAATATACAGTAGGCCCTTGTTGTTTCTTTTGTATATAGTAGTGTGTATCTGCTAATCCCAAACTCCTAGTTTATCCCTCCCCCTTTCCCCTTCAGTAATCATAAGTTTATTTTCTGTGTTTGTGAGTCTATTTCTGTTTTATAAATAAGTTCCTTTGTGTAATATTTTAGATTCCACATGTAACTGATATCCTATGATATTGTGTATAGATCTGGTTTTATTATAATCCGATTGTCCCATGTAGTCAGAGTGTAAATCAGCACCCTGTTTTCAACCTTAAGACCATTCCATCTCCATTCCTCTTTTCTAGGAAGTTTCCAAATTGGTGATAGGGATAGATCATCTATGGCCCATTCAGAACAAGGAAAGGAAAGAGAAAGAGAAAAACTGACCAATCTGTCTTCTGTGTCCACTATTAGCTAAGCTTTTGATCTGTGGTCCAGAAATCATGTCTGCATTAGTGTTTTCATAATAGCGGCCTCCCCCACACTGCTGCCTAAACTAGCTGAGAGAAAGAGAGGGTGGGGAGGCCAGAAAGAGAGGAAAGGGAAGAGAAGAAATGTCTAAAGAACTTCTGCCTGTATGTCCCATCTCACGCCATCCTTATCCCAAACTCCAACCCCTAAGTGAGAATGGAACTAGACAGTCAAAGTTGCCTCTGGGTTGAAAGGGAGCAGGTGGCTTTCGCAGTTCAGCCTGAGATTTAGTGACATTCGTGTAGACCACACACTCTCTCTTACATGGGCAAAGAACACCATTTCCAACAAGGCTTTCTCACTTGACTTTATCCCCCACCCCCACAAATATACACACAGCCGCCCACAGTTCTCTTGCTCTGTGTTCTATGTAGAGATGGCTAGGTATAGGAAGAGCATTTCAGTCTGCTTGCCCACACTCCTGCTCCTTTTCCCCAGTACTGGCTTCCCCTCAGCTGTGTGTGTGTGTGTGTGTGTGTGTGTGTGTGTGTATCTGAGGCGGTCAGTGGAGGGAAGGTAGAAGAAGAGAAGAGGAGGAAGAAAGAAGTGTCCCTCACTGATTTATGACCAGCTCCAAGAGTAGTCTAAGGCAGGAGTCGGCAACCTTTTTCTATAAATGGTCAGATAGTAAATATTTTGGGTTTTGTGAGCCACAGTCTCTGTCACAGTTGTCTAACTTTGCCATTATAGAGTGAGTACAGCCATAGACAGTACATAGATGAACAAGCAAGCATATGTTCCAATAAAACTTTATAAAAACAGGTGGTGATCTGGATTTTGCCTTTGAGCTGTAGTTTGCACACTCCTGATCTAAACTAAAGGAAAGGCTGGAAATCATGAATGGACAGCCATCGCCTAAGCCTCTTTTGAGTTGACTTTCTTTCACAGGCCATAGTTATCATCACCTCTGGTTACTATCCAGGCATGGAAGTGGAAGTTATGCTGGAGATGGATGCTAGTGATTAAGCCTAGTGTGGCTTGACCCCAAGATGTATTCTGGTAATGCTGTTTAATATATTTATGTATTTATTTATTAATTTGTCCTCACCATGTAGCTTTCAGGATCTTAGTTCCCTGATCAGGGACTGAACCCAGGCCCTTGGCAGTGAAAGTGTGGAATCTTAGCCACTGGACTGCCAGGAATTCCCTGGTAGTGTTGTATTAAAACAGGAATCCTGATAGGAGCTTGCTTCCTTTTTTTTTTTTTTTAATGCTGCAAAAAGCTTTATTGTTTCCATTTGGTCCAAGGCTTGAGAGAGGGCTCCAGGATGTTAAAAAGCTGCCTAGTAGCTGCAGAGAGGGGCTTCAGGCAGCCCTGATGTTAGGTGGGTTCTTCAAAGGCCACTGGTCTCCAGAAGCTCCTAGTCGTGCTTGAGGGTGAGCCTCTCGAAAAGATACTCGCCCAACCCAGCCTGGGGACCAGCCAGCCTGCGGAGGTTGGTCAGATGGTCACCCATCTTCTTGATGAGTTTCACTTCCTCATCTAGGAAGTGGTTCTCCAGGAAATCACAGATGTGGGGGTCTCCGCGGGTAGAAGCCAGGCCATGCAGATCTAACAGGGCTTGATTCAGGTTCTTCTCTACGAGAAGGGCGGCTTCCATAGCGTCCTGGGTTTTACCCCACTCATCTTGAGATGGCTTCTGCACGTCCAGGAAGAGGGCGCGGCCGCCACGCTGGTTTTGCAGTTTCAACAGACGTTCCGTGCCCTCGCGCTTCTCCTTGGCCAATTCGCGAAAAAAGTGACCCACACCCTCCAGAGCCACATCGTCGCGGTCGAAATAGAAGCCCAGAGAGAGGTAGGTGTAGGAGGCCTGCAGTTGCAGGTTAACCAGGCGGTTGACGGCGGCCTCCACCTCGGTAGAATAATTCTGACGAATCTGGGAGCTCATGATTGGTCGATAATAAGGAGTTAAAAAATGGTGGCTGGTCCCGGTGATCGTGGACAGCTGAGTGGCTGACTCCGGAGGTTGCGACTGGAAAAAAGGTTGGAGGGTGGGAGGTTGCCACTGGGAAAAAGGTTGGAGGGTGGTCGGAGGCTGGAGCAAGGGGCGTCCCTGGGTCTGTTCCGTCCAAGCACTGTTGAAGCAAGAGACAGATCCGCGGGGCCGACTAGCGCACTTCCAGGAGCTTGCTTCCTTTCTATTTCTTCTACTTCCTAAAAGTATAATGTAGTTTTTTGTTTTTGTTTTTTTTTGAGTTGGGGAGTAGAATAAAGGAGGAAGATAGGGAAGTTTCCAGTCTGAGAGTCTGATGAACTGGATTCCAGTTAACTGAGGTCTGTCTGCCTCCAAATTAGCAGCAGAGCAAGCTTATTTTCCAATCAGGGCTTAGCACTACCAGGACTGGTGGACTTACTTATCAGTGTTCGGGGTTCACAAGTGGCTTGATCATAACACTTGCAGACCTAGAGTAGGCCTGGGTCTCCAGGCCCCTGGGAGAGCTCTGTGTCATGCTGGCAGGGCACTGTGTCCCAGAAGGTAGGAATCTGCTCAAGGCCTGGGGTGGCAAATAGGTTTTGCTTTGTGTGCCGATCCCAGCTGCTGTCCTTTGAGAGGGATTTTGAGGCTACATCTGGGGACAATGGGAAAGGGAGTCTGCTTGATTAATGAGGGCGGCTGTGGGCATGGGAGGAGCAAGGGGAGGCATAAGGACACCAGCTCTGCTCCACGTCTGGTGAACTGAAAAGGATACCTGGAAGTGCAGACTGTTTACTGAGTCCTATCTGTTACTGCCTGGCTGGCTGGTGAGAAACATTCCTTCAAACATCTGAGTGAATCAAGTGACTCATTGGGAAGATGGCCCAGTTAAGGCCTATTTTTGTGGCCATTATCAGCCACCATGCTGATGTGTCCTGCTGTATAATCGAAAGCACACGCCTGCTCAGGGTGTCCTATAAGGAGAGTTGCGTTCCTTTTACTATCATTGTTGTTGTTTAGTTGCTAAGTCATATCTGACTCTTTTCGACCCCATGGACAGGCTTCTCTGTCCATGGGATTCTCCAGGCAAGAATACTGGAGTGGGTAGCCATTCCCTTCTCCAGGGGATCTTCCCAACCCAGGGATCAAACCCACTTTTCCTGTGTTGCAGGCAGATTCTTTACCACTGAGCCACCAGAGAAGTCCTCCCTTTACTATGGATCATCTATATTCATTGTGCCCGCACTGAAGGGTGCAGACAGAGATGGGGAAGAGAGAGTCTTAACCATTAAGGTTAAGACTGTTGATATGCAAATTAGTGTCTAAGCCATAAAACCAATAGAAATACAGCCTAAAAGAAACAGATTAAGAAAAATGCTGTTGGAGCACAGAGGAAGGAAACGAGCTTCAACCCACAGGAGATGGGATTTGGGCCTATGGGATGGAGAGCATGCAAGTCCTTTCAGAGGATTAGCCTATGAACCAGGCATTGAAGGTGAAGTCGGTTTTAAGGTGTTGACAAAACGTTGAAGAACTACTTTCTTTTTAAATTTTATTATATTTTTATTATTTTTAATTTTCATTGGGGAATAATTGCTTTACAATATTGTGTTAGTTTCTACTGTACAGCAAAGTGAATCAGCTATACGTATACATTTATCTCCTCTTTTTTAGATTTCCTTCCCATTTAGGTCACCACAGAGCAATGAGTGGAGTTTCCTGTGCTATATCAGAGGTTCTCAATGGTTATCTATTTTGTGTGCATGCTCAGTTGCTGCAGTCATTTCTGACTCTCTGTGACCCCATGGACTGTAGCCCGCCAGGCTCCACTGTCCATGAGATTCTCCAGGCAAGAATACTGAAGTGGGTTGCCATGCCCTCCTCCAGGGGATCTTCCTGACTCAGGGATTGAACCCAGGTCTCCTGCATCTCCTGTATTGCAGGTGAATTCTCTACCCAATGAGTCACCTGGGAAGCCCGATCTATTTTATACATAGAATCATAGTGTGTGTATATCGATCCTGATCTCCTAATTCATCCCATCCCCTCTCCCCCTCTTGGTATCCATACGCTTGTTTTCTATGTCTGTGTCTCTGTTTCTGCTTTGCAAATAGGATCGTCTATACCATTTTTGTAGATTCCACATATGTGCCTTAATATGTGATACTTGTTTTTCTCTTTCTGACTTTGCTCTGTATGACAGACTCTAGGTCCATCCATGTCTCTACAAATGACCCAATTTTATTTCATTGTGTATATGTAGCACATCTTCTTTATCCACTCCTCTGTTAATGGACATTTAGGTTGCTTCCATGTCCTGCCTATTGTAAATAGTGCTGCAGTGAACATTGGGGAGCATGTGTCTTTAGCCATTGCTTTCTTAAGCGTCTCCCTACCTGTGATTCAGTGGTTTTCAGTCTTATTTACACCCCAAACTTCCTGAGGAATGTGATGTGTCCCATCTATTCACCCTCCAGCATGCCTGGTTGTGAGCCAGAGGCTGTGGTGATGTGGTCTAGTAGCTCACCTAAAAGGCTGTGCTTCTCAGTGGGAGACTCTCTACTCCAGCCTCCCTCCCATTCTGCCAAACCACCTTTCCCACTGCAACCAGAGCCTGCTTGCCTGCTTTAGTTTCATTTTTTTAGCATTTTATGTGTTTTTAAATAAAAAATACTTGCAAATAATCCAAAAGATGCAAGAGTATAAATTAAAAGGAAGTTTATCCTCCAAACCCTGTTTTGTCTAACCATTGTTAAGAGTTCCTTATGTGTTCTGCAGGAAAGAGTGCAGATAAATACAAGCAAATATGCATATACTTTTATTAATCCAATGGCAGCACATCGTACACATTGTTCGGCATCTTGCTTTTTCCACAGAACTATGCATCTTGCAGATACTTCTATAAGCACATATAGTTAGTTAGTTAGTTCAGTCGCTTAGTCATGTCCAACTCTTTGCAACCCCATGGAATGCAGTAGGCCAGGCCTCCCTGTCCATCACCAATTACCGGAGTTTACTCAAACTCATGCCCATTGAGTCGGTGATACCATCCAACTATAGGTGCATACTCTTCTTTTGTATGGATTGCTGTGAGTTATTGATATGTAACCTGTCTCCTATTGATGGATATTTAGGTTTTCTGCAGTCTTTTGCTAATGAATGATTTTTACACATGTGGGAGTATTTTTGTATGATAAATTCTTAAAAGTGGAATGGTTCCATCAGATGGTGTAGGCATCTGTAACTTTTATACATATCACTAAATTTCCCTCCATAGCGATTTTCCAATCTACACACCCATCAGCACAGTGTGTTGTCACATTTTTTCATATCCCTCAATCTGATAGGTGAAAAATGTCTTCTCATTGAAATATTACATTGTATTTCTGTTATTATGAGTGAATCCTATTGTTGCTATTCCTTGCTGAAATATTTCCTGGTTAGTGACTATCTGCCTTTTCAATTCAAGAAATCTTTCAGAATCTGATTAAAGGTACATACCCAATGCCCAGAAATATATGCACATATAACATACCCACAACCTTGCATTTACCTTCAGAAAATTCACAGTCCTTCTGAAAAGTAGTGTTTTTTGAAGTGTGGCCTAAGAACAACATGTGTCACAATCTCTTGGGAGCCTTGTTTAAAATGCAGATTCCTGAGCACCTCTCTGGGGTGAAGGAACCAGACTCTTTGCAAATGGATTGGGACATGGAACTCACATGTAAACACATTCTGATTATTTTAATACACACTAAAGCATCCCACAACCTAAAGACAACCATGGATCCAGGTTAAGAACCACTGTTGGCTTTCTGTCCACATCTGTAGATTCAACCAAATGCAGATGGAAAATAGTTGGGAAAAAATCCAGAAATTTCTGAAAAGAAAAGCTTGAATTTGCTATGCACTGGCAGCTATTTACATTGTATGCAAATACAATGTATTTATACATTGTATGAGTATATAAATGAGTGTTATAAATAATCTAGAAATGATTTGAAGTATACAGGAGGATATGCATAATTATTGTTGTGGTTGACAACAACGTATATGCAAATACTACACGATTTTAAATGAGGACTTGAGGATTTGAGAATTTTGCTATTCACAGGAGGGCTGGCACCAATCCCTGTCAGATAACAAGGGATGACTGTATTTGAAATCTGATAGGAAAATTGGAAAGAGGAAAACCCTCAAGATTTAAGACTCAAATGAGGGAGGAGTGACTGATGGGGAAAATGATACTTTTGTGCAGAGGTCTCTTAAATTATACCACGTGGTCAGTCAATTATAACAGCATCCCACTATGTGTGTGTATATGAGTGTGTGTAGGCAGGGGGGCAGAGAATTACACTTGGAGCTCTTTATCTTTTTTGATACGTAGCTAACAAATGACCTTTTCAGTATTTCTCTCTCCTTTTCCCTCTCTCCTCCCGTCTCTCATTTGCTCTCCTTTTATTAAAGCACAACGCACACCCTGACTCCAAGTGGAGAAGGTGCTGGTGAAGGGGAAGTGCCTCCTGTGCAGAGCAGGCTTGAGTAAAGGCCTGAGTGTTGCTGGAACAGGCCACGAATAAGGGTGATCGGAGTAGCACTGGATTTTTTCACAGAAGAGTGTGCCAAGAGCAAACGGTCACTTGGTTGTCAAGACTCAGCTCTTGACCCCTAGGGTCCAGAGGGCCAGTCTCCTGGCACTTTCTCCTCGTATAGCTACCTCCCCATGGGGACCCAGTGGCCTCCTTTGTTGATCAATGTCTGCTTCTCATGAAATATACTGTATGTTTTAACTACTGTCTTAGAGCAGTGTCTTTTAATTCTGTGGGCCTGTATCTGGATGAGGGCTTCCCAGATGGCACTAGTGGTAAAGAACATGCCTACCAATGCAGGAGACATAAGAGATATGGGTTCAATCCCTGGGTCGGGAAGATCCCCTGGAGGAAGGCATGGCACCCCCCTCCAGTATTCTTGCCCAGAGAATGCCCATAGACAGAGGAGTCTGGCGGGCTATACAGTCCATGGGGTCAAGAAGAGTTGGACACGACTGAAGTGACTGAGCTTATCTGGATGAACTCACCAAACACAATTTGCATAGAATGCCAGGGGTCCAGGAATTTCCTGAAACCCATCCAAGAGCTCCCAAAGTACTACTTCCCAAACTCTAGCCCTGGACTTCTGAGCATCTGGGTGACACAGGGAGCTTGTTAGAAATCCCAAGGCCCATGCCTCACTCCAGACCTACCAAGCCAGAAACTCTGGGGCCTCTGCCTGGACCAATTCTCCAGGTGGTTCTGACACTAAACTGTGGGACCCACTGGGTCAGAGTTAGGAAAACTGCTGGAGGATTCCTTCCTGTGTTGGGAGTGGGAGTGGGGAGTTCCTTTAGTTCCCAGTGAGCCCAGGCGAATGCAAGGCACTGGGGACCATCACATGGGCTTCACACACATGAGTCTCCAAAAAATAAGGCGAACACACTGCTTTTGTTTTCTTCCCAGATTAGCCTGTACTGGGGACTATGCTGGGAGACTGGGTCTGCTTGAGAGATGAGAAAATAGAACAGTCCAGCCTAAGAGCTCTTCAATGATTCTCTTTATAGATACAGTCTATCTCTCCACCCTCTCTACTGTAAACATTGGCTTGGAAATGAAGGTGGACAGTCTGCTGCTGCTCAGCAGGGAGAGGAGGCTCAGGTGAACTGAAGCCTGGGTAATGACAGCATCTGACCGTGGCAGCCTGCCTGGCTTCTGGCAGCCTGAGAGTGGCAGAGAGCAAGAGCAGGGAGGCACCACCATCTCCCCTGGTTCCATTGCCCAGGCACAGCCACCCAGCTCCCTCAGTGCAGCTCAGAGAGAGGCTGCTCTCTGGGGAGCTGTCTAACTCTCCAGGGAAGCCTCCCCATCCCACCCCTCACTGCTGCCTTCCAGCTAATATGCAGTCTTTATGGAGCTAGGGAAAGCAGCCCTCCTGGAGGGCTGCGTGTGCTCCTCCTGGGAGATGACTGGAAGAACCACAGCAGGGGGGAGGGAGGCAGGGGTGTACTGACTGCTTAGAACACCCACGGAAGATGGAAGATTCCACCAAACAGCCATTGCTGGGTCTTGCTGCGAAAGAGGCACGTGGATGTTTGTTTCATGGAACAATGAGGTACTTCCCAGGGGTCCCCTTGGGCATGGGGTTTACTCTGCCATCCTGGAGCGCAACTCAGCTCTCAGTCCCAAGAACCATCGGGCTCCAGTGGACACAATGAAGGATATATCAACAAGCGCTAAAGACTGATTCTCAAACTTGACCTCTGATTTGTGACGTATCAGTGACAGTTCTATCTGCAGCAGCTGTATGTTCCCGGCTTGATGTGGTTTGGGATGTGTGTGGGGGGGTGTGGGGGGACTAACTCCTCCCAGCTCCCAACTCTTATTTAAAATGTCTCACAATGGACTCTTCCCTTATGTCTAAAATCTTCACCATCAGGGGTGCTTCTTTGCATTAGGGGATGCATTCTCAGTGGAAGTGATTATCACCCCCCATGGACCGTAACCCGCCAGGCTCCTCTGTCCATGGTATTTCCCAGGCAAGAATACAGGAGTGGGTTGCCATTTCCTTCTCCGAGGGATCTCCCTGACCCAGGGATCAAACTCATGTCTCCTGCATTGTTAGGTGGTTTCTTTACCACTGAGCCACCTGGGAAGCCTGGGCTTATCAATGCCTGGGGCAGGGGGAATATTGTTTCTTAGGGGTGGATGTTACAGTGGTGTGTGACCTCCAAAACACACCAGTGCAGAACCAGATATACACTTCATCTGTGTCATTCAAATTTCATGGGGAGAAAGAGATTAGGAAAGAGATGTCTTAAAAGGCTCCTTAGTGGAGCAATAATGCAAAAAAAGAAAAAAAGGTTGAGAAACACTGGTCCGGGGGAAAGGTAAAGAAGTTCGAAGCCCAGGGCCAGATCTGGTTCTTGACCTGCTTGTGTGCACCTTAACCTGCTGTTTCTCTGGACATTGCTGTAGGAGGCCAGAAAAGAACACTTTCCCAGGCAGATTACCCTAGTTGAGTCATCGGGAGGGAAGCAGATTTGAAGTTGAAGATTTGTGACTAAACCAACTGGAATTTCAAGGCTGAAGCCTAAAGCCTAAATTAATTTCAAAAAGCAGCTTATCTTGCTCACACTCACCTCAGAATTCTCAGAATTTATAGCATCTCTTTCTGTCTCAAATTAGATGAAGTGAAGTGAAAGTGTTAATCACTCAGTCATGTCCAACTCTGTGACCCCATGGATGGTAGCTTGCCAGGCTCCTCTGTCCATGGAATTCTCCAGGCAAGAATACTGGAGTGGGTTGACATTTCCTTCTCCAGGGGATCTTCCTGACCCAAGATTGAACCTGGGTCTCCTGCATTGCAGGCAGACTTTACTGTCTGAAGCCATGGAGACAAATCAGATTTCTGATTCACAGATACTGTGAAGTAAGAAATGTTTGTTTTTTTAAGTCTCTAGATTTGGGAATAGCTAATACAGTAGATCTTCGATAAAATACTTATTGACTTAGTGAATTCTTGGTGACTTCCACATCCATGTGACTTCCACATCCTCAATGATCCTGCCTTTCATTTCACTCTAGTCACTCATTCTCTTGGCCACACCTGTGTCCTTGTCACCATCTAGAATATTCCACCTCTGAAATCATAAGACATTCCACCCTTTGACCACACCCTCCCATCCGTCCACCTCAGTTACTCTTAGCATACTAGTCCTTCAACCTCACAAGGACTCGGTCCACAAACACCATGTCACAGGTTGATTCCTAAGGAAGCAAACTCTTAGAGGGAGTTTAGTGTACAAGGCATTAATGAAGAAGTGTTCTTGGGATTAATACCTGTATTAAGAGAAAGAAGCAGAGACAGGCCCAGAGACAGTCTTGGTCAATCCCATAGGGGAGTTCTGAAGCTATAATAATCCTTAAGTGTTGTTCTGAGTTCAGCCAAGTTGGCCAGGCCTTTATGCTCATGTCTTAGTCAATCATCGAATGTAGGCCACTGGGGAAGTGGTGTGACTTCTTTGTGTAAGGAAGCTCTCTCTCTGTGGCTATGAAGCAATTCCTGAAGCCTCTGGCAGCACAGCTGAAGGCATTCCCAGCAACTGAGGCAACAAGTCCTTCACTGAAAGGTGGTCTGGGTGGGATATTACAGTTTACATCACACTTCAATCTATCAGCCTCTTTCCTGTCCTCACTTCCTTCCCTACTCAGCTTACATATCATTGTTCAATGCTCCAATTATACTCAAGTAAGTACCTTCAAGTGCTTATTCTATTGTCTTTCTGTGTTACCTGCTCAGGTAAAGCCTCCAATCTTAAGTGAATTCAAGTAACTTTCCCCATTCTTATAGCTGAGCTGCTGAACATAGAGAAAATCAAGTAACTGCACACCCTGGTGTTTCCATAAATCCATAGTCTCTAAACTCAACTGGTCCTCAATGATGTCTGCCTACCAATATCAGCATTCTACCACTCACAACTCCAGCTATTTCAAAACTTGTCCATGTCCTTCAAATCCATGAACATGGTATATTTCTCCATCTATTTGTGTCCTCTTTGATTTCTTTCATCAGTGTTTTATAGTTTTCTATGTATAGGTCTTTTGTTTCTTTAGGTAGATATACTCCTAAGTATTTTATTCTTTTTGTTGCAATGGTGAATGGTATTGTTTCCTTAATTTCTGTTTTCTCACTGTTAGTGTATAGGAATGCAAAGGATTTCTGTGTGTTAATTTTATATCCTGCAACTTTACTATATTCATTGATTAGCTCTAGTAATTTTCTGGTAGAGTCTTTAGGGTTTTCTATGTAGAGGATCATGTCATCTGCAAACAGTGAGAGTTTAACTTCTTTTCCTATCTGGATTCCTTTTATTTCTTTTTCTGCTCTGATTGCTGTGGCCAAAAGGTCCAAAACTATTTTGAAGCCCACACCCTCCAAACAGATGGCCTAACATCCTCTTCAAGGAGAAAATCATTACCAGAAGAGAATACCTGCAATTTCTTTCCAAAAAACCTCAAGGTAGACGCGATCTATTGATTCTACCTCTCCAGTAAATTTCAAACTCATTCACTTCTTACAAAGGTCTAATGCCACTTCCCTATTTCAAGTCACTATCCTTTTACATATGAATGGCTGCAGCTGTCTTCTAACTGGTCTTCTTGGCTCTATATTTTTCTTCACTCCCATTGGAGTAAAACATCAGGCTTATTTTCTCCTCTCTACCTTCACATGGAAGTTTCTCTGCACCGAAAATATTGTTCCTTTTACATCAACCCCTGTATCCTGGTGAATTCCTCCTTTCTGTTGAGGACTCAGTTTAACTGATCCCTCAGTAAGAACTTATTTGCCTCTTTAAACTTAAGATCCTGTGCAGCAGCTATATCTTTTCATAGTTCCTGTACTTCCTGTTTCATAGTATTTACACACCTTGTATTAGTTATCTATTGCTGTGTAACAAATTACCCTAAAACTTAGAGGCCTGAAAATAGTAAGCATTTATTGTTTCTCAGTGTCTGTGGGTCAAGAGTGGCTTAGGTGGGTGATTATGACTTAGGATTTCACATGAGGTTGTAAACAAAATGTTGACTATGTCCTCCCAGAGCAAGTGATCCAAGAAAGGGATAAAGAAGGAAACGGCAGTGCTTCTATGACCAAGTCTTGGAAGTCACACATCATTCTTTCTGCTACATTCTATTTGTTAGAAATGAAACACTGAATCCAACCCACACCCAAGAGGAGGGGAATTAAGTTCCACCTCTTGAAAAGAAGAGCATAACAGAATTTGTGGACATGTTTTAAAGCCACCATATACACTTTCATAATTGTATATTTGCTAGCTTGTCTTCACTAGACTGTAAGTTCCATTGGTGCAGGTGTCATGTCTGTCTACTTCACTCTTGTGTCTCCAACATCTAGCACAGTGTCCAGAGCATAATGGATGTTCAATAAGAGTTTGCTTAGTAAAGGAAAGAATTAATTAACTTAGAGCTCTTATGAGAATGAGGAAGGAGATACTACAAAATGCTTTATGAATCACTAACCTCTTAGGTCAAATTAGTATTTCAGGTTAGCTTTGGAGAGACTGGGGTCCAATTGGTATAGAGTTATGTGACAAGAATAAAAACCCTGATGGAGGCATTGCTAGATGGCTCTGCATCTAACACTGAAATGTCCTTATCTGAAGATACTGAACCTTGGAAATAGTTCCTGAAGAACTAGGAGAGCATGTGACACTTTTCTGCCCACCTCTGGTAAGGAGATAAATGGTAGAACCAAGATTTTTACTTTCATTCTGGACCTGACAAATTCTTCTGGAACTGATATATTCTGACTCATTAGATCACAATGAGATGGAATTATCGGGACACTAACAGACATGAACAGACTGTTAAACAGTCTCTAGATAGTACCAGCATACTTTCTAGTCCTGTCTGAAGTGGAGAATCACCAGGAACTCAAACAGTACAAACTGTGGCCGCTAGTGCTTGAAGGTATTGATGGCAGTGATTTCCTCACCAAGATAGGTCCATTGTGTGGTTTTAGATATTATTCTTGACTTTTTTTCTTCAAGGCTTGCTCTCCATCCCTCACGATTACCCTGCAAACTACCATAATTAACCCATTTTCTGCTTAAATCAACTAGGGTCAGTTTCTGTTGCCTATAACTAAGAATCTGACTAATACAGAGAAGTCAAGTGACTTGCCCAAAGTCATTCAATCAGGGAACAGTTAAATTTTGCCTCAAATGTGAATATCTCTGACTCCAAGGCCTAGACTCCTAACCCTTCCTTCCTTCCTGGGCAAGGCTTTCTCTCCAAAGAGCACGTCTACACACAGTTCAAGTCCGACCCTAACAGCAGCATATTGAACAATAGTCTGACAAAAATTATGGAGTTTCTAGTCTACAAAATAGTCTAGGGTCTTGGGTTGAGGGTGGAAGATCACACAAGAGATGAAAGGGGTATTTCTTTCAGGAGAGCAAGTACACACTCACACTTAAAAAACCAAGTGGTCTAAAAATCAGTGTCATTAAAGGGTTAGAAATTGCTGTGGGGAGCAGAGTTCTTAGAAAGAAGAAATGATGTCCAACTTGGGAAGTCAGAAAAAGCACAAGAGGGTGGCATTAATCCAAACTATAGGAAATTCTACAGGATGAACTGCTTGTTTTCTTCAACAAATACATTACAAAGAATAAAGAAAAAAGAAAGAGGGGTGCCTAGAGATACTTAAGAACCTTATCAAAGATGCTCAATATCCCTCATCATCAGGGAAATGCAAATCAAAACCACTATGAGATATCACCATACACCTGTTTGAATGGTTATTATCAATAAGACAAGAAAAAACAAGTGTTGGCTAGGATGTGGAAAAAAGGGAACCCTAACACACTGTTGGTGGGGATGTAAATTTGTTCAACCATTATGGAAAACAGTGTGGAGTTTCCTCAAAAAATTGCCGTATGATCCAATAATCCTACTTCTAGGTATATACCCAAAGAAAATGAAATCACTATCTCAGAGATATGTGCACCCCCATGTTCATTGCAGCATTATTCACAATAGTCAAGACATTAAAATAACCAAAGTGTTCATTGATGGATGACTGGATAAAGAAAATATGGTGTATTATATACAATGGAATACCACTAGGCCATAAATAGAAAGAAATCCTGTCTTTTGTGACAACATGGATAGACCTTGAGGGCATTGTGCTAAGTGAAATAAGTCTAACAGAAATAGATGAATACTATAGGATCTCATTTATATGTGGAATCTAAAAAACAAAACTCAAATTCAGGGAAACAGAAAGTGGAAAGGTGGATGCCAGGGGTTAAGGGGTAAAGGGGGATATACTAGTCAAAGGGTACAAACACCTAGTTAGAAAATAAATAAGTTCTGGAGATCTAATACACAACATAGTGACTATAGTTAGCAATATCATATTATATACTTGAAAGTTGCCAAGAGAATATGGATGTGTTAGCTAACTCCATTGTGGTAATCATTTCACAACATATATGTGTGTGAAATCATCACATTGTACACCTTAAATTTACACAATGTTTTTGGTTTTGTTTTTTTAGATTCCACATGTAAGTAATCATATGGTATTTGTCTTTCTGTGTCTGGCTTGTTTCACTTAACATAGTGCCCTTATGATCCATCCATGGTGTCACAAATGGGAAGATTACACTTTTTTTTTTAATTTTTATTTCTTATTTTTTCAGTGGGTTTTGTCATACATTGATATGAATCAGCCATAGAGTTACACGTATTTCCCATCACGATCCCCCCTCCCACCTCCCTCTCCACCCGATTCCTCTGGGTCTTCCCAGCCCACCAGGCCCGAGCACTTGCCTCATGCCTCCCACCTGGGTTGGTGATCTGTTTCACCATAGATAATATACATGCTGTTCTTTCGAAACATCCCACCCTCACCTTCTCCCACAGAGTTCACAAGTCTGTTCTGTACTTCTGTGTCTCTTTATCTGTTTTGCATATAGGGTTATCAAAAATATGGAACGCTTCACGAATTTGCGTGTCATCCTTGCGCAGGGGCCATGCTAATCTTCTCTGTATCGTTCCAATTTTAGTATATGTGCTGCCGAAGCGAGCACAGATTACACTTTATTTTTTATGGCCAGTTTCCATTATGTATGTATGTGTGTATATATACACACATATATATAATAAAATATGTATTATATATGTATATACATATATAATACATATTTTGTGTATATATATATACACACACACACATATGTATAAAATAAAATATGTGTATTATATGAGTGAGTGAGTGAGTGAGTGAAAGTCGTTCAGTCATGTTCGACTGTTTGTGGCTATAACCAGCCAGGCTCCTCTGTCCATGGAATTCACCAGGCACGAATACTGGAGTGGGTTGCCATTTCCTTCTCCAGGGGATCTTCCTGACCTAGGGGTTGAACCCAGATCTCCTGCATTGCACGCGGACTCTTTACCATATGAGCTACCAGAAAGAAAAGAAAGTGAAGTTGCTCAGTCGTGTCCAACTCTTTGCCACCCCACGGACTGTAGCCTACCAGGTTTCTCCATCCGTGGGATTTTCCAGGCAAGAGTACTGGAATGGGTTGCCATTTGAAGTCCTCTAATGAAAATGTAATATATGTATCAAACATTATCTGTCATTGGACTTTTGGATTGTTTTCATATATTGGCTATTGTAAATAATGCTGCAATTAACACAAGGGTGCACATATCTTGTTAGTAGTTTCATGTTTTTTGGATAAATCCCTAAAAGTGTAATTGCTCGATCATATGGTAGTTCTATTTTTAATGTTTTAGGAAACTCTATATTGTTTTCCATAAAAGCTGCACCAGTTTACAGTCTAATCAACTGCACATGAGAGTACCCTTTTCTCCATATCGTCACCAATACTTGTTATTTCTTATGTTTTTGATAATAGCCGTCCTAGAAAAGGCAGAGGAACAAGAGATCAAATTGGCAACATCCACCGGATCATCGAAAAAGCAAGAGAGTTTCAGAAAAACATCTGTTGCTGCTTTATGGATTATGCCAAAGCCTTTGATTGTGTGGATCACAATCAACTGTGGAAAATTCTGAAGGAGATGGGAATACATGACCACATGACCTGCCTCTTGAGAGACTTGTATACAGGTCAGGAAGCAACAGTTAGAACTGGACATGGAACAACAGACTGGTTCCAAATAAGAAAAGGAGTATGTCAAAGCTGTATATCGTCACTCTGCTTATTTAACTCGTATGCAGAGAACATCATGAGAAATGCTGGGCTGGATGAAGCACAAGCTGGAATCAAGATTGCCAGGAGAAATATCCATAACCTCAGATATGCAGATGACACCACCCTTATGGCAGAAAGCGAAGAAGAATGAAAGAGTTTCTTGATGAAAGTGAAAGAGGAGAGTGAAAAAGTTGGCTTAAAGCTCAACATTCACAAAACTAGGATCATGGCATCTGGTCCCATCACTTCATGGCAAATAGATGGGGAAACAGTGGAAATAGTGGCTGACTTTATTTTTGGGGGCTCTAAAATCACTGCAGATGGTGATTGCAACCATGAAATTAAAAGATGCTTACTCCTTGGAAGGAAAGTTATGACCAATCTAGACGGCATATTAAAAAGCAGAGACATTACTGTGTCCACAAAGGTCCATCTGGTCAAGGCTATGGTTTTTCCAGTAATCAGGTATGGATGTGAGAGTTGGACTGTGAAGAAAGCTGAGCGCCGAAGAATTGATGCTTTTGAACTGTGGTGTTGGAGAAGACTCTTGAGAGTCCCTTGGGCTGCAAGGAGATACAACCAGTCCATCCTAAAGCAGATCGGTCCTGGGTGTTCATTAGGAAGGGCTGATGTTGAAGCTGAAACTCCAATACTTTGGCCACCTGATGAGAAGAGCTGACTCATTTGAAAAGACCCTGATGCTGGGAAAGATTGAGGGCAGAAGGAGAAGGGGACAACAGAGGATGAAATGGTTGGATGGCATCACCAACTCGATGGACGTGAATTTGGGTAGACTCTGGGAGTTGGTGATGGACAGGGAGGCCTGGTGTGCTGCGGTTCATGGGATCGCAGAGTCAGATACGACTGAGCAACTGAACTGAACTGAACAGATGTAAGGTGACATCTCATTGTGGTTTTGATTTTCATTTCCCTGATGATTAGTGATGCTAAGTACCTTTTCATGTACATGTTGGCCATCTGTATGTCTTCTCTGGAAAAATGTCTGTTTTGTTCCTGTGTCCATTTTTTAGTAAAAAAATTTTTTGCTATTGAGTTCTTTATATATTTTAGATATTAAGCCCTTTTCAGACATATGATTTTCAAATATTTTCTCCCATTCCATAGGTTACCTTTTAATTTTGTTGATGTTCATACAGTTATATATCAATTATATCTCAATAAAACTGGGAAGAAAGAAGTTTGGGAAATATTAAGAAAAAAAGAGAGACTTATCGATGAATTGCAATGTATATAGATCTTATTTTTCCTGATTCAAAAAATTATTTTAAAAAACAAAAGAAATAATATGTATACTAGATATTTAATGATATTATGGAATTTCTTAATGATATTAAGTAATTTAGTGAGATGATGGTATAGCTATTTTTGCAAAGAGTTCTTTTGTTACAGAGATACACAGTGAAATGATTATAGATGGAATGTTATAACAACTGGGATTTGCTTCAAAATAATAGCAAGAGAGTGGCACTATAAAGGAAATGAGAATGAACATAAATTGATAATGTCTTAATCTGGATAATGGATAAATTTGGTTCATTGTACTGTTCTTTAAACTTCTTTAACTGTTTGAAATATTCCATAGAAAAAAGTTACAAAAGGAGGAGGAGGAGGCATTACAGAGAGTGAGCTCTGGAGTCACATTGCCTGACTTCATATTCTTCCTCTGCCTTTAACAAGTATGTGCCATGAGGCCAGTCAGGATAGAAGGGACCTTAGTGATAGAAGGGACCTTGGTGATAGAGGCTCTGCAATCTTGTAATACCACCATAGCAACATGTGGCTTCTGAAGGTGCTGCAGAAGGGGAAGAAAAAAAACAGGAGGGATTTATGAGAGGTTTTTAAGAGCCAGGCCAGAAATGGCTTGCATCTTTTCTGTGCATATTATATTGGTCAGAAGCCAGCCACATGGTCTTAGCCTAATTGCAAGGAAAGATGGGAAAATGTGTGCCCAGGAAGCGGAAGATGAAATTGATTTGATGAAACATGCTTGTGCCACAAAGTTACTTAACTTCTTGTGCTTTAAGTTTGCTCCTCTGTAGAATGGGGGTGATAATGATAACATGTATCTCACAGATTTAAATGTTAGATGGGTTAATACATGTAAATCTCTCAGACTAAGGCCTATTCCAGAGTAAGTGCTTAATTTTTTGTATCTATGTGTTTTTCTAAAAATGGGCATATTGGGAACATTATTTTCAGCCAAGATAGGGGTTGGTGAAGCAGGCTACTTTACAACATAGGGGACAGCATGAGCAAAAAAGCAAAATGGAAGTGTGGGATGTGTTCAGGAAACAATGGGTGTTTGGTGTGCAAAGGAGGATGGGGTCATATCTGGAATGATTGGTTGGAGATTGATCATGAAGAGCCTCAAATACCTAAACTTAGCATTGAAAAAATGGTGGCAGTGAGATGACAAAATATCGTAGAATCATATAGAATTATAATACTGAAAGAATTGCTAGTCCAATCTTCTCATTTTACAGAGAATGTAATTAAAACAAAGAGAATTCAATGACCTATCCATTGGGACACAACTTGCTGATGGTGTGGCTGAAGTGAGTTCAATCTTCTTAACTCCCTAGCCTCTGGTTTTCCACCATACTTTGCTCCTTTTAACGATTGTAAGAGACTTTAGGGAGATGAAATTGTCAGGTTCTAATCTCGAGTTGCAAGTTACTTCAACTCTGGGTGACAAGTTTCCTTTTCTGTAAAATGCAGGTGTGCCGCACAATCTATAAGGTTTCCTTTCTAGCTCTAAAATTAGATTTACATTAGAAATGAGAAAGTTTGGAAATAGTTCATTTTGATAGTCTAATACAGAGATTGATACTTGTCCCTGGAATCAGTTCTCCTTCCTTCATATAGAGCACAAAATTTTAAACTGGGAATATTGCTGCCAAAATAAATCTTATATCTCTACCCTCCCTTGGAACTATGAGTGGCTATGTGACTAAGTTCTGGCCAATGGGCTATAAGCTATGTTTTGGTGGTGGATACAACTTTTAGGAGGTATCCATCAGAGGGGGATACTTCTGTCTTTCCTTCTTCCTACTGGCAGGAATGCAGACACGATAGCTGGAGCTGGAGCAACCATCTTGAATCATGATGTGACATTGGCCCATGCATGGAAGATGTGTGTTGAGAAATGAAGAACAACAAGGTGAAAGAACTCTGGATGCCAATGATCGTGGAGACTTCACTAACCCTGGACTTCCTATGTTTACATTCACAAGAAAAAAATATCTACCTTGTATAAACATTGTCATTTTGGATGTTCTGTTGCTTGCAACTGAACCTATATTATAATTGATACAGGAGAAAACTGATGTACCCGATTGGACTGAGAGCCTGAACAATCAACAGGTTGGCAGCAGTGACTCTAGGAAAACACAAGTGAGTTGAGGATTACTCCAAAGTTTTGAGCCTGAATGACTGTTTACAGAAATAGGAAAGTGGGAGAAAGAGAGGGTATGAGAGGAAAGAGCAAGAGATCATGTGAACATTTAGTGCCAAGATGACACCAAATGCAGGCGCTCAGAAATAACTTGAACAGGGAGGAACTCGGCCTTCTCTCAAAGACTCCCCCAGTTACTTCTGTGACTCTTCTTGAACATTTCACTTTATTCTTGGAAATATGTTCTCTCATGTTCTTTCACTCTAGGTTCCTTATCAAAGTCCCTTATTATTGCTTCTGGCCCCACGAGAATGCTCTGGACCATGCACAGCTGTCCTCTGCTGATGGCCATCCTGAATGGCACTATTGTCTGCAGCAGCGTGGTAAGAGGCGGGGGTGGGGCGTTGAGACTAGTCTTTCCTCAACTTTGTGACTCACTTTTTCACCTGCCAGGAAGCAGCACGTTTTATGCCGAGAATCACACAGAGTCCAGAGCCTGGTTCTAGTTGAACTCAAAACTAATCTCTTTGGAACCAGTAAGGCACAGACCCAGTAATTGTGGTGGACAGACTCTAAGATGGCCCTTAATAATCCCTGTTTCCTGGTATATCCTTGCCTAATTCCCTCCTCTTGGGTGTAGGCTGGCTTAAAAACTTGCTTCTAACCCATGGAATATGAAAAGGGTGATGGGAAGTCACTTCTCTGATTATGTTACATAAGATTTTAACTCTGTCTTGCTGACTGATTCTTTCCAGTGCATTCATGGCCTGCATGCTTTCATGAAGCAAGGAATCTGTTGGAGAGACCCACCTGGCAAAGAATTGAGGAAGGACTCTAATCAACATTGAGAAGAGAACTGAGGCTCTCAACCCAAAAACCCACGAAGAACTGAACCACACCAACAACCGCATGAACTTGGATCTAGAGCCTTCCCCAGTCAAATCTTCCAATGAGACCCCTGGCTAACACTTTGATAGCAACATTGTGAAAGACTTTGAAACAAAGGACCCATTTCCATTTAAGCTATACCCAAATTCCCAAGTCACAGAATCTATAAGATAGTAAATGTGTGCAACTTTTAGTCAAATTTCTGGTAAATTACCAATTTATCACAGTGATTGATAACTTGCACAGTAGTATTTCCTCCATTCTTCTCATCTCTCCTCAGGCTTCTGATGCCTTCACCCCCAAATCCCTTCCATGTGTATCAACATATGTAACTATTAATATATTTCTTCAGGGATCACCAGCCCACTGGTTCGGCAAGCATAGAGTTTTGACATCATATTTTGGGCTACAACCTGGACAAATAAATAATCAAATATAAGGACTTATCATTCCTTTACTTGTTTGTACAACACAGCTTAATTTAACTCTAGATTCACCTTCTGGCTTCTCATATTTTTTCAAATCTCGATATGTTTTATTTCTCCCAAAGTTATCCTGGATTCTGTGGTTCTGTGAATGTATATGTGCTCTGGTGCTCAGTCATGTCCAACTTCTTGCAATCCCATGGGCTGTAGCCCATCAGGCCCCTCTGTTCATGAGATTTTCCAGGCAAGAGTACTAGAGTGGGTTGCCATTTCCTTCTTCAAGGGATCTTCCTGACCCAGGGATCTTCTTGAACCCATGTCTCCTGCATTGGAAGGTGGATTCTTTACCATTACGCCACCTGGGAAGCCCTCTGAGGCTCCACAGAGAGTCAATTATGAAGTCTCTAGCTGCTCACAGATGCCTCTCTCAGAGCCTTGACTGCTTTATTCAGCTGGCTTTAGTTCATAGAGCTACTTAGGTTTTAGTTTTGATTTTCCAGGCTCCAGGAAAGAGGATTCCACTCTAGGTCTTTCAGACTACCCATGTCTCCATTCTTCCTCTGGGCTAAGTTTTCCCATTCTGAAGGTATTTACAAAAACTTCTATGTTCTGCCCAAGTCTGCCTCCGTTTCTGATTTTTCCTTTTATTTTCATGTGCTTTAGCAACCTATAATTTTGTCAACTGGTCACCCTGAAATGAAGGTACATGTATTGTTCCATAAAAAATAATTTTAGGGGCTTCCCTGGTGGCTCACAGGTAAAGAATCTGCCTGCCAATGCAGGAGACATGGGTTCAATCCCTGATCCAGGAAGATCCTACATGTCGCAGAGCAACCAAGCCCATGTGCCACAACTATTGAGCCTGTGCTCTAGGGCCCAAGTGCTACAACTAGTGAGCCTACGTACTGCAACTACTAAAGCCCATGTGCCCTAGAGCCCATGCTCTGTAACAAGAGAAGCCACCACAATGAGAAGCCTGTGTACCTCTACTAGAGAGTAGCCCCTGCTCAAAGCAACTAGAGAAAAGCTGGCATAGCAATGAAGAGCCAGCACAGCCAAAATTAAATAAATTAAATTTAAAAATTGACATTTTTCATAAAACTCTACATTTTATATTTATTTTTATATATATTTATTTTTGATATATTAACATTTTTTCTATCTCTTCCTAACAGCTATACCATTTTCTTCAATCTACGTGCACAAATCAAAAAACCTCAACAGTTATTTGTGCTGTATGGCTCTTGTTTTCATATGTATCTGATGCTAAATACCCTGCTATTCATTGTCATTAAGTATTTGTAATCCATGTTTATCACCTGTATGTAAACTCTATGGAAATATCTTTCTCAGGATGTTTTTCTAGTCTAAATTCAATTAACTCAACAACAAGCTCCATACAGCAAACATGGGTGATGCATCTACCGTGAGTTGGATGCTAGGGATACAAAGATGACCAAGACATGAATTTTACCCTCAAGCAGCTCACAAACAAGAGGTCTCACTTGTCCCTATGAGAGACAGATAAGTAAACCAATGTTTGTAATACCATGTGTTAAGTGCTATGTTCAAAGTGTATTCAAAGGGCTATAGGAGGGACTTCTCTGGTGGCACAGTGGATAAGAATCTGCCTGACAATGCAGGGAAGACAGGTTCGATCCCTACTTGCCATGGAGCAAGACAGGAAGATCCTACTTGCCATGGAACAACTAAGCCTGTGTGCCACAACTGCTGAAGCCCGCATGCCCTAGAGCTGGTGCTCCACAACAAGAGAAACCACTGCAATGAGAAGCCCGAGCAGCGCAATGAAAAGTAGCCTCCACTCTCTGAAACTAGAAAAAACCTTCATGCAGCAACGAAGAGCCAGAGCAACCAAAAATAAAAATAAAAAAATAAATATATATTTTTTAGAAAAGGGGCTATGCGAGCACACTGGTGGAAATGAATAGTTTCCCTAGGTGGGTAGGTGGGAGGGAGAAATTTAATCTAGAAGGTAGCTTTTGAGATGCACTTTGAAGCCTGAGTGGCATTTTTGCATGTGAAGAAGGACAACAGTACATTCTAGGCAGAGAGGACATATTATGCATGTTGGGAAAGATATTTATTTAAAACTGCTTTTAAATAGTGCTTAACAGATCTTAAAATTGATTTCAAGTGGTTTCATTATGCCTTCTCCTAATGTTTCAGAGCTACTTCAAATGGTGAAAAAAAATCTTAGGATTTGAAGTAGATGGTAAGGATATTTTCAACCCCCAGATTAGAACACATGATCTGAAAAATACAACTGTAATTTTAGGGAATAATAGAACAGATCCATCTGGGAAAATCAGGTCAGAACATACATTGTCTTAAATCCTAGTGTGTAGAAACTCCAGATGGAGAAAGTCATGATTACAACCCTTGACAATCAGACAACTCAATCAGAATGTCTGAAGCATATAGTAGTGTTGGTCACTCAGTCGTGTCCAACTCTTTGTGACCCCACAGAATGTAGTCTGCCAGGCTCCTCTGTCCATGGGATTCTCCAGGCAAGAATACTGAAGTGGGTTGCCACCCCCTTCTCCAGAGTATCTTCCTGACCCAGGGGTCAAACCCAGGTCTCCTGCATTGCAGGCAGATTCTTTACCATCTGAGCTACAGGAAAGTCTGAAGAATGCTTCATGGAATTGGCCAGCTCTTGGGAACCAGTCACATTAGAGACTCTACCATGGGAGTCCAGCCATTCTAATAGTCTTATCTTTTGGCCGCAAGAGTCAGACACTCCAGGTCACGCAGGGGGTACAAAGTGTTGAGTGGAATGCCTCGTGGGATTCTGGGGTATGTCAAAGGACCAAAGGTAGATTGAAGTAGTCAAGGCTCAGAAATAGCAGAAACCAAGGCACGCCAAAAGCATACACCGGAGGAGCAAGGATCATAAACTCCGGGAGTCACACAGGGTTGAAGTAGGCTATAGTGATCTGGGGCAGTTGTTACTTCCCTCTAGCCAAATGTTGCTATATAGAAATTTGGCCCATTGCCACCAGATCCAGTAAAGTCAGAATTGTGGGTTATTTCACATTCCCTGATTTTAAAACATTTACTAGTAATCCACATTAAAACAAAAGACACTGTAAGGGCCCAGAAAAACACATGTCTTCAGTTTCTGCTCCAAAGTGCTGCCATTAGGCATAGAGAATGGACTTACAGACATAGCAGGGGAAGAAGAGGGTGGGGCAAACTGAGATAGCAGCATTAACATATATACACTACCAGGCATAAAGTAGAGAGCTAGTGGGAAAGTGAAAGTCACTCAGTAGTGTCCGACTCTTTGTGACCCTGTCTAGTCCATGGAATTCTCCAGGCTAGCCTTTCCCTTCTCCAGCGGATCTTCCCAACCCAGGGATCGAACCCAGGTCTTCCGCATTGCAGGCAGATTCTTTACCAGCTGAGCCACAAGGGAAGTGCTAGAGGGAAGCTGCTATATAACACAGGGAGCCCACCCTGGAGCTATGTGATGACCTAGAGGGGTGGGATGGGGGATTGGAGGGAGGCTCAACAGGGAGGGAATATGTGTATATATATATATATATATATATATATATATATATATAAAATTTCATAGCAGAAACTAACACAACATTATAAAGCAATTATCCTCCAATTAAAAACTGGAAACAAAGCGCTGCCATTAATGTGACTCAATTCTAGCACCTTGTCCTCTCTGACTTGCTCCATTCACAGTTCATGTTTTCTGGAGAGAAAATTCCATTGACCTGATCTGTGCCAAGGATCTGTCTCAGACTTACTCAGCTATGACCTGAGGGCAGAGTCACTTAGTACAAGTATGGCTACCGAGTGTGTGTCGGGGGGAGATTCCACCATTATGTATATAAAGGGTCATTCTCAGGGAATAATAATCATGACTAGCACATACTGAGTGCTTACCATGTGCTACCCAGTAATCTAAGTAATGTGTATTATTTCATTTAAACCTCACAACAAGCAAATGAGGGGACACACTGATTCCCCTATTACAAATGAAGAAATGAGGCTCAGAGAGGTTATAGATGATTTGCTGGAAGTCACACAGCTAAGGGTGGGAAAGCTGGACAGTCTGCTCCCTGATTCCATGCTTTTAACCACTTCAGCCAAATCCCTCCCTAACAGAAGGGGGATTGTGATCCAGGCAGCCACCTCACTTGTTTGATTGGGTGAGAAGTTTCAGGAAGGACATGCATGACAGAGTTAGAAATGAACGGAACACTGGTCTGCCAGATTCTGACATCCAGGAAACTGACTCTCAGAATGGAAAAGTGGCTTGTCCTCAGCAGGCTAGGACCTCCGAATCCCCTGCCTTTTGTATATTCTCCCATTCTCAGTCAATCAGCCTCACTAACCACACTCCCTAACACCTTATTTACATTTACTCTCTAACACCTTATTTACATGGGGTCCCTTAAAAACACTCCTCCATTTTTTTTTTCATGCAGTTCAGCCTCTCAGCTGCAATTCTGTATATCCACCCTTTTATCCCAGATCTGCCTGGGGGCTTCCCAGGTGGCACTAGTGGTAAAGAATCTGCCTGTCATTGCTGGAGACACAAGAGACTCGGGTTCGAGATGTGGGTTCGATCCTTGGGTTGGGAAGATTCCCTGGAGTAGGAAATGGCAACCCACTCTAGTATCCTTGCCTGGAAAATTCCATGGACAGAGGAACCTGATGGGCTACAGTCCATGGGGTCACAGCTTCAGACGTGACTAAGCACACAAACACACGCTACTTGTTTATTTAGGAAAATCAAGGGAAACCCTAGAATGCCTTCCAGGGCAGGAAGCACATCATTTCCCACCTGCATTATTATTTTCTATTTGTCAGAGTTTACCAGTCATGGAGAAAAATCAGCCCTGGCCAGAAGTCCAAAACTGTCAACAAGTACTCAGAGGTTAAACTCTAGAGGCTAGTGTCCACTGCCATCCTTGCCACACTGTCAGGTTAAGCTTGGGTTGAAAGCATGTGTTACCTACAGATGTCGAAAATGAAAAGAATGAGTTCAGGGAATATGCTGGTGCTTGGGCCAGCCTTGACAAGTGATCTGGAACTTCACAACACGTGGCAAATCTCAGGCCTGGTGGTCCATGCTGTGTGCTTTGGGGAGCACACCCAAAGCCTGTGCTTTGGGCATCAGGCCCTCTGAGAGAAGACTGTAGTGAGGAAAGGGCCTGAGCGTGGGTCAGACAGTGGAAAGCGGAGAGTAGAAGAAAGGCAGAACTGAAGTTAGGCAACCTTTTCAAGTCACGTACTTTTGCCTTCATTCTCATGTTACCCTCTTGGTTAAAGCCTCTGGAAAGAACCTGTTATAACCATCCCCGCTGATAGATGCTGACCCTTCTCAGGGGGACTGATGTTCTCATCGGCTATTCTCACTTGAGACTCATGTACCCCTGGAACAGGTGGTGCGTGAATGGACTTTAGAAAATTCAAGAATCTTCTGAAATTGTTTGTTAAATGCTGTAAGTGTGTGCATTTTTCTAAAAAAAAAGCAGTCATACATCTGATCAGATAGTTAAGGGGTCCTTGATCTCTCTCTCTCTCTCTCTTTTTTTTTTTTTTTTGGCTGCACTGTGTCTTAGTTGCAGCATGCAGGATCATTTATGTGTGGCATGTGGGATCTAGTTCCCTGACCAGGAATCGAACCCAGACCCCCTGCGTTGTAAGTTCAGAGTCTTAACCACTGGACTACCAGGAAAATCCCAGTCCATGATCCATTTTTTTTTAAAGTACAAACCACTGGGCTTCCCTTGTGGCTCAGCTGGTAAAGAATCTGCCTGCAATGCAGAAGACCTGGGTTTGATCCCTGGGTTGGGAAGATCCGCTGGAGAAGGGAAAGGCTACCCACTCCAGTGTTCTGGCCTGGAGAATTCCATGGACTCTATAGTCCATGGGGTTACAAAGAGTTGGACACAACTAAGAAACTTTCACTTTCACAAACCACTTTGCTTGGGAGCTTTAATGTGAAGAAATACACTACAAATTGTGTTGTTTCAGGAGCAATGAGATCGGGGAGGGGGGTCGGGGATTTCTCCCAAAGTCCTTACAAATCTCATGGAACTCATGAATGAAGTCACAGAGATGTTGCCTGGGAGAGGCAGGTTGTCTTGAGACAGACCAATGGAAACTGGAGGGGCAGGCAGCCACAGAGGCAGCAGAGATGTTAGGGGAGTTGGAAGGGAGGTGGAATCAAATCAAAGCCAGTTTGAAGTAAGTCAAGCAGAGGAGCCAATCTAAAAGTGCTCTGCAGGTCTCAGCTGAATGAAAGAGATGGGATCTGAATGGCTGGGAACAGAAGCCATCTTGAAGAAGATTTGTGTTTAACTGTGATGTTTAATATCCCTTTGCAAGGCAAAACAGTAGCAATCAATGTGAAAGTAAGGGAGCAGCTGCTGCTTCCCAAATACTGTCAACAAGACAGAAAATGTGCGAGGTGTTGTGAATAATGGCTGTAATTAAAGCACTGCAACAATTCTGGTAGGATAAGCAGGGCTCCCAGGGTTATGATGATCAAGTTCAGTCTCCAAAGCACTGCCTCTGTGTGTGTGTGTGTGTGTGTGTGTGTGTGTCCATGTGTGCAAGTGCACTTGAGTATACACATATGTACACATATGTCTATGCACAGAAATGTGGAGAGTTGAAAGAAAAGAAAGACAGAATCTGGAGAAAGTATCTTGGAGAGGAAGGTGAGATGGATGGGACTTGATGTTAGGGGATGATAAGACAGGAGGAAAGGGAGAAGATGAAGAAGAGAGAAAGAAAGAAGAAGAGTTGATTTCATGTTCTGTGGGTCAAGGGTCAGCAACCTACCTTACCTGACCACCTATATAAAGTAGGTCTACATACACACACACAATCACACACACACACAGAGGTAATCATTTTCACTACATACAATTCCTTACAATAATCCCCTCCCTCTCTCTCTGTTTCTTACTTGTTTACTGCTTTCTTTATCTCTTTGTACATCCCATGAGGGCAATGACCACATGTGCCCCATTTACAACTTGGTAGTAGTCAGTTTAGGCTAAGTGCAGCTTGTGGGATCTTAGTTCCCTGACCAGGGATTGAACTCATGCCCTTGGCAATGAAAGTGTGTGGAGTTTCTAACCACCAGACTGCCAGGGAATTCCCTGAGTGCTCTACTTTTGATAGTTCTTTAAAACAGGTTAAGCTAAGAAATCCATAGCCCCAAGCAGACAGAAATATATTCCCATATTTATGTTTTACCTAAGCTGGAAACTCTGGCCTTACCTCTAGATTGTCCACTTTTGCTGCTACTTCCTTCATTCTTATTCCTTTTCATCATTTGCCTGCACTGATCTGAATTACCTTACCTCTCTTTTCTGCTGCCATTCACCAGTCTCTTACCTCCCAGTCCATCTTTTACATTGCCGCCCCAATGGCTCACCTTCCTAAAACTAAGGCTAGATTCCCTTCATGCCACATTTAAAACCATAAGTGGCTCCCCATTCCTTATAATCCAAGCCACTATGGACAGCATTTTTTCTCATAATTTTTTAAATCTTGTGTGTGTGTGTGTGTGTGTGTGTGTGTGTGTGTGTGTGTGTATTAGGGCTTCTCTGGTGGCTCAGATGGTAAAAAAATCTGTCTGCAATGCAGGAGACCAGGGTTCGATCCTCTGCAGAAGGGAACCCACTCCAGTATTCTTACCTGGAAAATCCCGTGGACAGAGGAACCTGGCAGGCTACAGTCCATGGGGTCACAAAGAGTCAGATACAACCGAGCAACTAGCACACACACACACACACACACACACACACACGCTGCAGTAACAAACGGTTCCCCAAACAAAGACTTATTTCTTGTTCATATTTATTATATGCTGGCCATGGGTTGGTAACGGCTGTGCTCCATGTGTCTTCACTCTGGGACCCAGGTTCACAGAGTGGCCCCTATCTGGGATACTGATATTCCCATAGCAGACAGAAGACAGACCATAGCGTTATCATGCTATGGCTCTGAAAGCTTCTGCTTGGAAATGGCATAGTCACTACTGCTGAGTTGAACAAGATGGGCAAGTTTATAATATATATGTCACTCAGGCATGGGTGACAATAAACTTAGGCAGTAATACATTCTGCTGCATCACTGCATTCTCGGCACCTAGTGCAATTCTTGGAGCCAAGTAGACCATCCAATCAATGGTGCTCTGTGGTCCTTAGCTATTGGGAGTTTTTGTTCTAATGTGTGATGTGAGATTGGCCATAAGAACTTCCTCCTGGTTTGTATTATATGATATAGAAAAGCAATATTTTCTCAGGCTTATGTAATGTGTAAACAAAAGCATATTCAGAAAAAAAATTGCTCTTTTTATTGCTTTGTAGCACACAAGTCAAGTGAAAACCATGTGCTTTTTTTTTTTTTTTGCAAAGGCAGCTTCAAAAAGAGTCCCATAGCTCCCTTTTAAACAGACTGCTTTCTTCAAATTCCTTCAAAGCAAAATTTCAAAACCACCAATAGGTAGGCAAATGGAGTGATAGGTCAGCAGGGTGGGGGCTTCAGAGTTTTCCAAACAATTCAGGGAGATGAAGGTATCATTATTCTTTCAAAGTCTAAACCTTAGAACAGTCTTTGGGGAAACACTGAACTATGAGTTATCTGATAGGCATGCCAAGCTCATGTCCAAAGCCAAACTTCTGATATTCCTCTTCCCCTCAAAGCTGTTCCACCTTAAGCCTTTCTCATTTTGTTAAATAATAACTCCCTCTTTCCAGTTGCTCAAGCCAAATTGTTTGGAGTTGTCCTTGAATATTCTCTCTGTTGCTGTCTCTCTTTCATACCCCACATCCAATTCATCAGCAAATACTGTCAGTTCTGTCTTCAAAATATATCCAGAATCTGATCATTTTCTATCATTTCCACTATTATCACCTTGATCTAAAGCATCATCATCTCTTAGCTGGATTATTGCACAACCTCCTCTATCTGTCAGCCTTTGCCAAACAATCCCCAAATATTAATTGCTTACAACATTTATTTTGCTTGTTTATGGGTCTGTGGGTTGGCTGGGATGGCTCTGCATCAGGCTGAGAGTCAAGTTCATATCCTCTTCATGTATCTCTTTATTCTAGGACCAGCAGTCAGCTGGGGCGTGTTCTCCTCACAGCAGATGGCAGGTGAACAAGAGGCCAAGCTAAATCAGGCAAGCACATTTAAAATCTCTGCTAGCATCCTGTCCATTGACATTCCACTGGACATCGCAAGCCATGTGGCCATGTTTAGCAGGCAACGTGGTGGTGAAATATAGTCTACTTGCTCTAGAAGGAAGTATTTCAAAGTCACTTGATGAGGGGATGCATAAAAATTCTGTAACAGGAAGGGAGTGAAAAATTAAGAACACTAATCGAAATCTGCCATGCCTCCTAGCTGTTCTCTTTGCTTCTTTTTCTTCTTAGAGTCTATTCTCAATGTAACTCCCTTCCTCACCTCTCTCTGGTTGCTCAGATGTCACTTTCTCTGAGAGGCCTTGTCTATGCACACTGTTTCAAATTGTCACCCCCCAAACTATCCCAGCATCTCTACCTCCCTTTCCTATTTCATTTTTCTCTAATAGCATTCAATACCTAACTTATTGCGCATCTTACCTATTTCATTCATTGTCTGTTTCATTTCAATAGAATGTAGGCTCCCCAAGAGCAGGTATTTTGGTCTATTGTATTCACTAATCTATCTTGGGTGCCTAGAGCAGTGCTTGGTGAAGTCACTTCAGTCATGTCCGACTCTGTGCGAATCCATGGACTATAGCCCATCGGCGAGGCTTCTCTGTCTTTGGAATTCTCCAGGCAAGAATACTGGAGTGGGTTGCCATGCCCTCCTCCAGGGGATTTTCTTGACCCAGGGATTGAACCCTTGTCTCTGTCATCTACCTTCATTGGCAGGGGCGTTCTTAACCACTAGTGCCACCTGCGAAGCCTGCCTGGCACATAATAACCCTCAATAAATATTGCATGATTGAATGAACTATCAGTGGCAAGAACAAGAAGCCAGCTAAGCCAAGAGTGGGAAATGGTTGGGTATGGCAGTGGAATGTGACACTTTATACCAAGACCCTGCCAATTTTGAGGAGGGGAAAGGAGATAATAAAAGCACCTTTGGGAGAGGGGAGGTAATAAACTATCACTTTATTCATGTCCATTTGGGGGCTATAGGCGGTGAGGTGATATAACTCACAAATACTTTCCATACCCTTCTGCTACCTCCTTCTTCTCTGCTCCCTACTCACCGGCAGAGAAGCAGAACCAAGATTACAAACTCTTGTTTCCTGAGTTTCTCTCATCCATTCTCCTCCCTTGGCATCACACAGCCAGGAATCTTCAGCGGCTGAAACTTTACTTAAAGCAATGAGGTCTGCCAGGCTGGCTGGTTTTCCCTGTGTGAGTCCCAGTGGGTTACTGCCTCAGAATGGAACTTCATTTGAGAAGCCCACTGTTTTCTGTCATAGGAAAAAACAAGGGATTCTGTGCAGGTAGAACACAGGGTCAGCTGTATAATCATACTCCTCTAAGTCACTGGGAACAGGGAGAGTTGGCTGAGCCACTGGAAAAGGCATTAAAACCTTTGATGGGATCCAGGCCTGGGAATGATTCCAGTACTCACTAAGCATCTTGAAGTGGGGCCAACCGATGCAGAGTATTGGTCAAAATATCTGCAATTTTTGGCTTTTTAATTAAGCTTTTGTGTGTATACATACAAACATATGAGGTAACAAATTAACATGTATATAGAAAACATAATATAAATGGTGTATATATAAACAATGGGGTAGTCCCTAAAGATGGTCACTATAATTACTTCTTTTCAAGCACCAGCACACCACTCCAGTCATCAGAGTGAAGATGATCTTGGAGGTGGTCTGACCTCATGTCTTATTTGACTAATAGAATGTGGTTTAAGCAACACCGTGCCCAGTTCTAGGTCTAGCTTTTTCAGAGTTCTCAAGGCATCTGAATTTTCTCAGGGGCAGCCAGCTACCATGTGAAAGTGTTAGTTACTCAATCGTGTCCAACTCTTTGCAATCCCATGAACTGTAGCCAGCCAGGCTCATCTGTCCAGGGGATTCTCCAGGCAAGAATACTGGAGTGGGTAGCCATTCCCTTCTCCAGGGGATCTTCCCAACCCAGGGATCGAATCCAGATCTCCTGTATTGCAGGCAGATTCTTTACCACTGAGCCACCAGGTAGCCCTGCTACCATGTAAGAAGTCTGACTGTTTTGACCACCATGCTGTGAGGAAGCCCAAGCTAGCCACATGGAAAGGCCATGTAGAGGAGAATCTAGGAACTCAATGGGCAGTGAGAACTGAGACCCCAGATATAGGAGCCCAGTCAAGCCATCCTGACCAATTCCCATCTGTTTTAGCCACACCAACTGAGGCTCCAGAGATCATGGAACACAGACAAGTCATCCATTGTGTGCTGGGATTCTTTACCCACAGAATCACAAGCAAGGAAAATGATGGTTGTTCTCAGCCATTAAGTTGGAGGGTGATTCTGTAACAATGGAAAAGAGAAACAGCAGAATGTGTGCAGTGAGAGGTATAGTGTAGTGTCAAGCCTGTGGAACCTGGTTAAAGGCTGCCCCGGTACCAACTGCATGACCTTAGGCAGGTCGCTGAACCTCTCTGTACTTCAGTTTCTTTTCCTCTAAACCAGGGTTAATATCTCAGTTCGCAGTTGTGATGACTGAGTTCATGCACGTAAAGCCATTTGAACTGTGCCTGGCACATAATAAGTGCTAGCTAGGGCTTCCCATGTGGCTCAGTGGTAAAGGATCTGCCTGCCAATGCAGGAGACACAGGAGACATCAACACAGGTTGATCCCTGGGTCAGGAAGATCCCCTGGAGAAGGAAATGGCAACCCACTCCAGTATTCTTGCCTAGAAAATCCCATGTGCAGAGGAGCCTGATGGGCTACAGTCCATGTGGTCACAAAAGAGTCGGACATGACTTAGCAACTAAACAACAAGTGTTAGCTGTCTTTGTGATGATGATAATGATGATAATGTATAATTTGCCTTATTGGTCACCTTGTTTTATTCATATTTAACTCTTTTGCATCTCTGGGGCCCCTAAGAAACAAAAAGAAGCCACATAGGACAAATAAAGGTACTGTCTCTTTAGCTACCAAAGTAAGGCTTTTGCACATAGTGTGCAGCTGGAATTTGGGGATTTAATTGAAGGCCCCAAATCATTTCTGGCTGACAGGAAAGAATCAGAGGATTGTGTGCACCCCCCTTTCCCCATCCAATTTTCTTCTGTATTTCCATTTTGCGTAGGCAAATGTTCAACTTTGCATTCCTTAAGCACACATCCACAGGCTGTCATGGGAGCAGAGGGGAAAACAGCTCAGAAGCAGGCTAGCAGGCAGGGGGAAACCAGCTTAGAGACAGGCATTATCCTTAGATAATCCGCCAAGTGGATAAATCACAGGAGGAATCAAGGGTTGACTTTGGTAAATTACCACTTCCCGGGCTCTCTCAGTGGCCTATAAAGGTCACGCGGCCTCTCCCAGTACCAACCAATGCTTGAGAGGAATAGTGTGGGCCCCTCAAGGATTGGCTTCCATATAAAATAAAGTAGACAATAAGTATTTCCACCCTTCTTGTCACTCTCATGGAAATGTAAGCTGCCAAGGCTGAGGGGAGGTGGGTGTTACGTGTTCATCTGACTAATCCGTAAATCAGCATGCTGCAGCCTGGGCACAGGTAGTAGGAGGCAAGTTGGAGGAAAGAGCTGGGCCCCGGAACAATGTTGTGCAAATGGAGGTTGGGGGTTCCCCAAGAGGCACAAAGGATATGGCCAGAGCTGCAGTCACTCACAGGAGGAGAATGGAAGTAAAATGTTAAGGGAAGCCAAGTCCTTCCCCTGACTCTTCTGTCCCCTCCTACACGCTGCTTCCACTCCCCTCTGGTTACTACTCCTCAAACACTAAAATAAAGACCACCCCCCCAATCTGGGTCATCTCCCTCCCCATGTATTCAAAACTGCCATTTCTCTGAATTTCTGAGCCCCTTCTAATTGAAGTCCTGAGAGCAAAGTCAGGTCAAAGAAGCAAGAAAGGGACTTCCCTGGCAGTCCTGTGATTAAGAATCCATGTTTCCCCTGCAGGAGGCATGGGTTCGATCCCTGGTCTGGGAACTAAAATCCCACATGCTGTGAAGTGCAGTCAAAAAAAAAAAGAGGGAGAGAGAGAAGCAAGAAAGAGCTGCCTATGACTGAGGCCTGTGACAGAGGAGAGGCCATGGAAGCAGGAGAATCCTGGAACCCTGCTGGTTGGGAGTGGTGGACAGGATAGTTTGGGCAGCTGCCTGGCCTCTGGATCCCACCTGGCTTTCCACAGACCGCTCTGGGCTCCAGGAAGCTGAGGAGGGGTTGCTGCTAGTAGATGCCAGGCTTGCAGGATGGGAAGGGTGAAGGGGTGGCTCAGGGTGTGCTGGAATGGAAAAAACAAAAACAAAAACAACAGACACACTCTCCCTAGGGGAGCTACCAATTGCTGTGTCGCTTGACTCTGCTTTCCAACAGGGGCACTGTCTGCCCGGCATATGATGTTGCGAGAATCAAAAATAGCTTCTGGTAACTGCGAGAGGATCTGTTTATAGAGCTCCAGCCTTCACACCACCTGTGAGTTACAGCCAACCCAGCCATCTTTTCTAAAGAACAAATTCATTGTTTCTCTGAAGGACCCACTGGCCACAAAAGGCAGATGCTTTCCTGTGCTCTCATTCCTCCTCCACCCACAGGGCCACCAGCGCCTGCCACCCTGGGTGTGCCCTCAGGCTCTGCTGAGCCTTTCTTCTTGGCCTCCTCTCAGTCAAATTTACTTATGCTGTGACTTATTCTCTACATGCTCTCTCTTCCTTTTGCTGGAGACTAGCTAAGTGACTTGAACAACGTTAGCCATCCTAAACCCCTTCCAAAATCCTTCTGCTGCAGACCCTCTCCCCTTCGTGTTCCTGTAAACCAGCAGAATAGACTGTCCCTCCCAACTTAACATGCTTTCATTTTGAAAGGGGAAGGCTATGTTCTTTAACCTAAGAAGTGAGTGATAATATGAATTTCAGGCAGGTAGGCCCCTGGAAAGCTATTTTTGAGGCATAGGGCCTTGCTGTTGACAACCTGTCTCACAGATCGGTGCTGGCAGCTACAAACCCTGCCTGTGTCTAAGACCAGCCTTGTGTCCTTAGAGTAGGGGTCAGAGACAGAGACCTAGTGACAGCAGGAGCCAGGTAGGCAACTGAAATAAATCTAGTGGGTGTGGTGCACTAGTCTTTGTGACAAACTGTAAAGCACATATTCATCTGAAGTATGAAATAGCACAAATGACAGCCTGCCTCTGTGCCTGGCTGAGAAGAGGAAGTGGTGGATCAGAGGTGAATGAGAGAAGGGGTGCATGCTCTGTTCACGCAGGGCAGTCACTCTTCAGCTCCAGCCCTGCGAGGATGCAGGTCAGATTGCATGCCTAGAGTTGGCAGAGCTTCTGCATTTTTCAAGAGAAACTAAAAGAGCTGATGTTTTAAAAACGCAAAATCTCCTTGTTTTTTTTATAAATACTTTCAAATTGCAAAAAAATGATCCTGAAATATTGAGCATGCTGAGCAAAAATATGTCTTTGGGATGCATTCAGTCTCCTGGCCATCTCTCCTGGATGCTGTACCAGTATATGATCCCAGGTGTTGAATCAGTCCAGAATATTTAAGCTTGGGTGACCTTTGGCCTTGAGACAGGAAGGCGACATGGTATAACCTTTAAAAGAATAGACACAGCCTGAAGACACAACATAAACTGGTTAGAACCAACTAGGTCCAAGATGGCTGGTGGGCCAACTTCCACTAGACGTTGAACCTCAGTTATTGTAACATATCAGCAAGCTAAATGACATACCAACAGATGGCATGACAGTTTCCAAAGTCAACCACAAAGGTCAAAAAGTGGGTAGTAGCCCAATTCCTGGAAATCCCCACCCTTTCCCCTAAATAGCTGGAATACTCCTCCCACTCATTAGCCTATGAAATTACCCACTCCTATAAAAACTGACAACACCATACCCTGGTGCCTCTTGCCTTCTGAGATGGCCCACACTCTGTCTGTGGAGTGTGTATCTCCCTGCCTCTTGCCTTCTGAGATGGCCCACACTCTGTCTGTGTAGTGTGTATCTCCTTGAATAAACCTGATTTCTCTTTACTATGGTGCTCTCTTGAATTCTTTCCTGCACAAAGCCAAGAACCCACCCTTGGCAGCCATCCCAGGGATTCTCCTGAGACCTGGGATGTGACCAACCTCTCACAGCTCACTTTCTTCCCTGCAACAGGCCTGGCACTGATTATATGTTCATGAATAAGAAGGAGAGACAGAAAAAAAGCCAACCTAAAGATAACTTTATCTCTTTAAAAAAATCTCACCAAAGGTGTTTAGGTAAGGCTCACAAAGAGAAGTGTCCTGAAATTTAGCTGGTAACTTGAATTCAGTCACTATTCAATTATCTATGGGAGAAGACTGCCTCCTCTAGGGATTAGTCATGGGAATTGTAAAGCCTGTGCCCCTTTCCTGTGACACTCAGTGACATCCCCGGGCACTGCCTGCTATTCCCCACAAAAATTAGGAAAGCAAATCTGCAAAAATGATAATCCCAGAATCCATTCCCCCAATTCCACATCCTTGTGAATCTCTGGTAAAAGGCGTAAGAAGGAATCCACTGCAGGCTTTAGCTTCATCTAAATAGTAGAAGTTGAAAAGAGGAATTTGCTTGGGGCTACCCATGCAAATTTCTTGCCTAAAGTCTTCTCAAGTAATCCATAAACACAAATAGTATCCATGGGGCAAAAATTCCTTCCTCTCCTCCATTTACTTTCTTTTTTTATTCCTTTCATCATTAGACATTATTTATAGAATAATGTCTATGCTCTGGACACTGTGCTTGTCACTGAATATAGAAAATCAGACAGCTGAAACCACTGTCCTCTAGAGCTAGTGGAAGCTTGTGCAAATGGGGAGGAGGGAATTTACCTGTGATACATGCCTAGGCCTATGGAAGCTTCTCAGTATATACCTGTGGTCATCTCACCATATTTTGAAGCCATAGCACCATATTATGCTGTGTAGAGAAAACACATGGATTTTGAAATCTAACAAGCTTCTCTTTGAATCTTGGTTCTGCCTCTTCCTAGATGTGTCACCTTGGTCAAGTTATTAATCATCTTTATGCTCCAGTTGCTTCATCTGTAAAATGGGGGCAATAGTGGTACTTAGTTTATCATATTATGTACACACAAAACACTAGATTTGCTCCTTTCATCCCTCATAATTTGAAAGTAAAGCCATTGATCCTCCATTCAGAATGTGCACATTTGGACAATTTTTTAGTGGTGGAGATGGGTAATGCTAATCCTTTTATCCTTTTTAATTTCTCTTTGCCATCCTTCATGCTGGCCTGGGTTGCAGTTAGTAAAAAGTCCAGGAATCCTGGCCAGTGGTGTGCAGAAGTCAACTTGCATCAGCTTGTAAGAGCAGTTTGGGCATGTTTCCCCACTCTCTGTTTGGAGACATTTCACTGATAGCTTCAAATGGACCATGTGGGAATATTTACACCACAGAAATTGGCAAACATTATAAATCACAGTTCACCCTGCAAAGACATGGTTGGTAAGCATTTACCTCCATTCCACTGTTCAGGACTAGATGGAACCCCCCACTAGGTCTGGTCCATCCTCTGCTTTCAGGGCTGGTACTAGGGTGAACAAGCAAGGTGCCTAGGCTGAAACTGTAAGGTGTCACTTTCTTAAGGTTATGGAAAATCAGGCTTGGGGTTTGAGAGTGAGTGCTTTCTTAAATATGCCTTGGGCACCTTGCTTGTTTCATCCTAGTCCCCACTCTGCTTTGTTTCCATACAATGATGCTTTCAATCAGTATTTATTGATCATCCACTATTTGCCAAGTTCTTGTCTAGAAACAAACAGCATCTTTGGCTTTATGGAGCTTCTATTCTAGTGGGGAAGGGCAGGAATAAACACAATAAATAATCAAACATAATATGTTAGATAGTGTGAAGTGCAAAGACAAAAATAAAAGAAGCAAGGAAGGGGATATAGGAAATATTTTGGGTGAGTTACAATTTTAGATAGAGGGGTCAGGGTAGAACCTCACTGAAAAGTAACCTTTGAATAGAGACCTAAAGAGAGTAAACAACTTAAGACTAATGGCTTCTTCCATAGTTTGAAAGCTCTCTAGGCAAAGAGAATTCACAGGCTCATACATTGATCCATTTATCCAACACTTTGACTGAATGTCTGGTGCCCAGTGTTGCACGTAATAGCTAATACTTATCTGTGTGCTCACCCTGGGCACTGTTCTATGCATTTTACAAGTATTAACTTTTTCTCATCATAACAACTCCAGGAGGTAAGTACTACTAATATCGCCATTTACAGATAAGGAAATTGAGACACAGGTATGGGGGTAACCAAAACATGCTACCTATTCCCCCAAAGCTCTCACTCTGATGAAGAATATAGATATTTAAATAATTATAATGTAGTTTGATTGACAGAAGGACAAGATGTTATGGGAACATAGAAGGGCCCTATTTCAGCCTTGAGAAGCTGGGGGTGGTAACCAAGAAAGATTTCTCAGAGGAAGCGATTGTGTTGCAATGAGGAATATTAATAAAATAAGCAATTTCCTATCAAATTCATCGTAGGAGTGTTGTGGAGAATTCCATCCAATTCATCTTGCAGTATCTCTCTTTTTGAGAATCCTTGGAGGATGTTTCTCTCATATCTGAGGGAAAAAAATGAGCTTCTTTTTAAAATGAAGGGGGTAGGTATTTTTTTTAACTAATGGAAACTAAGAATCCTGTAACTAATCAAGTTTCTATCCTTGCCTTTGCTGCTAGCAAGCTTAGAAATAAATTTGTGGCCCACATCTTCAGAAACAGAGTCTTTTAACAAGCACTTTTTTCCTAGGTGAATCTTGCCTTACTGGGTTTTTGTTTATTTTGATAATTCTAATTTTCTTTTGGCTTTGCTTTTAGCATTTCTTTGTTTTTCTTGTTTTCACTATGAAAGCCATCTCAAATAATTTTCAGAATAAAGTGGAATATAAAAAGTAGAGTAATCATAAGAGACAATGACATGAAGTGAGTCTTAAAGGATGAGCTTATAGGATGGACAGAGAAAAAAGGATAGGGTTGGCAGCAGGAGCAGAGAAACCAAAGCATGAGAATTAATGGTGTGCACTGGGGAGACTGAGATGGACAAGAGAGGGGGTCCAAGGAGAACTTCTGGAATCAGACAAACTTGGGTTGGAGTCTCAGCGCTACAAATTTTATGAGTTTTTAAAAAAATTTTTTATTGAAGTATAGTTGATTTACAATGTCATGTTAATCCCTGCAGTACAGCAAAGTAATTCAGTTATACATAGATACACATTTAAAAAGTATTTTTTACTATATGGTTTATCATAGGGTACTGAACATAGTTCTCTGTGCTATACAATAGGACATGGTGTTTATCCATTCTATATATAATAGTTTACATCTGCTAACCCTCCTGCCCATCCTCCCCCATTTCTCTTCCCCTTGGCAACCACAAGTCTGTTCTCTATGTCCATGAATCCGTTTCTGTTTCATAAATAAGTTCATTTGCATTATATTTTAGATTCCATGTATAAGTGATAGCGTGTGTATTTGTCTTTCTCTTTCTGAGTTACTTCATGTAAGTATGATTGATAATCTCTAGGTCCATCCATGTTGCTGTTAATGGTGTTATTTCATTCTTTTTTATGGCTGAGTAATATTCCATTGTATATATATATACACCATATCTTCTTTATCCCTTCATCTAAACGTTGGTGGACATTTAGGTTGTTTCTATGTCTTGGCTATTGTAAATAGTGTTGCTATGAACATAATAAGGGTGCAAATATCTTTTTTTTTCATTTATTTTTATTAGTTGAAGTCTAATTACTTTATAATATTGTAGTGGGTTTTGTCATACATTGACATGAATCAGCCATGGATTTACATGTATTCCCCATCCCGATCCCCCCTCCCACCTCCCTCTCTACCCGATCCCTCTGGGTCTTCCCAGTGCACCAGGCCCGAGCGCTTGTCTCATGCATCCAACCTGGGCTGGTGATCTGTTTCACTATAGATAATATACATGCTGTTCTCTCGAAACATCCCACCCTCGCCTTCTCCCACAGACTCCAAAAGTCTGTTCTGTACTTCTGTGTCTCTTTTTCTGTTTTGCATATAGGGTTATCATTACCATCTTTCTAAATTCCATATATATGTGTTAGTATGCTGTAATGTTCTTTATCTCTCTGGCTTACTTCACTCTGTATAATGGGCTCCAATTTCATCCATCTCATTAGAACTGATTCAAATGAATTCTTTTTAACGGCTGAGTAATATTCCATGGTGTATATGTACCACAGCTTCCTTATCCATTCGTCTGCTGATGGGCATCCAGGTTGCTTCCATGTCCTGGCTATTATAAACAGTGCTGCGATGAACATTGGGGTGCACGTGTCTCTTTCAGATCTGGTTTCCTCAGTGTGTATGCCCAGGAGTGGTATTTTATGAGTTTTATTTAATGTAGCTGAGCCTTTGTTTCTTATCTATAAAATGAGAATAAGCTATATGCATCTGATAGAGTTGTTGTGAGAGCTAGATTCATTCAGGCATCAAGAAATATTTACTGAGGGCCCCCCATCAGCCAGGTACTTGGCTGGACAGTGTGGGTACAAGGGTAAATCCATGACAATAGTGGCCTTGCTCCTCATGGAGCTGACAGTCAACTGGTAATGAAGCATATGCTTAGCACATGGCAAGTGCTCAACAAATGACCTAAATAATCATATAAATAACAAATAATAACAACAGGCTAGATAGTCTTGCATGTTCAGGGCATGAGAATTATGGGAATTCTTGTCTGAGCTGCAGTGCAGAGGAAAGGGATAGGAAGATGATGAAGCTGGAAAAATATAAAGAGGACAGAGATCTTGAAAGGCTTTGTATATGATTCTATGGAGTTTGGAGTCATATAGAGTTTTTAAGTGTGTATGTGTTTTGTGTGTGGTGGGAGTGGGAGGAGGAATCAATTTAGACTCACTCAAAATTACAGTTACCAAAGGGGAAAGGCAGAGGAGAGGAATAAATTAGGAATATGGGATTAACAGATACACACCTCTGTATACAATAAACAACAAGGATTTACTGTATAGCACAGGGAACTATATTCAATATCTTGTAATAACTTATAATGGATAATAACCTGAAATATATATATATACATATATATATATATGTATGTATGTATAACTGAATCACTTTGCTGTACACCTGGAACTTTGTAAATCAAATATACTTCAATAAAAAAATTTTGCATCACTAAGTTCTTATGTCTAAGTCAAATCTCTCTTCCTGCGGTTTTTGTGTACATTTTTACCCTTTTCCTCCTTCTTCTCCTCCTCCTCCTCTTCCTCTTACTACTCCTACCATTACTACTAGCTTTCACTTCTTAAACGATTACTCTGCCAGGCACTGGTGCTATGTTTTTAATCTGTATTTAGTGGTAATTAAAGTAAGCAGTGGTATAAATGAACCTTCAAGTTGTGAACTTTCAAAGATGTGAATGTGTGTTCAAATGTCCAATCACCTGTTAGTCTTTGTGTCTGGTGTACATTGTCATGTGAGTGCATCCTCAACGAGTGGTTGTGCTTTTGTGTACTTTACAGTACTGTATAGAGTACAGTACCTTTATTTCAAGTCCAGGATGTCTGGAAGCAAATGTAAAAGCAGTGGTGACGTAGCTGGTATTGCTAAGAGGAACCAAGTGATAATGATGGAAACAAAAGTGAAAATAGTTGAGAGAGTGGAGTGAAGTGAAAAGATGGAGGAGAAGAGAGAAAGGACGAAGAGAGACAAGAGGAAGAAGTAACTGAAAAACCAAAAAGATTCATGATGCAGGAAATGGCAAGATTTTCTTTATTTAAGGAGGCACTGTTAGTTTTGAGGCACAGGACCCAAACCTAGAAGAGTACAGGTAGGTTGCAGCAGACATTCAGAATGCAATCCAGTGCCACCATGTCACCGTGTCACCTATGACAAGAAAGAAAGAGCTACTACCCAGACATCACTAGATTATTTTTTCAAGAGGGTAGAATCCAGCAAGGAACCAGAACCTGTGCCATCAAAGTCAGATGTGAGTGAAATTGCAGCCTGCCCTCTGTCTCCTATTGCTGACGATCCTTTAGCTCTACCATCCCCACCCCCTCCATCCTCCAGTCAGTAACTCGTCTTGCCGGTTCACTCAATGCCAGCCCCTGTATGCCAACCGTTGTACTGTACTAATGTATTTTCCAAGGGACTGAGCTGTAAGATTAAAAATGTTTTCTTTATTTTTTTGTCCTTGTTTTTTATGTATTACTTGTGTGAAAAGTATTGTAAACCTATACTATATAGTACAGTACTTTATAGCCAACTGTGTTAGTTGGGTACTTAGGGTAATTTTGTTGCACTTAAGAACAAATTGGACTTACTAACACACTCTCCGAATGTAACTTGTTCATATGTAGGGGACTTACTGCCCTTCCTCATTGACCTGTGAAGATTATTATTTCCTATTTAAAGATATGAAAATTGAAGTTTAGAGAGATTAGGGAGCTTCCTAAAGATTAATAAATGGTTAATAAATGCTGGAGTTAACTTTTTTTTTTTTTTGGAGTTAACTTCTGAACCCTGGGTATATGCCTTAATGGCAGATAATGCATAACTTTATCTCATTTCATCCTCACAACCCCCTTGTTAGATAATATTATCTTCATCTTATAGACTGAGTCTCAGAGAGGTTAAGTAACTTTTCCAAAGTCACACAGCTTATATGTAGTATAACTCTACATGCAAATTTTTGCTGGTACTACTATTTAAATGGGCAGATTTGCAACGTTTGTACTTAAATTCTACGTACTATATAGCTTTATGGACTTTCCAGGTGGCTCAGTGGTAAAGAATCTGCCTTCCAGTGCAGGAGATGCCAGAGACACGAGTTTGATCCCAGGGTCAGGAAGATCCCCTGGAGGAGGAAACAGCAACCCACTCCAGTATTCTTGCCTGGAGAATCTGCATGGACAGAGGAGCGTGGCGGGCTATGGTTCATAGGATCACGAAGAGTCAGACATGACTGAGCACGTGTGCTATAGCTTTAATGTTTTAGGTCAATAGATAGATCGACTGAACAGTTGTTATTGTTTTAAATGGGCCACCTTTTTCCATGTGTGCCCTGGGAAAGAGCTAGAAGCAACTCTTGAACTTTACCTCCCATTGAAAGAGCTTTATAGCTGTTTCTGAGGCTTCTGCATTTTAACAAAGGTTGGAAACCAGAGCTCATATCCAAGTTAGCCTTGTCCCCTGCCCTCCACACCCATATATCCCCTCTCCCACAAAGCTTGTTGCCACAAAAACCACTGGAGAAGGGAAGGGGGAGCTGTGCACAGGGAGATTTGGCCTGTCTACTAAAGAAGCCAACTGCAGCAGAAGCTAATGAATCTGGGCTTGACAGGTCTCTTTCTACAAATATATATATAATTATAAAATGTCCCTGTCTCTTGAAGCCTCTCAGCACTGCTTCTGATTCATGGGAGATAAGCTTAGAGTTGCAAGCCTGCCACCTTATTGCCACACAAAACATTAATCTTCTGGGTTTTTTCACCCTCCTGGCAGCACAGAGTAATCAGACAGAATTACAGCTCTGAGACATTCATGATCATAGGATTTGTGCCAAATAAACTGCCCAGGTTTTGATATCAGTGGCTGGTTATAGCTTTTTCTTTTCCTATCTTTTTTTTTTTTTTTTCTGTTTCTGGGAAGTCAAGGGCACCTTTCTACATTTCTGTTCCACATATATTTCTTCAAAAAGCCTCAATTCTCCATTAGCAAAAGGAATTCATTTATGCTACCCAAAGCTAGCATTTGCAGATATACAACCAGGAACCTGGTATTGGCCCTGGATTCTAGGAGCCTACCTTCCAGGCTCTGTTTCCTGAATGTGTGGGCAGAGTGTAGAGCTGGGGATGAGAGCAGGGGCTGCACTTAGGAAAGGCAAACTCTGTGTAAAGTCATGATAGGGGATAGGATTGAGGCGGTGGGGTGCTCCTCCTTCCCCTCTTCCTCAGTGGAAGGCTTCTGTTGCCTGAAATTTCACCATGCATGTTTGATTTCTTTGGCTTCAGGTTCGAGTCCCTGTTTGAAGGCACAGGTCTTTGGGAGAAGCACATGAATATGTTTCAGGGACTGAGTTTGTCTTTTTCGATGTGTAACTAGCTGAAAGTAGGGCTGTTTTTTAGGTAATGTAATGCTTTCAAATAGGTGGCACATTCACATGATTCAAAAATTTAAATAAAGAATCAAAAATTGATCCTATTTAAAAAGGATACATTAAGAAGTCTTCTTTCTACCTTGTCTTAAATTACCCCAGTCTTTGCCCAGTCCTCTTGCCATTTTTATCAACTTCTTGTTTAATCTTTAATATTTGTGCAAATATGTGTGTGTGTTTTATCTTTTCCTCCTTTCTTTCATGAAGGTAGCATATTATATAGCCTTCACTGTACTTTGCTTTCTTTGCTGTAGTATGAATCATAAAGATACAGTAGTTCCTCGGTATCCACAGAGGATTGGTTCTGTGACACCACACAGATACCAAAATCTGGGGATGCTCAAGTCCCTTATATAAAATGATATAAAATGACATAGTACAGTTGACCTCCATATCCAAGAGTTCTGCATCCACAGATATGGAAGGTCAACTATACTTCAGTATCAGTACAGAGACAGCTTCCTCAATCATCTTTTAAAAAAATATTTATTTATTTGCCTGCATGGGGTCTTAGTTATGGCATGTGGGATCTTCACTGTTGCACTCAGGCTTCTCTCTAGTTGTGTTGTGTAGGCTTAGTAGTTGCGGAGCGTGGACTTAGTTGCCCTGCAGCACGTGAGATCTTAGTTCCCCAACCAGGGATTGAACCTGCATCCCATGCATTGTAAGGTGGATTCTTCTTCTTTTTTTTTTTTTTTCCTGTAAGGTGAATTCTTAACCACTGGACCACCACGGAAGTCCCTCAATCATCTTTTTAAACAAGTGCATGATACTATATTGTACAGATGAACCACAGTTTATTTATCCAGTTCCCTGTGGACATTTGGGCTATTTCTAACCTTTCACCATTCTAAACAAGGAGTAACCCTGTGCATGAGTTGTTTCACAAGTGTGAAAGTTTACCTGTAAGATAAATCCTCAGATGGCTAAATGTTTTTAAATGTTGGTAGACATTGCCCAGGTGACCTCTCTGGAGGTTGGACCATTTTGTAATCCCAACAGCAATGAATGAGAGTGTTCATTTCTCTACTGCTTTTCAGTGGAGTGTTGTCAAGCGTTCAGACTTTTGCAAGTTGAATAAGAAGGAAATAGTTTACAACTTTGGTTTTAATTTACACTTATTACAAGTGGGGTAGAGCACCTTTTCATATGTTACAGGTCTGTGGGCTTTGTATTCATTTGTTTCTTCATTAAACCTTCTGCAACATTCAACAGTTACTTGTTGAGCACTGACTATGTAGCATTTGGGATACATCAGTGAACAAAGAAGACAAAAATCCCTGCCTTCCCTAGAACTTACATTCATTTGCTCATTGGTTCATTCCTTCTGTTGCTGGTGAATTCGGAGATGAAGTTATAGGTAAGAAGGGAGGGGGTTTCCAGGAATTGGGCCATCGCCCACTTTTTGGCCTTTTACAGTCAGCCTCAGAACTGTCATGGCGCCTGTGGGTGTCATTTAGCATGCTAATGTATTACAAGGTCTACTGGAAGTGGCCTCTTCTACCATCTTGAACGGAATTGGTTCTAACCAGTTTATGTCAAATCCTCAGGCTATATCATTCCTTTAGAGGCTATCCACTCCCTTCCCTCCTGTTTCATTCTACAGACCCTCAAGCAGGCACTGGGAATGAGCAGATGAGTAAGACATAGTTTCTCCCTCAAGATTCGGTGGTGAGATAATAGCTGTAAGAGAGGTGTTTACAGAATATTAACTGAGAGGAGAACAAGATGGTGGAGGAGTAGGTGGACATGAAGTACATCTATCTCCATGGATACATCAGGAATACACCTTCAGACACAGAAGTGCATACAGAACACCAGCTGAGAGTGGACAGGAGTACCTGACCAGAGGAAAAGAATATATAGAACCACACAAAACTTGGTAGGATGAAGGAACTAGGGAAAAATAGGAGTGTTAGGAGGACTGGACCTGCCCTTGGCAGGTAGGGGAACTGAAGCAGGGGTCCGATCCCCACATCAGGGCAACGATCTGAGTCAGAAGAGAAACATTTAAGGCTGAGAGTGAAACAGCTGATCTGTGGCAGCCTAAATGGAAAGAGAATCAGACAGTCCTTGCCACAGGCATATGTACCCCAGACAGGGAGGGAGGCGGGTCCCTTGCAAGGGGACTGGGAGCTGGAGTTTGGGGAGTCTGGAGTGATCCCAGGGCGAGGGCTGCTGTTGACTGTGGAGAGACTGATCGAGGAGAGGTGAGGGAGGAGATTGTCTGGGGGAATTGCCTGTGGAGGAAAGCCAGGCAGCCATGGAAGCCAGGCGATACTGCTGAGTCATGCATGGGGGGTTGGAGCCATCACCATAGACTCTCTCTCCCTACACGCCAGCATGGGCAGCTGAACAAGAGAGAGGCTGGCCCATCAAACGCCTGATGCAATAAACTACAGAGGAGGACCCCACCCAGGGTGCCTGTTTAAGTGCCTGGAGCATTGAACAATAGAGAAGGACCCCAGGCAAGGGAGCCCTCTAAGTACCTGAACTGGCGGAGCTATGGAGAAAGACTGGCCAAAGGGGCCTTCCGAGTGCCAGCTACAAGAGGCTTGAAAAAAGACTCTGATAGGACCATAACTCCTGCAGCAGATGCAGTCCGTGTCCCTGCACACTTGGAGCTGCCAGGGTTCCCGCAAGCCAAGCAGCTGCGCCCCCTTCACGCTCAACTCTCATTGGGGCAGAGCTGCCACAGGCAAAAAAAGTCTTGCCTCTATGCGTGCAGGGTCGCTTCGGTCATGTCCAACTCTTTGTGACCCTGTAGACTGTGGCCTGTCAGGCTCCTCTGTCAGGGAGGGGGGTTCTCCAGGCAAGAATACTGGAGCATATTGGCCAAGACTAGTTGCCATACCCTTCTAGAGCAACTATATTTCCTGCTGCCCTAGTCGCCAACTCCCCTGAGTACCTGGTGCTGCCAGAACCCCTGCGACCCAAGCACCTGCACCACCTCCACACCTGGCCCTCACAGGGGCAGACCCAAGCCCTCCAGGGCAGCCTCAGGAGCAAACCCCAGTGGCGGACCCACATGCAGAGGTGGAAATAAAACCACAATTGAAACCCAGGTTCAGTGTGGCTAACGAAGAAAACCTGAAACCTTCTCACCAACTATACCAGCTGCAGATTAAATCCACACAATCAACTAGGCAGACTCTGTGTCTGTGGAATATATAGAAGATCATTGAGAGCTCCCACAAAAGAAAGCACAGTAGTTCTGATAGCTGTGGACATTGGAGGCAAGAACACACAGGAGTAGGACCAGACTAGAACCTGAGCTGCCCCCACAGCAGGTCCAGAGATTAGCACAGTGATGGAGAGCATCCTAGGGAGGTGAGGTGGACTGTGACTCCCAGCGAGAGAAAGGACTCTGACACCAGTGACTCAAGATAAACATTTATTATTTTTATGTTTTGACTTGCTTTGTAGATTCTTTTGGATTTTTTTCTCCCCCCACCTCTGTTGTAGTTGTCGATTTTGTTAGCACTATGAAATCTAATTAAGCTTTTGAGCTGTTTTTTATTCTGTCACATTTTTTGTTGCTGTTAAAAACCTCTGCCTCTACATTGGGCTTTTTGCAGTTCTGTGGAGTTTTCCTCTTCTTTTTCTCTTTTCTCTTTAATTTTAATTTTTAAACCCATTATTACTTTTTTTCTACATTTATTCTTTTGTTTGCTTTTCCTACTGTTCTTTTCCCCTTGAAGTTAATCTTTAATGTATATAATTCTTCTTTATCTATCTCTGTTTAACTTTGTACATGTATTCTTTCTTTCTTTTCTTTCTTTCCTTTCCTTAACATATTTGTTAGTTTTATTTTCATTGCTTTATTCCCCAATTGGCACCTTGCTCTAGCTTTGCTTTCCAGTTTGTGCTTTAGTTAGTTTTGTTTTGATGGATATAATTTTTGGTTTCCTTCGTTCGCTGGGTCAATCTATTGTATTTTATTTTTGTTGGGCTGTTTTGATTTTCCTTATAGGTGTATACGTATATGTGTATCTTCAGTCACAATTTTTCCTGTTGTGATAAACCTCTGCCTCTATGTTGGGCCTTTGCAGTTTGGTGGAGTTTTCCTTTTTTTCCCCCTTTCTTCTTTCTTCTCCCCCCCTTTTTTTGTTTGTTTTGTTTTTTTCTCTCTTTTTTATAATTTTAATTTTTTAAAAAACCTATTATATTTTTTCTACATTTATTCCTTTGTTTGCCTTTCCTGCTCTTCTTTTCCCCTTGCAGTTAATCTTTAATGTATACAAATCTTCATCTACCTCTCTTTAACTTTGCATATCTATTCTTTCTTTTCTTTCTTTCCTTACCTCTCAACATATTTGTTAGTTTTGTTTTGTTGCTTTATCCCCCACTTGGCACCTTGCTTTAGTTTTGTTTTCCAGTTTGTGCTTTAGTTAGTTTTGTTCTTAATTGGTAAATATAATTTTTTATTTCCTTTGTTGGCCAGGTCAATCTATTGTACTTTATTTTTGTTGGACTGTTTTCACTTTGCTCATGGGTGTATATGTATATGTGTATATTCAGTCACATTTTCTGTCTGTTATAAATCTCTGCCTCTACACTGGGCTTTTGCAGTTCTATGGAGATTTCCTTTCTCCCCCTTTTTCTTTCTTCTTTTTTTTCTCTTTTCTCATTTTATAATTTTAATTTTTAAAAACCTATTATACTTTTTCTATATTTATTCTTTTATTTGCCTTTCCTACTGTTCCTTTCCTCTTGCAGTTAATCTTTAATGTATATAAATCTTCCTCACCTACCTCTTTTTAACTTTGCATATCTATTCTTTCTTTCTTTCCTTTCCTTGCAACATATATGTTACTTTTGTTTTCATTGCTTTATTCCCACTTGGCATCTTGCTTTAGTTTTGTTTTCCAGTTTGGGTTTAAACTAGTTTTGTTCTTAACTTGTAAATGTAATTTTTGATTTCTTTTGTTCATGGATCAATCTACTGTACTTTATTTTTGTTGGACTGTTTTGGCTTCGCTCATGGGTGTATGTGTATATGTGTATATTCCATTACTAATTATTATTTGCCTGATTTTGTAACTGCCATTTGTCTGGGGTTCATCTTTGGTTTTTTGTTTTTGGATATTTGTTTTCCTCTCCCTTAATGCCATTACAAACCACTTGTAGAATCGTCATTCCTGACCAAAGATCAAGCCTTGAGCCTGTGGAGTGGGAGCACTGACTCCAAGACCCTAGACTAGCAGAGAACTAAACTAAGCCTAGGGAGTATCAAATAATGAGAACTCACACAAAGGAAACCACTTGAATACCAGACTCAGCATTACCCAACCACCAGTAGCACCCTGGGCAGGATGCCTCATCTAAACAACAAACAAAACAAAAATACACACCAAATCATCTGCAGAGAGGATTACCATCTCACTTAACCTTGCCCATCAGAGGAAAAATGAAAAAACAAGCAAACAAAAACTCAGCACAAATTTTACCCTATACGAAGCTCACACAAACCATTGGACCAACCCGAGGAGGGCAGAAACCAAAGGGAAGAAAGAATTCAACCTTGAAGCCTGGGAAAAGGAGACCTTAAACACAATAAGTTAAAAAAAATAATGAAAAGGCAGAGAAATACTACACAAATGAAGGAACAAACTAGAAACACAGAAGTCCAAATAAATGAAGAGGAAATAGGCAAACTACCTGAAAAATAATTCAGAGTAATGGTAGTAAAGATGATCAAAAACTTTGAAAACAAAATGGAGAAAATGTAAGAATCAATTAACAAAGACCTAGAAGAATTAAAGAATAAACATACAGAGACAAACAACACAATTATTGAAATTAAAAATACTCTAGAAGGAATCAATAGCAGAATATCTGAAGCAGAAGAACGTATCAGTGAGCTGGAAGATACAATGTTGGAAATAACTTCTGAAGAGCAGAATAAAGTAAAAAGAATGAAAAGAACTGAGGACAGTCTCAGAGACCTTTGAGACGATATCAAATGCACCAACATTCGAATTACAGGGGTCCCTGAAGAAGAAGAAAAAAAGAAAGGGTCTGAAGAGCTGAAAATTTCCCCAACATGGAAAAGGAAATTGTGAATCAAGTTCAAGAGGCACAAAGAGTCCAATACAGGATAAACCCAAGGAGAAACACGCCAAGACACATACTAATCAAACTAACAAAGACTAAACACAAGGAAAAATATTAAAACCAGCAAGGGAGAAGCAACAAGTAACATACAAGAGAAGCCCCATACACTTAACAGCTAACCTTTCAGCAGAAACTCTACAGGCCAGAAGGGAATGGCAGGATATATTTAAAGTACTGAAAGGGAAAAATCTACAACCAAGATTACTGTACCCAGCAAGAATCTCATTCAAATTGATGGATAAATAAAAAGCTTTTCAAACAAGCAAAACTTAAGAGAATTCAGTACCACAAAACCAGCTTTACAACAAATGTTAAAGGAACTTACATAGTTAAGAAATACAAGAGAAGAAAAATGATCTACAAAATCAACCCCAAATAATTAAGAAAATGACAATAGGAACATATATATCAATAATTACTTTAAATGTAAGTGGATTAAATGCTCCAACCAAAAGACACAGACTGGCTGAATGAATACAAAAACAAGACCCATATATATGCTGTCTACAAGAAACCCACTTCAGACCTAAAGACACATATAGACTGAAAATGAGAGGATGGAAAAATATATTCCATGCAAATGGAAAGCAAAAGAAAGCTGGAGTAGCAATCCTCATATCAGACAAAATAGACCTTAACATAAAGAAGATTACAAGGGATAAGGAAGGACATTACATAGTGATCAAGGGATCAATCCAAGAGGAAGACAAAGCAATTGTAAATATCTGTGCACCCAACATAGGAGCACCTCAATACATAAGACAAACACTAACAGACATAAAAGGAGAAATTGACAGTAACACAATAATAGTAGGAGACTTTAACACCCTACTCACACCAATGGACAGATCATCAAAACAGAAAATTAATAAGGAAACACAAGTCTTAAGTGATACATTAGATGAAATGGATCTCACTGATATCTTCAGGACATTCCATCCAAATGCAGAAGAATACATCTTCTTCTCAAGTGCACATGGAACATTCTCCAGGATACAGCACATCTTGGATCCCAAAACAAACCTCAGTAAATCTAAGAAAATTGAAATCATATCAAGCATCTTCTCTGACCACATCGCTATGAGACTAGATATCAATTACAAGAAAAAAACTGTAAGAAACACAAACAGATGGAGATTAAACAACACATTTCTAAATAACCAACAGGTTACTGAAGAAATGAAAAGGGATATCAAAAAGTTTCTAGAAACAAATGACAATGGAAACATGACAACTCACACCTATGGGATGCAGCAAAAGCAGTTCTCCATGAGGGAAATTTATAGCAATACAATCCTACCTCAAGAAACAAGAAAAACATCAAATAGACAACCTAACTTTACACCTAAAACAACTGAAAAAAAAAAAAAAACAGAAAACCCCAAAATTAGTAGAAGGAAATAAATCATAAAGATCTGAGCAGAAACAAATGAAAAAGAAATGAAAGAAACAATAGTAATGATTAATAAAACTACAAGCTGGTTGTTTGAGAAGATAAACAAAATGGACAAGCCTTTAGCTAGACTCATCAAGAAAAAAAGAGAGAAGAATCAAATAAAAAAATTAAAAATGAAAAAATAGAGGTTACAACAGGCAATGCAGAAATACAAAGGATTATAAGAAACTATTATGAAAAACTATATAGCAATAAAATTGATACCTGGGAGAAATGGCCAGATTCTTAGAAAAGTTCAATCTTCCAAGACTGAATCTGGAAGAAATAGAAGTTATGAACAACACAATTACAAACACTGAAATTGAAGCTGTGATTAAAAAAAATCTCCCAAAAAACAAAAGCCCAGTACCAGATTGCTTCAGAGGAGAACTCTATCAAACATTTAGAGAAGAGCTAATGCCTATCCTTCTAAATCTCTTTCAAGAAATTGTAGAGGAAAGAACACTTCCAAACTCACCAGGTGGCCACCACCACCCTGATACCAAAACAAGACAAAGACAACACAAAAAAGTAAAACAACAGGCCAATATCTCTGATGAACATAGATGCAAAAATCCTCAACAAAATTTTAGCAAACAGAATTCAGCTACACATCAAAAAGCTCATACACCACGATTGAGTTGGGTTTATTACAGGTCTGCAAGGATTCTTTAATATATGCAAATCAATCAACGTGATACATCATATTAAGAAACTGAAAGATAAAAATCATATGATCATCTCAATAGATGCAGAAAAAGCCTTTGAGAAAATCCAGCACCATTTATGATTAAAACTCTTCAAAAAATGGACATAGAAGGAACCCACTTCATCATAGTAAAGGCCATATATGATAAGCCTACAGCAAACATTATTCTCAATGGTGAAAAACTGAAAGCATTCCCCATAAGATCAGAAACAAGAAAAGGGTGTCCAGTTTCACCATTATTATTCAACATAGTTTTGGAAGTTCTAGCTACAGCAATCAGAGAAGAAAAAGAAATAAAAGGAATCCAGATTGGAAGAGAAGTAAATCTCTCACTATTTGGAGATGACATGATACTGTACATAGAAAACCCTAAAGATAGGATCAGAAAATTACTAGAACTAATCAGTGAATTTAGCAAAGTTGCAGGACACAAAATTGATACTCAGAAATCACTTGCACTTCTATATATTAACAATGAAAAATCAGAAAGAGAAATTAAGGCATCAATCCCATTCACCATTGCAACAAAAAGAATTAAATATCTAGGAATAAACTTACCTAAGGAGACAAAAGGACTGTACACAGAAAATTATAAGACACTGGTGAAAGAAATCAAAGACAACATAAACAGATGGAGAGATATTCCATGTTGCTGGGTAGGAAGAATCAATTTTGTGAAAATGACTATACTACCAAATGCAATCTACAGATTCAGTGTGATCCCTATCAAATTACCAATGGCATTTTTCACAGAACTAGACCAAGAACTTTCACAATTCATATGGAAACACAAAAGACCCCAAATAGCCAAAGCAGTCCTGAGAAAGAAGAATGGAGCTGGAGCAATCAACCTTCCTGACTTCAGATTATACTACAAAGCTACAGTCATCAAGACAGTACGGTACTGGCACAAAAACAGAAATATAGACCAATGGAACAAGATAGAAAGTGCAGAAATAAACCCATTCACCTATGGGTACCTTATTTTTGGCAAAGTAGGCAAAAATATGCAATGGGGCAAAGATAGCCTCTTCAATCAATGGTGCTGGGAAAACTGGACAGCTACATGTAAAAGAATGAAATGAGAACACTTCCTAACACCATACACAAAGATAAACTTGAAACAGATTAAAGACCTAAGTATAAGACCAGAAACTATAAAACTCTTAGAGGAAAACATGGGCAGAACACTCGATGACATAAATCAAAGCAAGATCCTTTATGACCCACCTCCCAGAGTAATGGAAATAAAAACAAAAGTAAACAAGTGCGACCTGACTGAACGAACTTAAAAGGTTTTGTGCAGCAAAGGAAACTATAAGCAAAGTGAAAAGAGAACCCTCAGAATGGGAGAAAATAATAGCAAATGAAACAACTGACAAAGGATTAATTTCTAAAATATACAAGCAGCTCATACAACTCAATGCCAGAAAAACAAACAACCCAATCAAAAAGTGGGGGAAAGACCTAAACAGACATTTCTCCAAAGAAGACATACAGATGGCTAACAAACACATGAAAAGATGCTCAGCATCACTCATTATTAGAGAAATGAAAATTAAAACTACAATGAGTTATCACCTGACACTGGTCAGAATGGCCATCATCAAAAAGTCTACAAATAGTAAATGCTGGAGAGAGTGTGGAGAAAAGGGAACAATCTTGCACTGTTGGTGGGAATGTAAATTGATACAGCCACTATGGAAGATGTATAGAGATTTCTTTAAAAAACTAGGAATAAAACCACCATATGACCCAGCAATCCCACTCCTAGGCATATACCATGAGGAAACCAAAATTGAAAGAGACACGTGTATTCCATTGTTCATTGCAGCACTATTTACAATAGCTAGAACATGGAAGCAACCTAGATGTCCATTGACAGATGAATGGATAAAGAATTTGTGGTACATATACACAATGGAATATTACTCAGCCATAAAAAGGAATGAGTCATTCTAATGAGTTGGATGAACCTAGAACCTATTACACAGATTGAAGGAGTCAGAAAGAGAAAGATAAATACCGTATTCTAATACATATATACGGAATCTAGAAAAATGGTACCAAAGAATTTATTTACCAGGCAGCAGTGGAGAAACAGACATAGAGAGTAGACTTATGGACATGGGGAGAGGGGAAGAAAGGGTGAGATGTATGGAAAGAGTAACATGAAAACTTTCATTACCATATGTAAAATAGATAGCCAACAGCAATTTGCTCTATGGCTCAGGAAAGTCAAAGAGGGGCTCTGTATCAATTTATAGGGGTGGGATGGGGTGGGAGATTGGAGGGAGGTTCAAAAGGAAGGGGATATATCTATACCTTTGGCTGATTCATGTCGAGGTTTGACAGAAAACAACAAAATTCTGCAAAGTAATTATGCTTCAATAAAAAAATAATTTAAAAATATTAACAGCACAAAAATGAAGAATGTAACTTAGACTGAGAGCTATACAGTAATCCTACTTTGAGGAAGACTGGAAGGTGGCTGGGATAAAAAAGAAGCAAAGGATAGCCTTAGGCAGCACAAAAGCACCAAAACATGAAAACTCAGATCACTCTCATGGGGTTGGGGGGGTGAGACAAACGTGGCGATGTGACTGAGCGACTGAACTGAACTGAACTGAACTAAACTGATTTTTCATACTTGGTACTCATTATGTAGTTATTGGTTGTTTGGTTGAATGAATAAATGAATAAAGTTTGAGGACATATACTAGAGTGTTGAATGAGTTATCCATCACTATGTAACATATTTACCCCAAACTATTCTGTTTAAAACAACAAGCACTTATTATCTCACATAGTTGCTAAGAATCAGGAACGTGGGAGTGATTTATTTAGGTAATTTGGGCTAAAGTTGCAATTAAACTGTTGGCTGAAGCAGTCATCTCAAGATTTGACTAGAGCTGGTTAATCAATCTAGTTTCAAGCTCACTCACATCGTTGCCAGGTCTTGGTTCTTCACTGAATGTTGGCAATATATATCTCAGAGGAATACCCAGCACATATAAGCAAGATATGAATACAAGCTTTTATTATTATTATGTAAAAACTCTAAGGTGTTGTCAAAAGATTTTAAGCAGATGAGTGACCTGATCATCTTTGCTGTTTCAGAACATTCCTTCCAACTTTAGTGTGGGGAATGGACAGCAGAGGAGAAAAGCAGAAGGGAATGACACTCATTAGAAAGTGAGAGATGGTGCTATTCGGGTGGTGCTAATGAAAATGAATGGCAACCCACTTCAGTATTCTTGCATGGAGAATTCCATGTACAGAGGAGCCTGGTGGTTTACAGACCATGGGTTCACAAAGAGCTGGACACAACTGAGCGACTAACACTTTCACTTTCAATGGAAATGAAGAGCAATGGATTCATGCAGGGTATATTCTAGAAGTAGAGCCACCTCCACATGGATTAGATGCAGCTGATGACAGAGACAGAACTAGGGAACATAGGAGGAGGAGCAAGGTTCTTCATGGAGATGAGGTGAGGATGGTGAGTTGAATTAAGACCATGTGGAAATTGAGGTGCTGGTAAGACATTCATGAGGAAATGTTCAGTTGGCAATTGGATCTATGGGTGTGGAGCTCAAAAGAGAGATCTGGGCTAGAGATTTAAGAGTCATCAGCATATGGGTCACTGAAGCATGGGTGTGGATAAGATTACCTGAGGAGAATAGGTCTAATGAGAAGAGAAGGTTGCCTAGGGAAGAACCCTGATGGTCACCAGCGGTGAAGAGATGGCTGGAGGAAGAAGTGCCTGTGAAGGAGAATCAGAAAGAGTGGCCAGAGAGAAAGAAGAAAACCTGGAGGGTGTGGTCGCATACAAGCCAAAACCACATCTCATGGAAAGAAGGAAAACTAAAGAGTGCCAGTGTTGCCTGCTGAAAGACGAGGTCACAGAAGATAAGGGTTGAAAATGATCCATTGAATTAACCAAGAAAGAGGTCATTGGTGGTCTTCACAATAATCATGTCACTGGAATGGAGTTGGGGGTGGGGGTCCCCACCACAGCCTCCTTGTCTCAGCTATGAATGTACCATCATGGAATTTCTAGACCTTGGAGTTGAGTACCATTTCCTCTTCGCAAACAGAACCTTTGATTCCATAGGTGTCGGCCTCTTAGAGATCTAGATCTATGGGTGGAATTTACTGGAACTGGAGTACTCCTTGACCAGGGTAGTAGTAATAAATAATAAGATCTAATATTTGAGTACTAACCACTTTATGTGGATAATCTGATTTAATCCTGACACTAACTCTATGAGGTGGGTACACAGCTGCATACGTCAACTTTTTTTATTATCCTCAGGTAAGAATCTGGTGGCCCACATCACAGTGTAGACCCGGGCTGAGTTGAGTCTGGCTAGGATCAAAGAAGACAGAAACCAAGATCCTCAGTCATTGGAGAACTTCTGCAACCTCTGGGCTTCAGGAAGTCTTTTCTGAGGAGTGTAGAGTTATGAGGGTATTTTCTCAAGGGAATTGTTGGAGCGGGACTGTCTGGAGCAGGGGCTTTCAGTTCAGGGACTGTTTTAGAACATCATCCTGGAGACCATGATAACTAGCCCCAGGGGCCATCTAAAATGATACTTTGTAAGCACTGGGAAGCCTTTAGCCATGGTTTTCCACTCTTCTTCTTGGGTGGAGAGGAAGCTCTAGGAACCTCAGAAATCTAATCTAATGAAGACCCAAGTCCTCAAGGGAGCAGAGAGAGCAGATTGCCATTTTAGATGGTAGCAGAGTGGGGACTGTGGTACTCCCAGCTCCTCTGTTAAGATCTCCAGGCACGCACAGGTGTCCATATGCCTGGCATATGGAGACTTCATTGCCCTCAGTGCCTCTCCTCTGGCACTCAGCCCATTAAATCACAGGGAGGTGGAAGAAGCTCATCTCCTCCATCAGGCCATGAATTTCTCAATCATGGAGAGGAAATACTTTTCGTGTGTTGTCCCCCATGCCTTTTCAGCCTCTAGCACAGTGCTAGGTTCAGAGTGATCCTCAATAAGTATTTGTTGAATTATTGAATGAAAGAATGAATGGCTTTTTCCTAGGGCCGGTCCTCGTTCCAGCTTACTTCTTATTTGTATTCAAAACCAGACTAACCTCCCTAACCAGCAGAGCATCTGTTCCTTTTTCTAAGGCAAGGATAATGAACAATAGTGTGAGAGGGCTAGGTCAAGTTGATTCAATTCAACAAGTATTTAGTAAGTCTGCTATGAAGCTAGTACTGTGTTACGTGCCATCTTAAAACAGACACAAGCCTATGGGATGCAAAGGTTTTAAAAATCAATATTTCATTAAAAAATTGTGAATCACTACATTGTATACCTGAAACTTATATAAATCCACTCTACCTCAATTTAAAAAAAAGAAAGAAAAAAATGAATAACAGAGGCAAGCATACATACTCTTACTTAATATGTATAATATGTAAAGAATGCCATGACTATATATTCATACTAATAGATAAAAATGTTCAAAATATTAAGTAAAAAAGGCAATTTCTGTGACATGCAAAATGTGCTATCAATTATAATTATGTTATCAATGTCTAGTTTATTTTTTTTAAAGTATTTATTTATTTATTTGGCTGCCCTGGATCTTAGTTGCAGCAACTGGATCTAGTTCCTGACTAGAACCTGTTCTCTGACCAGGAAGTGAACCCAGGGTTCCCATACTGGGAGCATGAAATATCTTAGCCACTGGACCACCAGAAAAATCCCATTAATGTCTAATTTAAATGTACTACCATCAGAGAAAAGATGGTATGATACCAATTCTTAAAATTTGAGGCTTACTTTACTGAAATGTTATTTGCATTAAAGTCTACTTTTGCACCTCCCCAAACTGACATTTCAGATATACAAAAAGGTATAAATTAATATGATAAACATCCAGGTATCCATGACCCAGCTTTAAAATTTAGACATAAGCAGTTCACACAGTTCAAAAAGCTCTAAAAGTCAAGAGATTTTTTAAGTTTGGCGTCAAAATTCTTCTGATCACAAAACCTAACCTGGACTGAACTAAAGCTATTTCATAATCTCCATCTGTCCCATTCTGTGAGCAACCATGCATTTCACAGCAGAAATAGTAATATGTTTGATTACGAGGTATTGCCCCAGACAATACTGGTTATGTTACTTAGTGTTGAGTACATACTGTATGCTGCTGCTGCTGCTGCTGCTAAGTCGCTTCAGTTGTGTCTGACTCTGTGCGACTCCATAGATGGCAGCCCACCAGGCTCCCCCGTCCCTGGGATTCTCCAGGCAAGAACACTGGAGTGGGTTGCCATTTCCTTCTCCAATGCATGAAAGTGAAAAGTGCAAGTGAAGTCGCTCAGTCATGTCCCACTCTTAGCGACCCCATGGACTACAGTCTACCAGGCTCCTCCGTCCATGGGATTTTCCAGGCAAGAGAACTGGAGTGGGGTGCCATACTTTTTCTAAAATCCAAACAACTCTGAATTCCCAAACACACACGGTCACATGGTCCGTAGGTAAGGCATTTGCAAGTTTGTGGTCTGTTGGGCCACAATTTGGGGCTTGGTTACTGAACAGTGTTTCCCAATGTTCCCCCAAAGGAAGGAGGAAGGAATGGAAACCAGCTAGGCAGCCCAGTGTCAGGTACACCTTCTTGTACTCCTCAGCGTCCACCCCCATGCCTCTTCCTTAGGCTCCCCCTTTCTTTTGGCCTCTGGCTTGCCAAACTCAGCAGCAGCCTCACCTTATATAAATTTCTTATACCAACTTTTCTGTATTTGTCTCAGCTCCTCCCTACCCCCTAGGTTCTATGCTTTCCTCATCCTATCTTTTGCCCTGGTTTTCCCTCTGTTTTTTTTAAAATTATAATTCCCTGCCTCTTATATGTGTATGCTCAGTTTCTCAGTAGTGTCTGACTCTTTGCAACGGCTCCACTGTCCATGCCATTCTCCAGGCAAGAATACTAGAGTGGGTTGCCATTTCCTCCTGCAGGGGATCTTCCTGACTCAGGGATCAAACTTGAGTCTCCTTTGTCTCCTGCATCAGCAGGCAGACTCTTCACCACTGTGCCACCTGGGAAGCCTCTCACATACACACTCCTGATTTATTTTATTTTTGGCTGTGCTGGGTCTTCATTGCTGTGGGTGCTTTTCTCTAGTTGCAGCAGGTGGGGGCCACTCTCTAGTTGCAGCCTTCTCATTGTGATGACTCCTTTTATTGCAGAACACAGACTCCAGGATGCTTGGGCTTCAGCAGTTGTGGCACACGGGCTCCAGAGCACAGGCTCAGCAGCTGTGGTGCACGGGCCCAGCTGCTCCGCAGCATGTGGGATACTCCTGGCCCAGGGCTCAAACCCATGTCCTCTGCATTGGCATTTGAATTCTTTACCACTGAGCCACCAGGGAAGCCCCTCTCTCTCAGTTTTGAAATTCCTTTTTTCTCATCTACTCCCTCTGTCTCTCTGCTATTGATCTGAGTCCCTTGAGTTCTGGATCATCAGCTTCAGACCCATTATCCTTTCCCATTAATATTTGGTGCAGCTCTTTCACTCTGGGACCATTGTGTTGAAATATACCTCTCTTTTTTCTACCCCTCATCTTCCAGTTTACTTCTAAAATAAGCATATTTAAGTTAAAAATTGTCAATTTAAAGAAAAATATTTTAAAAGTATATAGTAGTGTGCTGTGATATGGCTCAAATTCATGATGGCGATACTCAAATGATTGTGGGAAACTTGTTTTTTCCGAATGAAGGGATAATTTTTTTTATTTGATTGATGGGCCATCTAGTGGTGAATGGAAGATGACAATCCTAGTCTGAGAAAATGCAGTAGATCTTTAAAAGAAAAGCCAGTTTCAACCCTCAGCCACTCTAACAGGTCCAAAGCACTGTCCTATGAAAATATGTGGACAGAAAAGGTCTAGTCCCACCTGGAACATAGCTGCATGTGATATATGACTTTAGCTTGGCATTGTTGAGGTAAATAATATGTATGATGTATGTGTGTTCATATCACATACATGCATCTCAGATGACCTGGCCAAATTCAGAAACTCCACAAATGCTCCTTACAGCCATCCCAAGGATGTTTTGACTGCCTTGTGCATGCATGTGTGTGAAGTTGCTTCAGTCATGTCCAACTCTTTGTGACCCTATGAACTATAGCCCACCAAGCTCCTTTGTCCGTGGGACTCTCTGGGCAAGAATCCTGGAGTGAGTTGCCATTTCCTACTCCAAGGGATCTTACCAATCCAGGGATTGAATCCACATCTCTAACATCTCCTGCATTGGCATGTAGGTTCTTTACCCTGAGTGCTACCTGAGAAGCATGGTGACTGCCATGTATCAAACCTTTATTCTGGGAGGCCACATTAAGAGAGAATTAGTGCTGTGCGAGGGAAGAAATAGTTATTTGAGAAGGGAATGACTTAAAAATTGTATCTCCCAATTTCATAAATCAAGGCTCCAAAACACTCAAGTCTTGACATATTGATTGGTAGCCAGTTATTCATCTAACATTTATTGAGCTACCAAAGAGCATTGTGGGGCTTCCCAGAGGGCATTTGTGGTAAAAAAAAAAAAAAAAAAAAAAAGACCAACAACAACAACTTGCCTGTCAAAGCAAGGTCAGGAATATTCCCTAGAGGAGGAAATGGCAACCAGCTCCATTATTCTTGCCTGGAAAATTCCATGGACAGAGGACCCTGGTGGGCTATAGTCCATGGGGCCACAGAGATGGTCATCACTGAGCGACGGAGCAAAGAGCATTGTAAGACTACTCCAAGTCCTGTTAACACACATCTGGGGACTTCCCTGGTGGTCTAGTGGTTAAGAATCCACCTTCAAATGCAGGGGAACACAAGTTCAATCCCTGGTGGAGGAACAAAGACCCCATATGCCTCGAGGCAGCTAAGCCTAAATCCTCTAGAGCCTGCACCACAAGGAAGACCTGATGCAACCAAATAAAATAAAAAACACATGGCTACATGTTTACCAAAAGAAATATATCACCTAGTCAAGAAATACATACAGCAGAGCTGGGCACATTTCAGATACAGGGATTTCCAGGGAGCCAAGAAATGTGTTCCCCCTATGAGCTTCTCTCCAAGTCGCCCAAGTTAGAAATTTTAGCTAGAAAAGGTAATTGATATATAGTCAAAGCTATGGTTTTTCCAGTAATTATGTACAGATGTGAGAGTTGGACCATAAAGAAGGCTGAGCATGGAAGAATTGATGCTCTCGAACTGTGGTGTTGAAGAAGACTCTTGAGAGTCTCTTGGGCTGCAAGGAGATCAAACCAGTCAATCCTAAAGGAAATCAACCCTGAACATTTATTGGAAGGACTGATGCTGAAGCTGAAGCTCCAATACTTTGGCCACTTGATTTGAAGAGCTGATTCATTGGAAAAGATCCTGATGCTGGGAAAGATTGCGGGCAGGAGGAGAAGGGGTGCGACAGAATGAGATGGTTGGGTGGCATCAGCCACTCAATGGTCATGAGTTTGAGCAAACTCTGGGAGATAGTGAAGGACAGGGAAGCCTGGTGTGCTGCAGTCTGTATGACTTAGCGGCTGAACAACAACAACAACATATAGACTCTAAGATAACTTTCAGCGATTATTTTGAAGTACTTGAAGAGCTTCAAAAGTGTCTACCTTTAGAGGCTTCTCTGGTGGTCCAGTAGTTAAGACTCTGCTTCCAATACAGGGGACACGGTTCCAATATCTGGTCAGGGAACTAAGATCCCACATGCTGCATGGTGCGGCCAAAAAATAAAATTAAGGTCTGCTTTTATTTTTATTTTATTTTTCCTGTTTTTTTTTTTTTTATTTTTCAGTGGGTTTTGTCATACAAAAATATGGAACGCTTCACGAATTTGCATGTCATCCTTGCGCAGGGGCCATGCTAATCTTCTCTGTATCGTTCCAATTTTAGTATATGTGCTGCCGAAGCGAGCACTAAGGTCTGCTTTTAGAGTGACTGATCATCACAATTTCCCTTGGACAGTCTTGGTTTTTAGCACTGAAAGTTGTTTGTCCTGGGAGACCTCCCTGTCCTCGATCAATGGGTACTGTTTTTTTTTTTTTGTTTGTTTGTTTTTGCCTTTTTTTAAAATTTATTTTTCAGTGGGTTTTGTCATACATTGATATGAATCAGCCATAGAGTTACACGAATTCCCCATCCCAGTCTCCCATCCCACCTCCCTCTCCACCCGATTCCTCTGGATCTTCCCAGCCCAACAAGCCCGAGCACTTGACTCATGCCTCCCACCTGGGCTGGTGGTCTGTTTCACCACAGATAAAATACATGCTGTTCTTTCGAAACATCCCACCCTCCCCTTCTCCCACAGAGTTCAAAAGTCTGATCAATGGGTACTGTTGTTCACTCTAACTCCTTTAGGATCTTCAGAGGATTAAACCTGAGCAAAGGATCCACCATCTAAACAACCAAGAAACTGTAATAATTTAAGCCGGGTTTGAGTGGTTACTAAATGCTATTTAGGTACCACCCTCAAATGATCTCATGAGGCAAGAAGAGAGGAAAGTGAATTTCTTTGCAAATGAGGAGACAAGCTCAGAGAGGAAAATAACCTAGAACTTGCCTGAGATGACTTAGTTAACAAATAGCAGAGACAGGATTTGGACCCAGACCAACACAGCTTGAAATTCTGCATCCTTAAGCAGCATGCCATATTTCTGCTATCCTGACAGACCACTCCATCCCAGCAGTGGATGGGTTATCAGACTCCAATGCTGGTCCCAAGTCATTGACTAAGGGAACTCTGGAGTTATCAATGACTTCAACATTTCTTTAAAGCAGCTTGGCAGCAAACCTTCAAGAGCTTAGAAGTTTAGACAAGCAGTTTTCCAAGTTATGATTTTTTCATTTGATTTTTTCACTTTTTCATTTGAACCACTCTATGTGCCTACTTAAAAAAAATTAATGCAGAAACTTGAACCCTCACTCAGAGCAACTAAAACCCTCACTCAGATGCAATTAAGTGCATCTGCACTTAATTTAATGAGTGGCCAGATTGACCCAGGTATATGGTCATTTGAGAAATGCTGGGCTGGAAGGTTCTGAAGAGAAGAGCCAAGGTTCAAGAAGTTTGCTTCATCTACTCACAGACTTAGAGAATGAATTTATGGTTGTTAGGAGCAGGGGTGGGGGAAGGATGGGGGGAAGGGATAGTCAGGGAGTTTGGGATCGACATATACACGCTGCTATATTTAAAATGGATAACAAACAAGGTCCTACTGTATTGCGTAGGGACCTCTGCTCAATGTTATGTGGCTGCTTGGATGGGAGGGGAGTTCAGGGGAGAATGGATACATGTATATGTATGACTGAGTCCCTTTGCTGTCTACTTGAAACTATCACAGCATTGTTAATCGGCTATACTTCAATACAAAATAAAAAGCTTTTTTTTAAAAGTAACAACAGCAACAACAGTTTACTTCATGCATTTTCTCTATTCTTGTTGCGTTCTCCCACCCCATCTAATGTGGACACACCCCAAGTTCCATGATTCTGTCCTCTGTCTGCCCTTCTCTCTCTTCATTCTTCCTCAGAGGCCTCCATTATTGCCTCTGCCTGGTTCATTATATGAAGAGCTGGAGACCTAAGTCCCACCTCCATTCCATCATTAGTCTTATGACACTGAACAGATCAGTTTTCCTCCCTGGAATGCAGCTTTCTCACCTGTAAAATCATAGTAGGATCATATGATACCTGATTCTTATGTAAAGGCCTTTCCAGGCTTAAAGTTTATGATCTACATTATTATTTTCAAGTTGTGGTATGAGGTCCAGCTTTAACAATTGCCCAAGGTGTTTATTAGAAAAGCACATCCATTGACAGATGAGTAGATAAAGAAAATGTGGTATGTTCGTACAATAGAATATTATTCAGCATGAAAAAGGAAGGAAATCTTGTCACATTTCCAACATGGATGAAACTCAAGGACATTATGCCAAGTGAAATAATCAGTCACAAAAGAATAAATGTGTGATTCCACTCACATGAAGTATCTTAAGTAGGCAGAATGATAAAAACAGAAAATAGATGCTGAGGGCTGGGAAGGAGCAGAGGGGAAATTAATGTCGAACAGATGTCAAATTACAGTTTTGCAAGATGAAAAAGTTCTTACAGTCTATTGTACAACAATGTGAATATATTCAACACTACTGAACTGTGCACATAAAGATTGTTAAGATGGTAAATTTAATGTTGTATATTTTAAATATCTTTTTAAAAAGTTAAGTATCTTATTTTTTGATCATGCCATGTCACATGTGGGATCTTAGTTCCCTGGCCAGGGATCAAACTCCCACCCCCTGTGTTGGAACCATGGAGTCTTAACCATTGGACAGACAGGCAAGTCCCTAATGCTCTGTATTTTTATCACAATAAGAAAGAAAAGCATAGTTCTGAGTCCCGCTTCCAACAGAGAGCTACTGTATCAAAATTTTAAGGGTTGGGGCTGTGACTGTGCATTTTTAACAAGTTCCACATGTGATTTTCTATCTCCTCTGAACTTTGAGAACCACTAAACAAATGTAAAGTAAATCCTTTGTTCATTGCAACAAATTTGATACCCTGATCTCAGCTTCCCCCTTTCCCCAGGAATATTTGTGTATTTTCACTTGCTGCCAGCTAGTGTGCTTAGAGTATGTACATTTATTTTATTATTAGCCAAAGCAGAAAAGAATCCAGAAAGCAAATGTACTGCAGAAGAAGGGCATCCAGTCCATTTCCAAGCCAAACAGAGATGACTTTGGATCTGGCAGTTCTGGATTACACATGACTCTGATCTTGTCCATTAGAGTGAGTAATTGAAAGCTGGCTCTGTGTATGCTTACCGAAATTATTATTTTAAATTGTTCACATTACATAAATCTCGGCCTCTGATGCTGTCTGTAAGAAAAGGTGGTAAGAATATCAATGGACATATCCCCTAGAATGAGATTTTGTAACTTTTACGCAACCTTGAAGGCTCCTGTTTTCACTGTCACTACTTAGGGAGTTGTTGAGAAGGGGCTTGAATTATTCAAGGTCAGAGTCAAGCAAGGGATAAGATAATTAGTTCATATTTATGGGGCACTTATCATGTGCTGGGCACTGGGCTCAATTCTTTCAATAGAAGTTCTCATTCTATTCTTCCTCTGGTGTTATTATTACTTTCTTCTTTGTAGAAATGGGGGCTCAGAGAGCCTCAACAATTTGCTGAAGACCACACAACATATAAGACATAGAGCTTTCTAGCTGCAGAGCCCATCCTTTTAACCACTGTCTCTATGGCCCTGCTTATACACAACCTTCATCTTCTCATACTTCCTACCTATTAATAGCTTCTGTCCCAGATCAGTAGTGCTGTTGGATGAGGGACATTGAATAAGAAGCTTTAGTTAGCTGCTTAGAGGCTAATTTTTCACCTTGTCTCTAGTACCTGGGCTTTGCTCCTAAGGTAAGTACTCTTCGAAGCTCAGACCTGATACCTGGATCCCTATCTTATTACCTAGCTTGCCCTGTGCCTCCACTTCTAAGGCTAGTAGCCTGACTTTCTCTTGCTCTCTAACTTCCCTCCTTTCTTGGATGTTCCTGTTCACCTGTTTCAGCATGCCTAGATTCCTTGCTGCTGCTCTGCTCATGGGGAGGATGCCTTCTTACCTCAGCTGGACCTTTCTGATGCTGACTTCATAGATTGAAACTTACCATTGGAATCACAGCCCACAAGAATATTCTAGTACCTGTGTGCTAAACCTAAACAGGGTAATTGTCTGACAAACTTGAGGATTTACATAATCTCTAGAGTCTCCTAGAGGTTTCCCAGGTGGCTGAGTGATAAACAATCCACCTGCAATGCAGGAGATTCGGGTTTGATCCCTGGGTCAGGAAGATCCCCTGGAAAAGGGAATGGCTACTCACTCCAGTATTCTTCTTTTTCACTCCAGTATGCTTGCCTGGTGAATCCCATGGACTGAGGAGCCTGGCAGGCTACAGTCCATAGGGTTACAACAGTTGGACATGACTGAGCACTCACAAGCACAGGCGTTCGAGTCTCCTAATAGGCAAAATGTTCAGCTGGTATTGAAAATCACCTATCATACCAAGAGCAAAAAACATACCTTGAATTAGAAAGACAATTTATTGACAACAACATTGAGAGTAATCAGATGTTGGAATTATCTGACCAAGATTTGAAAGCAACATCATAAAAATGTTTCAACAGTGCAAATTCCCCTGAAACAAGTTAAAATTGCATCAAACAAGCAGAAGTTACCAAAAAAAGGGAAATCATAGAACTGAAAAGCACATAGCAGAAATGAAAAATTCATTGGATAGACTCAATAGCAGAATGGAGATAACAGAGGATAGAACCAGTGAACTTGAGAACAGATCAATACAATTTACCCTTTCTGAATAACAGAACAAAGACGGAAAATGATGAGATCTTTGTGAATCTGTGAGATGATAACAAAATATTTAACATTCATTCTGATCATCAGAGGCCCAGAAGGAGAGAAGTTCTTTTCTCCTTTTGGACCTGAAAAAGCATTTGAAAAAATAATGGCTAAAGACTCCTCAAATTTGATGAGAGGTAATACAAACCTTCAAATTCGAGAAGTTGAGCATACCCCAAGCAAGATAAACCCAAAGAAATCCATGCCAAGACACATCATAATTAAACATCTGAAACTAAAGACAAAGAAGAAATCTTGAGAGCAGCCAGAAAAAAACCAATAAATTACATATAGGAGAAGGCCAATTCAAATTATATCAGATTTCTGTCAGAAACCACAAAGAAAGGAATGAAGTGATGCATTTTACAAGTGTTGGCAGAGAAGAACTGTCAAGGGAAAATTCTATACCTGCAAAAATATCCTTCAGGAATGAGTAAGAAATAAAAGCAATTACAGATGAAGCATATCCAAAATAATTGTTTGCTAGCAGACCCAATCCTTAATGATGCCTAAAGGAAGTTTATTTAAACAGTAAGAAAATTGTAAAAGAAGGAACATTGGAGAATAAGGAAAAAAATACAACAGCTAGAGCAGAAATATGGGCACATACAACAATCATTTTCCCCATGAGTTTTATAAATCATATTTGATAGTTAAAACAAAAGGTATAGCACAATCTGACAATGATAATTAAAAGAAGGGAAGGTAAAGGAACTTAGTCATATGTGGCAGAGACTGCTCATTAAAATCTACTCCTTTACCTCTATGATAATCGATTTGTCACTGGGACATGGCTGCCTAGCTAGTAATTCCCTTTCCTTGTCCTTAGCCCTTTTGCAATTAGAGTGGCAGTATAACTGACTTTTCACCAATAACATATGAGTGGAAGTGATGTGTGCTACTTCCAGACCTGAGCTAAGCAGAGGCCAGATTGTCTAGGATCTAATAACCCATGGAAAGAGTTGTGAGTTTATTGTATCACTGGTGGGAATATAAAATGGAACAGTTACTCTGGAAAACAATTTGGCAACTTCTTTAAAAATTAAACATGTCCAAAAATCTCAAAAATACACAAGCAACTCCTGAAGCTCAATTCCAGAAAAATAAATGACCCAATCAAAAAATGGGCCAAAGAACTAAACAGACATTTCTCCAAAGAAGACATACAGATGGCTAACAAACACATGAAAAGATGCTCAACATCACTCATTATCAGAGAAATGCAAATCAAAACCACAATGAGGTACCATTACACGCCAGTCAGGATGGCTGCTATCCAAAAGTCTACAAGCAATAAATGCTGGAGAGGGTGTGGAGAAAAGGGAACCCTCTTACACTGTTGGTGGGAATGCAAACTAGTACAGCCACTATGGAAAACAGTGTGGAGATTTCTTAAAAAACTGGAAATAGAACTATCATATGACCCAGCAATCCCACTCTTGGGCATACACACTGAGGAATCCAGATCTGAAAGAGACACGTGCACCTCAATGTTCATCGCAGCACTGTTTATAATAGCCAGGACATGGAAGCAACCTAGATGCCCATCAGCAGACGAATGGATAACGAAGCTGTAGTACATATACACCATGGAATATTACTCAGCCATTAAAAAGAATTCATTTGAATCAGTTCTAATGAGATGGATGAAACTGGAGCCCATTATACAGAGTGAAGTAAGCCAGAAAGATAAAGAACATTACAGCATACTAACACATATATACGGAATTTAGAAAGATGGTAACGATGGCCCTATATGCAAAACAGAAAAAGAGACACAGATGTACAGAACAGACTTTTGAACTCTGTGGGAGAAGGTGAGGGTGGGATGTTCTGAGAGAACAGCATGTATATTATCTGTGGTGAAACAGATCACCAGCCCAGGTGGGAGGCATGAGTCAAGTGCTCGGGCCTGGTGCAGTGGGAAGACCCAGAGGAATCGGGTGGAGAGGGAGGTGGGAGGGGGGACCGGGATGGGGAATACGTGTAACTCTATGGCTGATTCATATCAATGTATGACAAAACCCACTGAAAAATGGTCTGTGGTGGACCAGTATTTCTCTCTTTATTGCAACCACTGTACCAGAAATTCTGGTAGTTTGGTTTGGAACTGAGTGAAGATGGAGAGAAGCAGATGGATTCAGGATATTTTTGGAGGTAGGGCTGACAGAAGTTCATAGATGAACTTAATGGATGACTATGAAGTTAACAGTCCAGAGGACCTTCCAGAATGGGCTCAATGAGACTGTCTCTTTAACTTTTCAACTACAGGGTCTTCTTGGTAGCTTGCTCTTCTTGCTATGTATGGGATAGAAAAATAAAACTGCTTGAAGGTGATCCACCTCTTCTGGCATGGGCTCGGTTTTAGGATCTACCTTGGCTTCCCTAAGATGAAGTGATCTAAAGACAGGGGTTGTTGGGCTCCTAATGGCTGTGCTCCTGAACTTCAAAGGGAGAGTTGATCACTTATGGCTCTCATTTCCACACTGGCACCAACTGCCTTGAGATAGGCATAAAGGTGGCAGTTGCAATGCATGAATTCTCTTTGGGCAGGATGCATGTATATATTAGGCTTTGGTTTTGAGGGTATAGATATGGCTGGATTGAGATTCATCAAGATTGGGGTATGAGTAGGCTTTTTGGAGGCAGGAATATGGTCACTGGGCAGGCACCAGATAAATAGTTTTCCTCTTTTGAGATGAATTATTTCTCTGGGTAAGAAACAGAGCATGAATCATTGGGATAGTTTCTGGAAAACTAAGAATTGCCAGACAACATTAATCATCATCCTGGAAGCCTCCAAGCCTAGGACCTTGCTTGGCATCATGCTTGTCTTTTAAGAAATCCCACTTGAACACTTAAGCATTTCTTCTCAAATGGCCCAGAAGTGGTTCTGTCAGTTAGTCCAGGTTGATTTGAGGCCAAATGGAATAACATCTACCAAAATGTTGTTTAGGTGGATGACTACTTCTCCATTTAGTTATTCATACAAAGATCCTTTCATTGATCACTTTGTTACTTAGGATACTCCTTGACTGCTGTAACAAAAGGACTCAACAATAGTTCTGTGGCTTAAGGAAATTTCTTTCTTAGATAACGATGAGAGTGAGAAATTCAAATACGCAGGGGTATTCAGCTCCACATGGTCATTCAGGGACCCAGGTTCAATCTATTTCACATCTCCATCTCCCTTGAACTTTGGCCTTAGTAGGATAGCTGCCAGAGAAGGCAATGGCAACCCACTCCAGTACTCTTGCCTGGAAAATCCCATGGACGGAGGAGCCTGGTAGGCTGCAGTCCATGGGGTCGCAAAGAGTCGGACATGACTGAGCGACTTCACTTTCACTTTTCACTCTCATGCATTGGAGAAGGAAATGGCAACCCACTCCAGTGTTCTTGCCTGGAGAATCCCAGGGACGGAGGAGCCTGGTGGGCTGCCATCTATGGGGTTGCACAGAGTCCATCATGGCTGAAGTGACTTAGCAGCAGCAGCAGCAGCAGCAGGATATCTGCATCCAGGTCATGTGCACCTATGTGTATCAACTCATTGGAGGGGAAAGACCACAGAGAAGCACTTGTGTGTTCGAGCTCAGTTGCTTAGTCATGTCCAACTCTTTGCAACTCCAGGGACTGTAGCCCGCCAGGCTCCTCGATCCATGGGATTTTCTATGCAGGAATACTGGAGTGGGTTACCATTCCCTTCTCCAGGAGATCTTCCCAACCTGGGGATCAAATTCGGATCTCCTGCACTGCAGGCAGATTCTTTACCATCTGAGCCATCAGGAAAGCAAGCAAGTAGGTGACGTGGAGATTTCTAAATAAGAGTTGGAAAAAATGAACACTGTGGGCAGAAAAACTAGAGAAAGAGGTCAGCCTCCTGGTGGAAGGAGCCCTGTGCATTGAGGAGAGGAGAGGCTCACAACACCTTAGCCTAGCACTTTTACGCCCTGCTGCCATTCCTAACAGAAGCTTAGCTGCCCTGCCTGCTGTTGTTGCTGCTCTCTGGACACGAGGGGGCAGCCAACTACATAAGTTGCATCATCCCTTGAACCCTCATGGGAGGATCTGCTGTGCCCAGGAGATGTGGGACAGCCTTCTAACAGTTCAGGTAAAATCTGTTAGCTCCCAAGGGCTCCCAGGCTCAGCTGATCTAGGCAATTCATTGCACATTGATCCTTTGAGACCTTGAAGAATTGGGTTGCCGGTTCATTCCCCTCCAACTGCAGCCCCTGTTGCTTCAGGAAGCAAAACTAACCTGGTTTCCTACATACTTGATTATACCTTAGCAGATGGAGCCATAGAATGTTTCTTTTTTTTTTTTTTTAATTTTTATTTTTCAGTGGGTTTTGTCATACATTGATATGAATCAGCCATAGCATAGAATGTTTCTTAAAACAGTTTGGGAATCTCAAGCAAAATCTGGAAAATTCTAGCACAAGCCACATTATTCCAACAAAATGCCAATATATTCCTGTTCGCAAAAACATGGTCCCACTGTATGGCCTTTCTGCCAACAATGAAACAAGAAATATGATTTATGCAGCATTCCCTCAGGACTCTTAGAACCCAGTGTTTCCAGTCATAACTATATCTGCCACCTCAGAGATTAACCCTTGTTAACCTACCCTTGTTAATCTCTGGAGTAGCAGCACCAATGGTGGTGAGGGGGTAGGTCAACAAGATTGTGAGAAGGGTCCCACAATTTCCTTGATTGACTGAAACACAAGGCCCTGCAGTAATGCGCTTGAGTGGGTGATAGGTGGTTTCTGGTATCCCCAACCTGAGGGAGCAGGTCAACTCAGTCTAAAGGAATGGGCAGAAGGTGAGTGTGTGAAGCTGTGGGGAAACTAACAGAATTTGAAGAGAACTTGTTGAGATCCAGATTGAAGAACTCTTGAAAATGGGGCATAGGAACAGAGAGAGACTGAGGGGGTGTATCAGGAGTCAACATGCTGAGTCAATTAGGTTCCAGAGAACCAAGATGCTTGGTGAATAAGACTGCTGAAGTGGAGCTGAAAAAACAAATAAGAACACAGGCACCCAATGTTGCTGGGCTATTACATACCTGGATTCCTCTGGACAGACTGAGCATAGTTAATGGGGCCAGGATGGGGAAAATAAAAATGATGCATCCTGTACTTCTCCTCCAGACTGTAATAGGACTGTCTGTCCTGTGTGGAGGAGGTAACGGACCTGCTCTGCCTTGGGGCTCTGCATGTCCTCCTCTCAGGATGAATGCATTTCAGTTGGTAACCTGGCACTCTGAATTGTTCTTATTAAGAACATGTGTCATGGGCTTCAAACCGTTAGCCCACAAAGTTTTTCTAGAAGCCACATATGGCTGTGCAGCCTCTGAGGAGGCAGAATTTTCCAAAAGAGGGCAGCATCCGCTGGTCATATTTTTCCATCCTGGAAAGTCTAGCGACAGCTTTAGAGAAATTAAGGGCATGGAGGTTGTGGTCTGGAAAATGGGAAGGAGGGTGGATTTCCTCTTGTGTCATCTCCTCGTACAGCATCATGGTATATTTGGGGACTCAGCTACTTATTGAATATTTCCTCTCTCCACTGAGTATGTGCAAAGCCATAGAGGGACCCAAAAGATTGAAGGGGACTTAGGTTTTCTTTCCAAAGAAGCTTGGATAAAGAGTGATCCACTTCTGCAGGAAAATTAGCTACCAGCATTGCTTGTGGTGTGGGTTTGTTTCCTACAGCATGTGAAAATACTGACTTTATCTAGTTTTACTCCCCCCAAGAATGATCTATCTCAATATGAACTCATCTTCCTTCCCCTTTTCAAGGAGGCCCTTCTCAAGTTCCTGTATCAGTAGCTGTCTCACTTCCTTATAGAAGTTCCCATCCAGTCGTGGTCACATTTCACTTTGGTGAAAGGAATAAGGAAGAATGGGTAAACTAGCTCAAACTTTAATTACCTTCCTTGTAGGGGCTCAAAGCTGGCTAGACTCCCCTCTCCTCAAGGTCAGTCAGCAGCATAACAGGAGACCTGTCTGTCTGCAACTGCTGGGAACTCTTGGTGAGGGGCTTGCCCAGAACTTGGTTCCCCTTTCCGCTCGAGAACCCAGACTTAGTCACTCGCTGATAACACAATGAGTAAGAAGCAGATGTGGTTTTGAACAGAGGTCTTTTAACTGAAAATTTAGTGCCCGTTCTATGATATTGGAGGGCCTTATGAACAATAGGCACTGAATTAATGTTCATCGAGAGGCAGTATATTTAACACTGTGGTTAAAAGCCTAGCTTCTGACAGCTGTTTTTTTTTTTTTTTTTAATGTGTGGTAAAATATGCCTTGAAATTAAAAGACGCTTGCTCCTTAGAAGAAAAGCTTTGACAAACCTAGAAAAAAACCTATGACAAAATTAAAAAGCAGAGACATTACTTTACTGACAAAGGTCCGTCTAGTCAAAGCTATGGTTTTTCCAGTAGTCATGTATGGATGAGAGATAAAGAAGGCTGAGTGTTGAAGAACTGATGCTTTTGAACTGTGGTGTTGGGGAAGACTCTTGAGAGTGTCTTGGACTGCAAGGAGATCAAACCAGTCCATCCTAAAGGAAATCAATCCTGAATATTCACTGGAAGGACTGATGCCGAAGTTGAAGCTCCAATACTTTGGCCACCTGATGCAAAGAGTCAACTCATTGAAAAAGACCCTGAAGCTGGGAAAGATTGAAGGCAGGAGGAGAAGGGGACGGCAGAGGATGAGATGGTCGGATGGCATCACCGACTCGATGAACATGAGTTTGAGCAGGCTCTGGGAGTTGGTGATGGACAGGGAAGCCTAGCATGCTGCAGTCCATGGGGGTCTCAAAGAGTCAGATACGACTGAGCAACTAAAAAACAATAAAAATACACATAAAATAAAATTTACCATGTTTACCATTTGTAAGTGTAGCATTCAGTATGTTAAACATATTCACAATGCTGTGCAACCGTCACTACTATTCCTTTCCATAACTTTCTCATCATCCCAACAGAAACTCTTGACAATTGGTTTTGAATTTAGGTTCTGCCACTTGGTATCTGTGTAAACTTGCACCAATTCCTTAGGGGACCTCAATTTCCTCATTAATAAGATGAAGATAATAATACGTCTTCATAGCACTGTGTGTGTGAACGCCAATATACATTGTGATATTAATGAATATGGATTAGTAATATAAATGGACTGGTTAATTGATTCATGTTTATTTCATATGTATTCATGTTTATTACTCTGTGTCAAGCACTGTGCTGGAGCGACAAAGTGACAGGGCTAAGTCTTAAACTCAGGTTGGTTTGACTTCAGGGCTTGCATCTGTAGAGCTTGTACTGTGAGGACTAAATGAGATAAGGAAGGTTCAGTGCCAGCCACGTAGCATTTCCTCCACAAATGCTAGTTATTATATTGTTATCAGTACTATTACCAAATTTAGTTTGAAACCCATGCCTCCTTTGTGTCTAGGGTGATAGTAGCCTACTCTCTTTTACTGCACAGGGAATGTTCCAAACTTAGCATCCTTTACACATAAGTAGAAGAGAGAGGCAGGGAGCTTCTTTGAGGTGTGCGTATAACTAACCACAAACGCCTGCCACCTAGGAACTGCCACCATGGACGAGGCCCACTTCCCCCTCTATTTGTCCCTCATGGCAGTCCTGGGGCCTAGAGTCTGGCCCCAGCAGTGACAAAGACCATCTTTCAACAGGCGAAGAAGAATGAAAAACCGCCTGGGTTTATTCATCAACCCCTGCCTCCTAGAACTGATGATCTCTTCCCTCACCCCCCAACCCCTCCCAGCAGTAGATGACAACGTCAAGGGGCAGAAAGGGAGGAAAAAGAACCCTATCCTACTCTGCCAGTGCTGCTGCCACTGAAATTTCCCCCTTTACCCTCTGGCTGTTGCAGTGCCAGTCCCATGGGCTGGCCAGGGTTGAAGGAGAGGGCAAAGGGGAAGGGAGGCAGAATGGGAGAAAGTGGGGCACCTCTGACCTCAGTGTCCTACTTCTTGCTCATGGGGGGACATCACCCAGGGCTTTGCCTCCAAATCCATAAGTCTGTTCTGCATCCCTGAGTCCTATCTCCAGCCACTCACAACCTTCAACCTGCTGGACTCCCCATCTGTACCCCCTCACCCTGCCTCTCCTGAACTAGAGGGATCATTGTCCAACTGCAAAAAAGGGTGGTGGGAGAAGGAGATCGTCCTTGTTCCTGCTGTCAAGGAGAACCAGGGATCTTCAAGTGACATACCTGAATTATCCCCTAATATTTTGGCTTGACATGAGGGATTATTTGCCACTTCTAGGCCACATCTTGTGTGCTCCTGCTTTCATGTCTTGGTTTCTGTTGTTCCTACTCCTTAAAATAGTCAACCCTCTTTGTTACTGCCATTATTCATCTCAAATTCCAATGCTTTATTAAAGCCTTCCGTGGTTTCTCTTGCCCAGGTGTCATATCTTCCTCTCTTTGAGCTTCACTTTTTTCTGTGTGTACCCCTCCAATGGACACTTCTAAGAGCCTTTCTCTTAAAGTTACTTATGTTAATGTCTTCTCTCCCCTTAAAAGATAACTGTCTGAGAGGCAAGGACTCTGAATCACATCAGGAGCCCTGCAGTACCTCACACATAGGAGACAACTTGGTGAACACTTGATCCTGTTTGAAGGCACTTTCCATAGAAATATGGGTAGGCTTTGATTACTTTATGGATTTGGAGGGGATGACAATGGGGGCTCAACCACTGTGTGAAACATGGCTTTTGTTTGTAGGAAAATGCAGGCAAGCTATAAACAGCAGATTTCAACATGCACACTGTGTTTATAAATTGCATATGGCCTCAATTAATAGCTGGAAAAGAATGCTTTAACTCATCAGCCAAAAGTTGAATCTTCCACCAGTTGGGGGCAGCATCCAAGCTGAAACAACTGTGAACCCAAGCTCCTTTCCCTGTGTGGTTTTCCTTTTTATCAGTGGGGAAGACAGGGAATTCTCTGGCAATAGGCAATGGAACCCCCAGAGTTGAGCTGGGAGGTACCTGCAGAAGGAAAAGGCCAGGATTGGGCCCCTGTACATTAACTTTCCTCTCATTGGATCGTTAGGAGAGGAGAATTTGTCACTGCCAAATATGTCTCTTTGGCATAACGATTATTTTTAAGAAACAGCAGACAGGGGAGAAGCTCTGAAAACCAAGAAGGACTTTCCCTTTGTGAAAGATATTTAAAATCATCAGGGAAATCTCTACATATCAATCTCTATAATCATCAGGGAAATTCCCTACACATTTGTAAATGTGTCTCCCTGGTATACTAGGAAGAAGGGGACAGTCTCTCGAAACCCTTATTGTTGTATTGTTGTTGTTGTTCAGTCACTAAGTCATGTCCAACTCTTTGTGACCCCATGAACTGCAACATGCCAGGCTTCCCTGTCCTTCACGATCTCCCAGAGTTTACTCAAATTCATGCCCATTGAATCGGTGATGCCATCCAACCATCTCATCCTCTGTCATCCCCTTCTCCTCCTACCTTTAATCTTGCCCAGCATCAGGGTCTTTTCAAATGAGTCAGCTCTTCGCATCAGGTAGCCAAAGTATTGGAGCTTCAGCTTCAGCATCAGTCCTTCCAATGAATATTCAGGACTGATCTCCTTTAGGATGGACTGATTGGATCTCCTTGCAGTCCAAGGGACTCTCAAGAGTCTTCTCCAACACCACAGTTCAAAAGCATCAGTTCTTCAGCACTCAACCTTCTTTATGGTCCAACTGTCTCATCCATGCATGACTACTGTAAAAACCATAGCTTTGACTATATGAACCTTTGTTGGCAAAGTAATGTCTCTGCTTTTTTGCTGTCTAGGTTTGTCATAGATTTTTTCCTAAGGAGCAAGCATATTTTAATATCGTGACTGAGGTCACCATCTGCAGTGATTTTGGAGCCCCAGAAAATAAAGTCTCTCACTGTTTCTATTGTTTCCCCATTTTATTTGCCATGAAGTGATGGGACCAGATGCCATCATCTTAGTTTTCTGAATGTTGAGTTTTAAGCTAGCATCTACTGTTGTATAGAAGGCAATAACTCAGATTTGCATAACAACCTTACACTAGTTTACTGCATTGTGCTTTTCCTGGTAACTGCTCATAATCAACTCCCTATTTCTAATATCTTCTTTGATCTTTCCCCAAAGACGGGACGGAAGGCGATGGTTTCTCCCACTTCTGAGAGTTACTCAGTTTTCCTGAGTTTCCTCTGTATACATGTTCCTAAATGATGTTTGTTTTTCTCCTATTAGTCTATCTTATGCCAATTTAATTATTAGGCCAGCCAAAGAACCTAGAAGAGGAGAAGGAAAAATTTTCCTCCACTACAGTTGGCATAGATAGCAGGATATTTCACTGGAAGAACTCTACCCACTCCAAAGCTGACAAAAAGTTTGCAGAAGATACGATTTCCCACCACATCAGTCTCCCAGATCTCTGCCTTCAGGGTCTAATGGAAGTGAGAGTGATAAGAATCCTTTCCCCTCCGTCAAATTTAGGTAAGAGAAAAATACTTGTAGAACTAGTTCCTTAGACTCAGTGACTGGTAAAAATTTGGTAAATGAAGGAGTCTTGGTTTTTATTGATCTTTTTCCTCTCAGAGGAGATTACTGTTTTTCTTTGTCTCTCTCTCTCTGTTGTATCATTTGTCTTGTTCTATGTTTTGGGAGTTTGGCTTTATGACCAGTAAGAATACTGTTTCTGGTCTCTGCCAACCAGGGGGTGCATGTACTGGCGTGTATTTGGCAGGCAGCCCAATAAGTTGTGGTTCCGATAAGCCCTGTTCCTTGTCCAAATGTGCCAGCTCTCAGGGGAATTTGTTATATGGGATCCCTGTCCATAAGAGGACTTTGTTTTCTCAATCTTTGTCTCTTTAGTTCTGGAGAAGTCCCAGTCCAGAAGCAGCTGGCTGGTGTCATAGACTAGTGAGTCGATGACTGGAAGTGTCTCATGTTCTCATGGGAAACCAGAGACACTGTTTTGTACTTCATCATTCTTACTGCCTGTGACAGTGCAAGGTCTTTGCTTTCAGTTATTGCCTTTCTTGTTTGTGTCATTTTTTGTCCTAAGAACTTGTCTTGGCAGCCATCAGGTGGGAGCTCCTAGATTTGACCAGACAGAAACATGAGATGCACCCCATTTGCAGCTAGATAAGTCTCTTTCTTTAGGTTTTCTTTGGGAGCTGAGACAAAAACACCTCTGTCTTATGAGTCTTACATATACTAATTAAAATGTTATGCATATTAATAATAGAATGGGGAAGAGACTAAGGAGAGGGTCATAGGACTCTTGCCAGCGGGTAATATTTCAGTTCAGTTCAGTTGCTCAGTCGTGTCCAACTCTTCGAGACCCCATGGACTGCAGCACGCCAGGCCTCCCTGTCCATCACCAACTCCCGGAGTTTTCTCAAACTCATGTCCATTGAGTCGGCGATGCCATCTAACCATCTCATCCCCTCTCGTCCCTTTCTCCTCCCGCCTTCAATTTTACCCAGCATCAGGGTCTTTTCAAATGAGTCAGTTCTTTGCATTAGGTGGCCAAAGTATTAGAGTTTCAGCTTCAGCTCAGTCCCTCCAATGAATATTCAGGACTGATTTCCTTAAGGATGGGCTGGTTGAATCTCCTTGCAGTCCAAGGGACTCTCAAGAGTCTTCTCCAACACCACAGTTCAAAAGCATCAATTCTTCGGTGCTCAGTTCTTTGGGGAATCTTTAGATGGTTATTAAGAAATGGGATGAATTAAACAGACATCAATGGGGTTGGAACAAAGGTTTAAATACAGCACTGTCAGCACCAAAGAGATCTCATGCTTGTCCTGCAATGTTAAAGGGCCGCAAACAAGTCTACTCTATTTACCTTTATTTGGAAAAAATTTAAAAGCCAAGAAGGGAATTTAGCAAAAAGCACCTGAGATGAGTGATAAGGTTTTGTTGTCTCTTATAACTCCTCCTACCTTCTAGGGCTCTGTAATCAGGCTGTCAAATTCAGGCCCTTATTATGCAATGCCCTTCGTGAGTCTGTCCTGGACCTCCACCCAAAGAATTCATGTCCTCTGGACAGCAGCAGAATTTTTATGGGTGGGCCGGCTTAGATATGCAGATTGCAACCAATTCTTTGAGAAATTGGAAGCAAATGTCTTTGTCTTGCAAATCTCTGCAAGGCTAGAAGTAAAGCCCTAAAGACAATTCAAACCAAGCCCCAAACCTCCCCTATTCATCGCAGAATGCTTTTAGGTATTGGGATATTGGAAACAAAATTGTCTTGCACTTAAGAAAAAGAAAACAAAAACTATTCCAAATAGTAGTTATCCTAGATCTCTGATAATAGGCAAATACATTCCCAAGATTCCATCTTGAAGAAAACTTGGACACTTTCTCTGTGCCTTTGTGATATTCCTACCTATCCATTTTCTCTAAGACCCATGAGCCATTCTTTGAACTGCAATCTTTAGGGAGATGACTCTCATCAGAAGAAAAAAATATTTGGAATATGGGCAACTGAAAAATCTTAAGTGCTTGTCTGTACATTTGTGTGTGTCTATATATTGACTCTGTAAGGTTTTTTGTTGTTGTTGTTGTTTTCCACCTTTGAAATGGTGTTACCAAAATTAATTTGTAAAAGAACTCTAGTTAGCTTGAAGGGGCAAATGCTTGTAATGATCAGGTATTCTGAAACTCTCAGAAATATAAAAATTATCCTTATCCCTTTTCAAATTCATGTGATCTAGGATACTTTGGTAAATAAAAGCCAATTTAATTTTGTTGATTTAATTAAAATAGACATGTCTTTAGAATTACCAACACAGAATGTAATGCAGACATTCAACTTTTATTCCAGCTGGTTTTATTCCTCAAATAAGTTCATATCATCTATACAAAATTCATCAGCAAGAGAATTAGTTTGAGATGACTGCTGACTTTGTCTAATATCTTGTGAAGTTTTAGTGAGTAGTCTAAACATAATTGCTGGGAACAAATTATTTAGATAGTTGTAACTGGGATAAGAGCTTTTAGGCATATAAAACTTAAGAATTATGTTTTATAGTGTGTACTTAAAAATGAGCTTTAAAATCAGTATGTAATTATATAAAACTAAATTTTAATTTTCTTTCATCTACTAAAAAGATAACATTTTTTCTGTACTATTGGTCAGTTCTTGATAGTAAAATATTATGAAAGGTTTTTTCTTTTCTGTTTAAGTAATATCTGCCTAAAAAGCAAATATTTTGTGTTTTATGAAAATAATTTCCTGTGCTTTATGAAGTCTTTGATTTTGCTCACCACTATGTAACCTTAAATATTTGTCTTTGAAATCTTTTATTGTCACTTTGGTTAAATAGATAACTGAGTATTATTTCATAGGACTTCCTTTGTAGCTCAGTCGGTAAAGACTGCCTGTAATGCAAGAGACCTGGGTTCAATCCCTGGGTCAGGAAGATCCCCTGGAGAAGGAAATGGCAACCCATTCCAGTATTCTTGCCTGGAGAATCCCATGGACAGAGGAGCCTGGCAGGCTACAGTCCATAGGGTCACAAGAGTCGGATATGACTTAGCAACTAAACCACCACCACCATTATTTCATAATCTATGATCCTGTTTAGTCAAGTGTCCAAACTTTTTGATATCTTTGTCAAACTTCCTAAAATCAAATTCTAAACGAAGTGCCTTTGACCTTTACCTAACCAGGAATTTTTCAGGGGGCCCCTTAAATATCTGAAAGAGAGATATTTAAATAATTAAGCTTATTTGGCATGTTAAATTGCATGGCATGTTAAAAAGCACTGTCACATAAGTGATGCTAAATGTTCCTTTATTATATTTGTGTCAGTATATGTTATTGGCTCAGGCTTCCCTGGTGGCTCAGACAACAGAGAATCTGCCTGCAATGTTTAAGACCCGGGTTCGATCCCTGGGTTGGGAAGATCCACTGAAGAAGGAAATGGCAACCCACTCCAGTGTTCTTGCCTGGAAAATTCCATGAGCAGAGGAGTCTGGCAGGTTACAGTCCATGGTGTCGCAAAGTGTTGGACATGACTGAGCGACTAACACTTTACTACGTTATTGGCTTGGTGGTAAAGAATCTGCCTACTAATACAGGAAATGCAGGTTCAATCCCTGGATTGGGAAGATATCCTGGATGAGGAAATGGCAACACACTGCAGTATTCTTGCTTGGAAAATCCCATGGATGGAGGAACCTAGCGGGCTTGGTTGCATGCCTAGCATGAGGTTGCAAAGAGTAGGACATGACTGAGTGACTAAGTACAGGTATGTGTTATTAACAGAAAAGTTCTGGAAATTGTATGAAATTCCTAAAATTTAATTTTAATATGTCCTGGTATACACAATGTTATCGTTTGTAATTCTAGTTATCATCTTAATTGTATATTATGGAAATAACCAAATTTCCTTTTCAATTGCTTTGTAACAAAGTCTAATCAGATCTTTAACCATTGTCATTTTTAAGTCTTTTGTCATTTATGGTTATTGCTTTACTTTGATGCTTTTATAAAAGTGCTTCATCTTGAACAAGACTCATAGAAAGAATTCTGAACACAGATTTCTGATAAATGTTCCAAGAATTTACATAACTATAATGGAGAAATGATGGCTTCATAGAATTTACAGAACTATAATGGAGAAATTGATGGCTTCATAAAACTTCTAACAAAAGATTAAGATCAACAAGAATTGATTATGTGGACTGAAGAAGCTGAGGAGGATGAGTATAATTTTTTAATGACTTTTTGTTTGAAATATTGGTGGTTCTTGAAGCTTTTGTTTTCCAGATATAAGGATACCTTTCCTCTTAAGATAACTTTGTGTGTGTGTGTGTGTGTGTGCGCGCACACACTTAGTTATGTCCAACACTTTGTGACCCCATGGGCTGTAAGCTTCCAGGCTCCTCTGTCCATGGAATTCTCCAGGAAAAAATACTGGAGTGGGTTGCCATTTCCTACTCCAGGGGAACTTCCTGACCCAGGGATTGAACCTGCAAATCCTATGTCTCCTGCATTGCATGGAGATTCTTTACTCACTGAGCAATCAGGGAAGTTTAAGATAACTATGATTTATAGCAATTTGATAAGTTATACTTCTGTAAGCAGAATTAAAACATTTATCTTTTTCTCCCTACCTGATCCATCCAGAATTCAGAAACTCATAGTGACTATTCTTATTTTCATGGAATATATTTATTTGTGTAAATTCAATAGGGCTTCCCTGATAGCTCAGTTAGTAAAGAATCCGCCTGCAATGCAGGAGACCCTGGTTCAAATCCTGGGTCCAGAGGATCCGCTGGAGAAGGGATAAGCTATCCACTCCAGTATTCTTGGGCTTCCCTTGTGGCTCAGCTGGTAAAGAATCCACATGCAATGTGGGAGACCTGGGTTCGATCCCTGGGTTAGGAAGATCCCCTGGAGAAAGGAAAGGCTACCCACTCCAGTATTCTGGTCTGGGGAATCTCATGGACTGTATAGTCCATGGGGTTACAAAGACTTGGACTTGACTGAGCGACTTTCACTTTCAAATGAAATAAGCAGGAACCTGCCAGGAAGCGACCTTCTTTACTCATATGGTTAGACTATTGGGAACCCTGTAAGCAAGGTACCAGACCAATATCTCCAAGGGGCTTTATTGGCTCCATAAAGTCAATTTTTGTTTTCTTAAGCTGTCCGATCATATCTGAATCTATGTCTGTCTGTCTCAAATATGACATTAAAATCAAGCTTTGGTAATATAACCAGCTTCCAACTGTGTCCTGTTTCAAGGAGATTCATGCTTATTGCTTATGGTTGGTCTAAGAATTAAACTGACATGGGGACTTCTCTGGTGGTGCAGTGGTTAAGAATCTACCTTGCAATGCAGGAGACTCAGGTTTGATCCCTGGTTGGGGAACTAAGATTACTCACGCCGCAGGGCAACTAAGTCTGAGCACCACAAATACTGAGTCCTTGCACTCTGGAGCCTACAGGCTACAACTGGAGAGAGAAGCCCAAGTGTCACAACTAAGACATGATGCAGCCAAAAATAAATAAATATTTTTAAACAAGAATTAAATTGGCATGAGACAGGTTAACACAAGAAAATCTAACCAAAGTTGAGTAACATGTATAAAAAGAGAGAGACCCAGGAAACCTGAGAATCTCATGAAAATGACTGAAATCCTCACTTTAAATATCCTCTTCAGTTAAAAATAAAAGAAGATGTTGAGGGTAGGGGTTGAGGACTTCAAAGGGGAAGAAGGAAATTGACATGGAGATGGAAAAAAAATGTTTGGTTAAAAAAAAAAATGTTTGCTTGACCACGCAAAGACAGTGGGATGCAGAGTGGATCCTAATGTTTAGGCCCACCATATCTAGCCCATATTCTTTGCAGATATCTCTGGTGATAGCTCTATTCCAAGAATATGACTTTTACTTAAAGTTTTTAGGCAGCTAAGGGAGAGGTAAAAAGAAACGTTCTGAGTCTTCTGTTTCTTAAAAATAATCTACCTAAATTATCCTCATGCCAAAGAGAAATATTTTGAGATGGTAAATTTTGCTCCCTACAGATACTTTGAGACTAATACTAGAAATCTTGACTAGCAACTTTTAGGACTCAGGCATAATTTCATAGGCTCATAATTTTCTTCAACCATTAATTTTGGTTTTCTTTTGTTTTCACAGAAATGCCTTATTAAATACCTGATTTATTGCACAATATAGGCCTAACTTTAGGAGCCCAGCTACATCAGCCACTTTCTGAAATGACATAACTGTTTAGTTGAATTGACCTGAAACAGGAGGGAAGGGGGCAGGGCACAACCTTTAAAAGAATGACATAACTGTTGGGTTCACAACATAAATGGTTAGAATTAAGTAGATCCAAGATGGTGGAAGATTCAACTTCTGGTGGACCTTGAGCCTCATTATATGTTCATCATGATATATTAGCATCTAAATGACATACCCACCAATGCCAGGACAGTTCTGAGACTAACCATGTAAGGCCAGAAAGTGGCAGTGGCCCAGTTCTTGGAAATGCCTGCCTCTTCCCCCAAATAGTAGGAATAACCCTCTCACTCATTAGCCTGTGAAATTACCCAGAGCATAAAAACCAACCTCCCCAAATTTCAGGGTCTTTTACCTTCTGAGATCGGCCCACACTGTCTGTGGAGTGTGTTTCTCTATATATAAATCCACTTCTTACCTATCACTATGTATCTCACTGAATTCTTTCTGCCATGTGACATAAAGAACCTGAACTTCATTAATTCCTGAGACTAGGTGTGTGATCCCAATTAAAAGACTGTGGATTCAGCTTATTCTGTCTGACAGCTCCAGGCTGTTATCCCCCTCCTTCTTTTGAGGTCTACAAACCAGCAGTTTGAATGTCTAGAGACACCTATGTGACTCATTTGTGGAAGAAGAGGGAACAATGACCACAGAATGTAAACACTAAAAAACTGAGGTCAAGAACCACAGAGTGACTTCTTAGCAAACCACATGTAGACTCTTGATTCCTGAACAGAGACAAAGCCCTGAGCCTTTGGAGTGGGAGCACTGACTCCAAGACCCTAAAATACCAGAGAGCTAGCCCTAGAGAGTATCAAATAGTGAGAACTCACACAAAGGAAACCACTTAAACACAAGACCCAGCATCACCCAACCATCGGTAGCACCCTGTGCAGGATGCCTCATCTAAACAAGAAACAAAACAAAAATATAAACCAAATCATTAGCAGACGGGATTACCACCTCACTCAGCGTTGCCCATCTGAGGAACAGTAAATGAACAAAAACTCAGCACAAATATCATCCTATATGAGCTTACACAAATCACTGGACCAACCTGAGGAGGGCAGAAACCAAAAGGAAGAAAGAATTCAACCTTGAAGCCTGGGAAAAGCAGACCTCAAACACAATAAGTTAAAAAAAAATGAACAGGCAGAGAAATACTACACAAATGAAGGAACAAACTAGAAACACAGAAGTCCAAATAAATGAAGAGGAAATAAGCAAACTACCTGAAAAATAATTCAGAATAATGACAGTAAAGATTATCAAAACCCTTGAAAACAAAATGGAAAAAATGCAAGAATTAATTAACAAAGACCTAGAAGAATTAAAGAACAAGTATACAGGGACAAACAACACAATTATTGAAATTAAAAATACTCTAGAAGGAGTTAATAGCAGAATATCTGAAGCAGAAGAACGAATCAGTGAGCTGGAAGAAAAAATGGTGGAAATAACTTCTGAAGAGTGGAATAAAGTAAAAAGAATGAAAAGAACTGAGGACAGTCTCAGAGACCTCTGGGGCAACATCAAACACACCAACATTTGAATTATAGGGGTCACCAAAGAAGAAGAGAAAAAGAAAATGGATGAGAAAATTTTTGAAGAAATTATAGTTGAAAATTTCCCCAACATGGAAAAGGAAGTAGTGAATCAAGTCCAAGAGGCACAAAGAGTCCGATACAGGATAAACCCAGGAGAAACACGCCAAGACACATACTAATCAAACTAACAAAGACAAAACACAAAGAAAAAATACTAAAAGCAGCAAGGGAGAAGCAACAAGTAACATACAAGGGAAACCGCATACGTTCAACAGCTGATCTTTCAGCAGAAACTCTACAGGCCAGAAGGGAATGGCAGGATATATTTAAAGTACTGAAAGGGAAAAATCTACAACCAAGATTACTGTACTCAGCAAGAATCTCATTCAAATTGATGGAGAAATAAAAAGCTTTTTAGACAAGCAAAAGTTAAGAGAATGCAGTACCACCAAACCAGCTTTACAACAAATGTTAAAGGGACTGACATAGTCAAGAAATACAAGAGAAGAAAAAAGATCTACAAAATCAACCCCAAGCAAGACAATGGCAATAGGAAATTCTATATCAATAATTACATTAAATGTAAGTGGATTAAATGCTCCAACCAAAAGACACAGATTGGCTGAATGGATACCAAAACAAGACCCATATATATGCTGTCTACAAGAAACCCACTTCAGACCTAAAGACACATATAGATTGAAAGTGAGAGGATGGAAAAATACATTCCATGCAAATGGGAAGCAAAAGAAAGCTGGAGTAGCAATCCTCATATCAGACAAAATAGACCTTAACATAAAGAAGATTACAAGGGATAAGGAAGGACATTACATAGTGATCAAGGGATCAATCCAAGAGGAGGACAAAGCAATTGTAAATATCTGTGCACCCAACATAGAAGCACCTCAATACATAAGACAAACACTAACAGACATAAAAGGAGAAATTGACAGTAACACAATAATAGTAGGAGATCTTAACACCCCACTCACACCAATGAACAGATAATCAAAACAGAAAATTAATAAGGAAACACAAGTCTTAAGTGATACATTAGATGAGATGGATCTCATCGATATCTTTAGGACATTCCATCCAAATGCAGAAGAATACATCTTCTTCTCAAGTGCACATGGAACATTCTCCAGGATACAGCACATCTTGGATCACAAAACAAACCTCAGTAAATCTAAGAAAATTGAAATCATATCAAGCATCTTCTCTGACCACAATGCTATGAGACTAGATATCAATTACAAGAAAAAACTGTAAGAAACACAAACAGATGGAGATTAAACAACACATTTCTAAATAACCAACAGGCTACTCAAGAAATGAAAAGGGAAATCAAAAAATTTCTAAAAGCAGATGACAATGAAAACATGACAACTCATACCTATGGGATGAAGCAAAAGCAGTTCTCCAAGAGGGAAATTTATAGCAATACAATCCTACCTCAAGAAACAAGAAAAATTATCGAATAGACAACCTAACTTTACACCTAAAACAACTGAAAAACAACAGAAACAAACCCTCCCCAAACTTAGTAGAAGGGAGAAATCATAAAGATCTGAGCAGAAATAAATGAAAAAGAAATGAAAGAAACAATAGTAAAGATTAATAAAACTAAAAGCTAATTCTTTGAGAAGATAAGCAAAATGGACAAGCCTTTAGTCAAACTCATCAAGAAAAAAAGAAGAATCAAGTCAACAAAATTAGAAATGAAAAAGGAGAGGTTACAGCAGATAGTGCAGAAATACAAAGGATTATAAGAGATTATTATGAACAACTGTATAGTAATAAAATGGATAGCCTGGGAGAAATGGCCAGATTCTTAGAAAAGTTCAATTTTCCAAGACTGAGCCAGGAAGAAATAGAAATTATGAACAACCTTATTACAAGCACTGAAATTGAAGCTGTGATAAAAAGTTTCCCAAAAAACAAAAGCCCAGCAGCAGATGGCTTCACAGGAAAATTCTATCAAACATTTAGAGAAGAGCTGATGCCTATCCTAAAACTCTTTCAAAAAATTGCAGAGGAAGGAGCACTTCCAAGGAAGATGATGAGGCCACCATCACCCTGATACCAAAACCAGACAAAGACAGCACACAAAAAGAAAACTACAGGCCAATATCACTGATGAACATAGATACAAAAATCCTCAACAAAATTTCAGCAAACAGAAATCAGCTACACATCAAAAGGCTCATATGCCATAATCAAGTTGGGTTTATTCCAGGTCTGCAAGGATTCTTCAATATACACAAATCAATCAACGTGATACATCATATCAACAAATTGAAAGATAAAAATCATATGATCATATCACTAGATGTGGGAAAAGCCTTTGAAAAAAATTCAGCACACATTTGTGATTAAAACTCTTCAAAAAATGGGCATAGAAGGAACCTAACTCAACATAGTAAAGGCCATATATGATAAAACTACCGCAAACATTATTCTCAATGGTGAAAAGCTGAAAGCATTCCCCATAAGATCAGGAATAAGACAAGGGTGTCCACTTTTATCATTATTATTCAACATAGTTATGGAAGTCCTAGCTACAGCAATCAGAGAAGAAAAAGAATTTAAAGGAATCCTGATCAGAAAAGAAGAAGTAAAACGCTCACTGTTTGCAGATGACATGATCCTGTACATAGAAAACCCTAAAGATAGGATCAGAAAATTACTAGAGCTAATCAGTGACACAAAATCAATACCGAGAAATCACTTGCACTTCTATATATTAACAATGAAAAATCAGAAAGAGAAATTAAGGTATCAATCCCATTTACCACTGCAACAAAAAGAATTAAATATCTAGGAATAAACTTACCTAAGGAGACAAAAGGACTGTACACAGAAATTTATAAGACACTGATATAAGAAATCAAAGACAACATAAACAGATGGAGAGATATTCCATGTTGCTGGGTAGGAAGAATCAATTTTGTGAAAATGACTATACTACCAAATGCAATCTACAGATTCAATGAGATCCCTATCAAATTACCAATGGCATTTTTCACAGAACTAGACCAAAAACTTTCACAATTCATATGGAAACACAAAAGACCCCGAATAGCCAAAGCAGTCCTGAGAAAGAAGAATGGAGCTGGAGCAATCAACCTTCCTGACTGCAGATTATACTACAAAGCTATCAAGACAGTATGGTACTGGCACAAAAACAGAAATATAGACCAATGGAACAAGATAGAAAGTGCAGAAACAAACCCATGCACCTATGGGTACCTTATTTTTTGGAAAAGTAGGCAAGATATACAATGGGGCAAAGACAGCCTCTTGAATAAATGGTGCTGGGAATGTTGGACAGCTATATGTGTTCATTGGAAGGACTGATGCTGAAGCTGAAACTCCAGTACTTTGGCCACCTCATGCCAAGAGTTGACCCATCGGAAAAGACCCTGATGCTGAGAGGGATTAGGGGCAGGAGGAGAAGGGGATGACAGAGGATGAGATGATTGGATGGCATCACCAGCTTGATGGACATGGGTTTGAGTAAACCCATGGTGATGGACAGGGAGGCCTGGTGTGCTGCAATTCATGGGGTTTTAAAGAGTCAGACACAACTGAGCAACTGAACTGAAGTGAACTGAACATGTAAAAAATTGAAATTAGAACACTTCCTAACATCATGCACAAAGATGAACTCAAAATGGATTAAAGACCTAAGTGTAAAACCAGAAACTATAAAACTCTTAGAGGAAAACATAGGCAGAACACTTGATGATATAAATCAAAGCAAAATCCTCTATGACCCACCTCCTAGAGTAATGGAAATAAAAACAAAAATAAACAAGTGCGACCTGATTCAACATAAAAGCTTTTGTGCAGCAAAGAAGACTATAATCAAGGTGAAAAGAGAACCCTCAGAATGCGAGAAAATAATAGCCAATGAAACAAATGACAAAGGATTAATTTCCAAAATATACAAGCAGGTCATACAACTCAATGCCAGAAAAGCAAACAACCCAGTCAAAAAGTGGGGAAAAGACCTAAACAGACATTTCTCCAAAGAAGACACACAGATGGCTAACAAACATATGAAAAGATGCTCAACATCACTCATTATTAAAGAAATGGAAATCAAAACTATAATGAGATATCACCTCACACTGGTCAGAATGGCCATCTACAAAAGTCTGCAAACAATAAATGTTGGAAAGGGTGTGGAGAAAAGGGAATGGTCTTGCACTGTTGGTGGGAATGTAAATTGATATAGCCACTATGGAAGACGTTGTGGAGATTCCTTAAAATATTAGGAATAAAACCATCATTATTTCAGTTCAGTTCAGTCACTCAGTCATGTCCAACTCTTTGCAACCCCATGGACTGCAGCATGCCAGGTCTTCCTGTTCATCACCAACTCCCAGAGTTCTCAAACTCATGTCCATTGAGTCGGTGGTGCCACCCAACCATCTCATCCTCTGTCATCCTCTTCTCCTCCTGCCTTTCAATCTTTCCCAACATCAGGGTCTTTTCAAATGAGTCAGTTTTTCACATCAGGTGGCCAAAGTATTGGCGTTTCAGCTTTAGCATCAGTCCTGCCAATGAATATTCAGGACTGATTTCCTTTAGGATGGACTGGCTGGATCTCCTTGCAGTCCAAGAGACTCGCAAGAGGCTTCTCCAACATCACAGTTCAAAAGCGTCAATTCTTTGGTGCTCAGCTTTCTATATATTCCAACTCTCACATCCATACATGACTACTGGAAAAACCATAGCTTTCACTAGACAGAACTTTGTTGGCAAAGTTATGTCTCTGCTTTTTAATATGCTGTCTAGGTTGGTCATAGCTTTTCTTCCAAGGAGCAAGCATCTTTTAATTTCATGGCTGCAGTCACCATCTGCAATGATCTTGGAGCCCCCCAAAATAAATCTTTCATTGTTTCCATTGTTTCCCCATCTATTTGCTGTGAAGTGATGGGACCAGAGGCTATGATCTTAGTTTTCTGAATGTTGAGTTTTAAGCCAAATTTTCACTCTTCTCTTTCACTTTTATCAAGAGGCTCTTTAGTTCTTCTTCACTTTCTGCCATGAGGGTGGTGTCATCTGCATACCTGAGGTTATTGATATTTCTCCTGTCAACCTTGATTCCAGCCTTGTGCTTCATCCAGCCCAGTGTTTCTCATGATATACTCTGCATATAAGTTAAATAAGCAGGGTGACAATATACAGACTTGACGTACTCCTTTCCCGATTTGGAACCAATCTGTTGTTTCATGTCCAGTTCTAACTGCTGCCTCTTGACCTTTATACAGATCTCAGGAGTCAGTTCAGGTGGTCTGGTATTCCCATCTCTTTAATAATTTTCCACAGTTTGTTGTGATCTACACAGTCAAAGACTTTGGCATAGTCAATAAAGCAGAAGTAGATGTTTTTCTGGAACTTACTTGCTTTTTCTATGATCCAGTGGATGTTGGCAATTTGATCTCTGGTTCCTCTGCCTTTTCTAAATCCAGCTTGAGCATCTGGAAGTTCCCTGATCACGTACTGTTGAAGCCTGCCTTTGAGAATTTTGAGCATTACTTTGCTAGCGTGTGAGATGAGTGCAATTGTTCAGTAGTTTGAGCATTCTTTGGCATTGCCTTTCTTTGGGATTGGAATGAAAACTGACCTTTTCCAGTCCTGTGACGACTGCTGAGTTTTCCAAATTTGTTGGCATATTGAGTGCAGCACTTTAACAGTATCATCTTTCAGGATTTGAAATAGCTCAACTGGAACTCCATAACCTCCACCAACTTTGTTCATAGTGATGCTTCCTAAGGCCATTTGACTTTGCATTCCAGGATATCTGGCTCTAGGTGAGTGATCACACCATCATGATTATCTTGGTCATGAGAACTTTTTTGTATAGTTCTTCTGTGTATTCTTGCCACCTCTTCTTAATATCTCCTTCTTCTGTTAGGTCCATACCATTTCTGTTCTTTATTGTGCCCAACTTTGCATGAAATATTCCCTAGGTATCTCTAATTTTCTTGAAGAGATCTCTAGTCTTTCCCATTCTGTTGTTTTCCTCTATTTCTTTGCATTGATCACTGAGGAAGGCTTTCTTATCTCTCCCTGCTATTCTTTGGAACTCTGCATTAAAATGGGTATATCTTTCCTTTTCTTCTTTTCCTTTAGCTTCTCTTCTATTCACAGCTATTTGTAAGGCTTCCTCAGACAACCATTTTGCCTTTTTGCATTTCTTTTCTTTGGGGGTGGTCTTGATCCCTGCCACCATATGACCCAAAAATCCCACTCCTAGGTCTATACCCTGAGGAAACCAAAATTGAAAAAGACACATGTATCCCATTATTTTTTGCAGTACTATTTACAATTGCTAGAACTTGGAAGCAACTTGGATGTTCATTGACAGATGAATGGATAAAGAAGTTGTGGTAAATATACACAGTGGAATAAAAAGGAATGCATTTGAGTCAGTTCTGATGAGGTGGATGAACCTAGAACCTATTACAGAGTGAAGTGAGTCAGAAAGAGAGAGATAAATATCATATTCTAACACATATATACAGAATCTAGAAGAATGGTACTGAAGAACTTATTTACAGGGCAGAAATGGAGAAACAGACATAGAGAATAGACTTATGGACATGGGGAGAGGGGAGGAGAGGGTGAGATGTATGGAAAGAGTAACATGGAAACTTACATTACCATATGTAAAATAGAGAGCCACGGGAATTTGCTGTATGACTCAGGGAACTCAAACAGGGCTCTGAATCAACCTAGAGGGGTGGGATGAGGAGGGAGATGGGAGGGAGATTCAAAAGGGAGGGGATATATGTATACCTATGGCTGATTCATGTTGAGGTTTGACAGAAAACAGCAAAATTCTGTAAAGCAATTATCTTTCAATAAAAAAATAAATTAAAAAGGAAAAAAAAAAAAAAGACCGTGGGTTCAAGTCCCATCTGAGTTTTACAGTTTCAGAGCTGAATTCTGAATTCTCAGATGTAAGAGATTGGTTCAGTGAGATGGAACAATTTAACTTCTGGACTGTGAAATTTCTTGTGGATGTTTCAAATCGGGTATTCCAGGGTAGCAGAATTTGTCACTCGAAAATATGTCTCTTGGCATAAGGATTATTTTAGTCTGATTATTTTTAAGAAGCAGCAGATGTGGAAGAATCTCTGAAAATCAACTAAAGCTACCCCTTGTAAAAGACATTTACACTTGTAAGGAAATCTCCACTTGTAAGGGTATCACTCTGCTGTACCAGGAAGCGAAGGATGACTCAGTCTCAAGAAAATCTTATTAATGCAGAAGACGAGAACTTAAATTTGCTTAATAACCTTACACTAGTTTATGGTGCCCTGGTAACTGCCCATAACTGACTCCCTATTCCCGATATCTTCTGTCTTTAGCAGAAATGGTATTTAAGCTAATGGTTTCCACTATTTCAGAAAGTTACTCGGTCTTCCTAGATCTCTCCCATGTATACATGTTATATAACTTTTTAAAAATGTTATATAACTTTTGTTTGTGTTTTTCTCCTATTAATCTTTCTTCAGTTCAGTTCAGTTGCTCAGTTGTGTCCAACTCTTTGCGACCCCATGGACTGCAGCATGCCAGGCTTTCCTGTCCATCACCAACTCCTGGAGTTTACTCAAACTCATGCCCATTGAGTCGGTGATGCCATCCAACCATCCTCTGTCATCCCCTTCTCCTCCAGTCTTCAATCTTTCCCATCATCAGGGTCCTTTCCAATGAGTCAGCTCTTCGCATCAGGTGGCCAAAGTATTGGAGTTTCAGCTTCAGCATCAGTCCTGCCAATGAATATTTAGGACTGATTTCCTTTAGGATGGACTGGCTGGATCTCCTTGCAATACAAGGGACTCTCAAGAGTCTTTTCCCAATACTACAGTTCAAAAGCGTCAATTCTTTGGCACTCAGCCTTCTTTATGATCCAACTCTCACATCATACACGACTGCTGGAAAAACCATAGCTTTGATTAGACAGACCTTTGTTGGCAAAGTAATGTCTCTGCTTTTTAATATGCTGTCTAGGTTGGTCATAGCTTTTCTTCCAAGGAGCAAGCATCTTTTAATTTCATGGCTGCAGTCACCATCTACAGTGATTTTGGAGCCCAAGAAAATAAATGTCAACTTATTTATTAGGCCAACCAAAGAATCTAAAATGGGAGAAGGAAAATTTTTCCCTCCTTGCAGATCCAATTGTTAAAGAGAAAAGCCACAGGTGTAAAATTGTATCACTTATGCTAAAGCCCATGATACCAATCTGAAGATTTAATATGCAATCTAATTGCAGTTTGGATCTTCACTAGAATTGTAATCTTCATCAACAGGCCTGGAATTTTCTCTTTAGCACCAATGAGGTCATCTGCCACATGGGTTCTCTACACCCTCCTTCCCCCAGGGGAAAAAGATGTAGTTTGCATGATAAAACCCTTGCAGTTTCCTTTCTTCACAAAAGATGTAAAAATAATCATTTCTTTTATTTGCTAATAGCTCCCTTGCCCCATCCTTCTTCTGATAAGAACTTTCCATTTTGGACAACTACTCAAAGCCTTCTTTTAATTGTCAAGTCAGATGCTACCCAATCTGTGAATTTTCTAATAAGGCCAAACAGATCTTCAAATTTACTTGGTTGAATTTTTTAACACAAGTGACTATAGTTTTTTACACTTTGATATTATCATACACATTAAAATGGCATAAAATGACAAATGACATAACTTATGTTGGTTATGGTTTTCTAATTCATTTTGCCCTGAGATCCTATTTTGATTGGATTTCCATATGTTTTAAAACTGGAAAGATATTTAAAGGATTAGTAGTCTAACCACTTGAGGCCCTTGTGGAGTTAAAAGAAAAACCTTTAAATCAAATATTTCAGGCATATAAAAAGTAGAAATAATAGAACCAACACTCATGTACCCACCACTCAGCTTAAGAATCAGAACTACAGATACAGAGCTGGTTACACAGGTATGCTCATTTTGTGAACGTGTACTGGGCTGTACTGAGATAGGAGGGAAGGGGGCAGGACACAACCATTAAAAGAATATCATTACCATTGAGGATACGACATAAACTTCCTAGAATCACCTAGGCCCAAGATGGCAGAAGATATCACTTCCAATAGAACTTGGGCCTTATTATCTCATTGTACTATATTAGAATGCTAAATGACACACCCACCAGTGCCATGACAGTTCTGAGGTTGACTATAAATGGCCAAAAAATGAGCGGTGGCCCAAATCCCAGAAATCCCTGCCTCTTCTCCCAAATAGTTGGAATAGTCCTCCTCCTCATTAGCCTATGAAATTACCCAGCCCATAAAAACTAACCACCCCTGCACCCCAAGGCCACTTTCACCTTTTGAGAAGGACTGCACCATTCTGCCTTTGGCGTGTGTATCTTGCCTATCACTTTACTATGACTTGTTTCTGAATTGTTTCCTGTGTGAAGTCAAGGACCTTCACTTGGTAACCTGTCCCAGGGACTCACCTGAGACCTGGGATGTGATCATTCTCTTGTGCCCCATTTCCCTGAAACTTTTTTACAAAGGATATTAATAAATGTACTTCTTTCCTATTACTTTGCCTCTCACCGAATTCCTTCTGCCCCAAGACATAAAGAACCTGATCTTTGTTAAGTCCTGAAACCAGGTGTGTGGTTTCAGCTAGAAACCAGCTCATACTTCCCCTGCCAGGCCCCAAGACTCCACCAAAGGTTGTACCTAAAACTTGCTTGTTCAAGGCTTAAAAATATTCAACCAGAAATTTCAAACAACAAACACTTCCTAAAAGGCATCTTTTAACATTTCTGAAATGCAAAGTTGTGCAGCAAGGTATTAACATGCATATGAAAATGTTACACAGGCAAATCTGATTCCTTCTGAAATGTTAATGATTTATCGTCTTGAAATTTACACCTGTTCAGTTCTGCATCTCAATTTTTAAAAAGTTTCCACCCTGAAACAGGGGCACGTTGAATCAAGTGAGGCAAATATTTTGTGTATAAATCTTGATCTCATTTTCCTATTAAGACCCAAGAGAAAATAAAACCCCTCAAATAATATCCCCTCTCTCCTTCTCCTCACACTGTACCATTTATTTTATGCAAATGACTGATTAAGGTCAAACCAGGATATCACACAAGTTTTCTGTCATTCCCCAGACAAAGATATAACAGACTAATACTGCTCTTTCATTTTATTTTATTTTTTTTAATACTGCTCTTTTAGAAAGATCTCCCGTTTAAAAACATGGGAATAGTGCAAAACATGTTTTAATTTGTATCTAAGGATGGGAAGTCCAGGTATTTTGCAAAGTGCCTCATTTTCAAAGAAGAAAGCCTCAATTTACAGTTTTACTATGTTGGGCATCTCACTCATTTTACTCACCAGGGTTTCTTTCCTGCAACATTTCTATTTATTGCAATCTCAGGCAGTTGCCACTAAAGGCGTACGGCTCTGGTTCCACAACTTTGGGTGAAGGGTCAGATAGGAGGTACAAATCTAGGTCAAATTATCCACATGTTCTTCACTTTTGCCACTTCTTTCTATAATTTAAATGGGTGTTTTGACTTTACCTGAAGAAGAGTTAAGGAAATAGAAAAGCACTAAAATAGACATATTTTTGTGGATAGGCCCTGTGGTAAGGAAAAAAATCCCAAACGTTCCTGCCATGGATTCATTCAAGTAGTCAATAAATACTTTTGGAGTTCCAACTATATGCTGCGCATTGTCTTAAGTGCTGAGGGAACAGCAGTGAGAAAGATTGACAAGGTCTCTGTACCTGTGGAGTTGATGTTCTTGTAGGTAGACACAGTTGGCAAATAAGTACACTAACAAATAATGTTTCTTTAAACAGTGGTAAGGGCACGTAGAAAACAAAGTGTGATAAAGCAATGGAGAGCTATGATGGTGGTGGGGTGATTATTTTTGATGGAGTGGTCAGGGAAGGTCAACAAAACATGGAGTTGCCACATGACTAGGCAATGTAACTCCTCTATGTATAGAAATGAAAACTTATGTCCTCAAAAAAACTCATACATAGATATTCACAGCAGCATTATTCACGACAACCAAAAGGTAGAAAGTGCCCAGTGTCCTTCAACTGATGAATGAATAAACAAAAGGTGGTTCTTTCCCACAATGGAATAATATTTTAGCATTAAAAAGATCAAAGCACTCTTATAACATGGTTAAATTCTGAAACTTTTATGCTAATGGAAAAGAGCCAGTTAGAAAAGACCACATATCATGTGATTCTGTTTATATGAAATGTCCAGAATAAGCAAATTTATGGAGACAGCAAATTAATTATTGCTTAGGGCTGGGGAGGAGATGGCAGGTGGGGTTTTATAGTGAAAGAGTTTCTTTATAGGTTGATGAAAATAGTATAAAATTAGGTAGTGGTGATCGTTGCAAAACTCTGTGAATATACTACAAACCATGGAATTGCATACTTTAAAATTGGTGAATTTTATGATGTGTGAACTATAGCTCAATTTTTTAAAAAGAACTGTATCAAGAATGCTTGAGAAATAGTACTTTGCTACTCATTTTGAAGTGAGAGTAAAACATTTAAAAAGAAGAAAAAAAAGAATGACTAAATTATTCACATGGCTTGGGAGAAAAAGGAGTATGGCAGGTGCAGAGGTTTTAAGAGTGGGGAGAGCTTGGTTTATTTGAGGAACAGAAAGAAGACCACACATGGCTGTCATTTAGCAGAGGAGGAAGAGAGTGATGAGAGAGAAAGTGGTAGATAGAGTCTAGGCAGCATAGTTTTTTTGTTTGTTTGTTTGTTTTTCCGGCTGTTTTAATGAATTTGGATTTTTTTCCTAAACACAACGAGAAAGCTTTGGAGGATTTTAGGCAAGGAAAACACGATCTGGTTGGAATTTTGCGAAGATGTTGTTGGCTGCCAGATGAAGAATAATGTGTGAAATGGACTATGAGGAGAGGCAGGGAGACAACTGCAGGAGTCCAAGCAAGCTGTGATGGTGGCCTGGACTAAGAGAAGATGGAGAGGAGTGGATAGATTCAGAACATGACTCTTTGCAACCCTGTGGACTATAGAGTCCATGGAATTCTCCAGGCCAGAATACTGGAGTGGGTAGCTTTTCCCTTCTCCAGGGAATTTTCCCAACCCAGGAATCAAACCCAGGTTTCCCACATTGCAGGTGGATTCTTTACCAGCTGAGCCACAAGGGAAGCCCCAAGTATAACTATCAGGATATGCTAATTCAGTGAGTGTAGCATGTAAGGGAAAATGAGAAATCAGATATAACTTCTAGATTTTTGGTTCTTTTTTAAAAAAGAATTTATTTTTAAAACTTTTTATTTTGTATTGAGGTGTAGCCAATGAACAAGCAATGTTGTGATAGTCTCAGGTGAACAGTGAAGGGACTCAGGCATATATATACATGTATCTATTCTCCCCCAAACACCCTCCTATTCAGGTTGCCGCATAACATTGAGCAGAGTTCCCTGTGCCATACAGTAGGTCCTTGTTGGCTATCCATTTTAAATATAGCAGTGTGTACTCGCCCATCCCAAACTCCATAACTTTATCCCTTCCCCTCATCCTTCCCCCAATCTCTCCCAGCCACCATACATTCATTCTCTAAGTCTGTGAGTCTCTTTCTGTTTTGTATAACTTCTAGATTTTTGGTCTGAAATACAAATAAATAATTGTCCTTGTTTCCAATTTCTCTACAGATCTTTGGACTATGGGAAAACATCAGACTGCATCTAGTTTTAACTCAAAAAAGCAATATGTAGATCTATCCTTTTTTCCTTAGTCATTCAGTTACTATTATATTTCAGTTTTCACCCTTTAGTCTTTCAGATAATCCAACTCCCATCAACAGCTGTGTGATAATAACAATGAACAGTCTTTTAATGTTAATTTTACTCTTCATTGTTATTATGTTATTACTTCCTCCCACTGTTTTTTCTTACCTCTTACTTATAAACTTAGACTTTCTAGAACATAAACTTGCCATAAAGGTCACCGCCTGACCATTTATATCTGCCAGTGAGGCCAACTCAGGGTTCCAAAGAACTACAGGAGGCCACATTTTTCCTAAGAGTTGTCCATGGAGCTTTGAATTGTCTGAGGTTTTCAATTACTTGTGCTATTATCCTTTCCATCAGCGTAGCTAATTGAGTTGGCTCTAAGTCTTTGGAAAAAAAGGCTTTATAATGAAGAGGGAAGGGCTGACCAACTTATTTCATGCAACTCAGCTAAAAAGCTCTACAGGAGAAACTTAATAAGGTCACAATAAAGTATTTTTTTCTTCTTGTATGCATTCCAGCTTTAGAAAAGCTTTGGTGTCTAAAATTGCTTTTGAAATTAATGAAGATTTCTAAATACAATAGACTTCTCACTGAGAAATCAAGTAATTGGTATTAACTTAATCTTCAATTTTGTTACCCATACAGAACCCAAACAAAATTCAATTTCTCATTAAGCTACTTGGAAGGTGGTCACCTTTCCTTCAGGTGCTGTTTATCTAACAGAATTTGAAAGAGACCTGATGCATCCAAAATGTGTCTCATTATTTTCCCTCAGGCCTTGACTTTTCCTGTATCCTCTGTTATAAATAGCATTGCCATCCAGCTGACCAGCAGAGTCAGAAACCTCCCTCATCTCTCTCATTTAATCAGTTACTAAGTCTTGTCACCTACCTCCTAAACATCCCATTCATGTGCCTTGTCACTCATCACTATTCATCCCCATTGCTACTGCTTTGGCTCAGGCCTCTTTTTCTTTCTCATAGAATGTTTCAATAATGTTCTGATGAATCCTCTTATCAGTTGGCTTCCTTGCCGAGGAATTAATTATTTCTTATTTAATCCTACTGTCATAGATTTTTCTCAGTGTAAATCTGATTTTTAGTCTCCTACGTAAAAGCTTTCAATGGCTCTCTATAGCCTGTTTGATAAAATCCAAACCCTTAGCATGGTGGGTTACAGTCCATGGAGTTGCAAGAGTTGGACACAACTGAGCGACTAACACTGCCACTTTCCTGTCGTAGGCATCCCAAGTTATAGGGCTCCTATATTTGTTATGAGTTTTATGCCCCATTGACTTTGTACATATTGTTCCTCTGCCCAGAATAATGCTTACTTATTCATCCCCGGCCCCATTCCAGAAAACTCCTATTCTCCTTCAAGATCTAACTCAAATGTTTTCTCTAAGAAACTTTCTGAGATCCATTCCTTGGCTCTGGACCTGGATAAAAAGCAGGTACTGGGACTTCCCTGGGTGGTCCAGTGGTTAAGAATCTGCCTGTCCATGCAGGGGACGTGGATTCGATCCCTGGTCTAGGAAGATTCCACATGCCATGGGGCAAAAAAGCCCATGTGCCACAACTGCTGAGCCTGCGCTCTACAGCTTGTGAGCCACAACTACTGAAGCCCATGAGCTCTAGAGTCCATGATCCGCAACAAGAGACGCCACTGCAATTAGAAGCCTGTGCACTGCAACCAGAGAGTAGCCTCTGCTCACCACAACTAGAGAAAGCCCACAAGCAGCAATGAAGACTCACTCAGCACAACCAACAATAAATAAATAGATACAATCTTAAAAAAAAACAGATACTTAATGAACACTGCTAAATGGGTAAATACATTGAATGGATGAAAGTTAGTTCATGAGGCCAAGGGTGAAAGAGTCAGGAATGAAGACTCTGGGGCATTGAAGAGTGTGAGAAGCTGAACCAGAGAGGATGGATTACAGATGAGAAAGGAAAGAAAGTTGTAGAGAACAGAGGGAGGAGCAAAGGCAGATTTGTGGTTTTTCAGGGTCAGGATGACTTTCCTATACTTAGGTAATTCTTTCATAAAAAGGGAAACATGGCGACAACTGAACTAAAAATGCCTACAGAGGAAAGGCACTGATAGGCCTTTGTATTACAGAAAGGGGAAGGAAAATAAGGTCATATGGAGACACATATTGCTTTTGTTGTTATCATTGTTACAAATAGAGTCATATGTTTTCACATACCTCAAAAAAAAAAAAAGCACACCACAAGCAATGCATGTTTATTGTTCTCGTATCTCTTCTTCCTGCTAATGTCCTCTGGAAAGATGACTCATCTCTGCCCACCCCAACCCTCCCTGCCTGGAGGAACTTTGGAAAGAAAGCTAAAGTCAAGTCCCTTTCACTACAACTTGTAACCCACATTCAATGTAGGGAAGAGATGTACAGTCATAGCTCAACCTCCAGATATTCCATGACACTAAATGAAGAAATATTTTAGAATAATAGGGCTAGAAATGTTCCTGAAGTTCATTTGGTTCAACCTTCAGGTATCAGAGATGAGCAAGATAAAGCCAAGAAGGCTTTGGTGAGTAGCAGGGCTGTGACCAGAACCCAAGATTTATGGTTCTTTTTCCAGCAAAATTTTCATGGCAGCAAATTCTTATTCATTCAACAGAGTTGACCACGGTTGTGTGCGAGACATTGTGCAATGTCCTAGGGATATAGAGGTGAATAAGCCATGACTTAGGCTCTCAAACACTCAAGGTCTCATGGGGGAGGCAGAGAAATAGACCATTTACAGTAGTTCAGAGCATGAATGAGAGAATAATGTCTAGGATATTACGGGAGAACAGAGGAGAAAGATGGAGAAGAGCTTAGGGGTTGGAGGGAGAGAGATGTCAAGGAAGGAAGTCTTCCTAGAAAAGGTGGAACCTGGTGCATTTAGAGAAGAAGAAAATTTAGCTAGTAGTCATGACTTCTGTGGGTGATACCACATTTATGGCAGAAAATGAAGAGGAACTAAAGAGACTCGATGAAAGTGAAAGAGGAAAGTGAAAAGGTTGGCTTAAAACTCAACATTCAGAAAATGAAGATCATGGAATCCAATCCCATCACTTCATGGCAAATAGATGGGGAAACAATGGAAACAGTGACAAACTTTATTTTCTTGACCTCCAAAATCACCCTAGACCGTGACTGGAGCCACGAAATTAAAAGACATTTGCTCCTTGGAAGAAAAACTTTGACAAACATAAACAACGTATTAAAAAGCAGAGACATTACTTTGCCAACAAAGGTCCTTTTAGTCAAAGTTATGGTTTTTCCAGTAATTACGTGTGTATGTGAGATTTGGACCATAAAGAAGGCTGAGCGGCAAAGAATCGATGCTTTTGAATTGTGGTGCTGGATAAGACTCTTGAGAGTCTCTTGGTCAGCAAGGAGATCAAACCAGTCCATCCTAAAGGAAATCAGTCCCGAATATGCATTGGAAGGACTGATGCTGAAACTGAAACTCCAATACTTTGGCTACCTGATTTGAGGAGCTGAATCATTGGAAAAGACCTTGATGTTGGGAAAGATTGAGGGCAGGAGGAGAATGGGATGACAGAGGATGAGATGGTTGATGGCATCATCGACACGGTGGACATGAGTCTGAGAAAACTCTGGGAGATAGTGAAAGACAGAGAAGCCTGGCAGGCTATAGTCCATGAGATCACAAAGAGTCAGACATGACCTAGTGAGTGAACAACAACATGACTTCTGATTGCTTATAGCGTATATTGTTTTTTCCTCATTTAATGCAATTTGTGTCACAGATTCATGAAGTATGTCTTGCATTTCCCCTAAGATTGTAAGTTTTTTGAAGGAAGGAGCCTGTCTTTGTTATACTGTCTCATAGGGCTTAGCTCCTTCTTGTGTACGGACATGGTAGGTAGTAAACAAATAGTTGTTAAGTAAATGGATAAATGAGTGAATAAATAATTACATTTACTGAGTGCTTACATGTTTAACTCCTTGAAGCCTCACATAAATTCTATGAAGAAGGAACTATCATTATCTCACTTAACAGATGAAGAAGTTAAGGCAGAATGAGGTTACTCATTATATAGTAGAAAGAATGAAGAATCAAGAAATCTAAATTCTTGACTACAATAGGAACTAGACTAACAGCCACTTGTGGTAAATAGCATAATTTTCCCCTGATAATGCATTATAATCAGAACGGACTAAAACAATACTACACTGGCAATGGTGGAAACAACTGGTCTGAGAAACAGCTTGGCTTTGGAATTGTAGGATAGCAAGACTGAACATAACTTTAAGTTGTTACTGTCTAATTTTCATTTTTCAGCGAGCTTGGAAATTTGCCTTCTCCTTCCGCATCTACATTCAGTGATGCACAAATCTCACCTGTCATCCTTCAGGTTGACTGGAGCCTATCGCATGGCCTGGCTGCAGAGGAGGTGTCCTGGCGGATCTGATTTCTAAGCAATTGGTCCAGGTTTGATTCCAACAGTGGCATTTTCTTTTATGTTAATACCACAATGAGGCAAAAAACTGAAATCTTATAAATGTTTCAGGGAGATAGCTGTCCAAAGAAAAGATACAGAAACCCAAGGCCTAATAGGACTTTATTTTACATTTCTATTTGATCAAGGGTTGACTTGGTAATTTGTTGATTTACTTGTTTGCTTGTCTAGAGTTAGCATAAAAATTCAAATTCCTCTCTAGACATAGCTGGCACTCTAGTCTCTGCCCACTCATAATCTCACATATTCTCTAACATGGATCCTGAGCTCTAGCTATACTGATCTTTACACAGAACTCATGCAAGGGCACGTTCAGTCCTGCTTTTCTTGGACCATTCCCTTGACCATTCCACCCTCCAGCAATCCTTAACAGGCAGCTGCTATTGGAGCTTTAGCTGTTAATCCTCTCTGCATCTTTGCAGCACATTGGGTCTATTTCTTGCAATTTTCCCCTTGTTTGCATGTGCCAGGGTGTGCCACTGATTCAAGATATGCTGGAATCCTCAGCAAGTATTAACAAAGTCCCCAAATATCCAAATGTTGAAGCAATGTGCTCAGAAGAGGAGGAAACACGTACAGACAGAGACATTGGAATGTCGTTGGCTTTGATGCATGAATGGGAGGATGCCAAAGTCATCTAAGCTAATTAATAATCAGTGCTGGCATTGATTTGCTGCCAAATCTTCAGTAGGAAGCACATACAGTAACCATGATTTCTAACATCATGGTCCTTTTTCTTACTGTTTCTTTTTTCACCCTCAAGTAGAAATCGGTGACTGTGTTGTCAGATGGAAAGGGGAAAAGTTAGGAAAGACAATAAGCAGTGGTAAGTGGAGAGTAAAAAGTGGGGGAAAAAACACAGAGAAGGTAAAAAGAGCACTGGACAGTGGATCAAGAGACATAAATTCTTCTAGTCATAGCTCTTTTATTAACCGACTGTATGACCTAGGGCAAAGCATGCCACATCTCAGAGCCTCCAGCCCTTCATTTCAAATGCCTCTTCTGGAGTAGAGCTTGTGAATCAGGGAAACTTGAAACTGGACTAAGTGTTAACTGGTTTTAGGAAATTACTGTTAATTATGTTAGGTGTGATATTGTGATTATGTTTTCTTTTCCAATATTGTTGAGATATAATTGACATATAACACTATTTAAGTTTAAGCTGTACAAAAACTATTTGATATACGTGTATAATTCAAAATGATCACCACAATAAGTCTACTTAACATCCATTATATCACATAGTTAACATTTTTTTCTTGTGATGAGAATTTTTAAGATCTGACCTCTTAGCAACTTTCAAATATACAATAAAGTTCAGTTGTCCCTTGGAATCCATGGGGGATTGGTTCCAGGACCCCCTTGGATACCAAAATACATGGGTACTCAAGTCCTTACAGCTGGCCCTCCATAACCATGGGTTCCATATGTATGGATACAGAGAGCCAACTGTACTATTAATTATTAGTCACCAGGCTGAACATTACATCTCCAGAACTAAACTGTTTAAGATACATACTGATATTTTTTATGAGCGAAAGTATATAATATCCGAGATTTACTTTAAAATATTATATATATATATAAATAAAATATATAATATTTAAAATTTTATTTTATTTTAATTTAATTTATATAATTTAATTTATAACATTTTAATTATTTAAAATAAAAAAATATATTTTTAATTTAGGGAGAGGGTTGGCTAGATGAAACAAGAAGGGCAAAATGGTAATAATGGTTAAAAATGGGTGATAGGAATTATAATACTAGTTTATTTTTCATATATTTGAAATTTTTAATAATAAAATGTTAAAAGAGATGAGAACTTGTTTGTTTTAAAAGAAGAGGAGATAGAACATAGAAAGTGCATGAGGAAGAAAATTAGTTAACATAGGAGTTAAATGTTTTCTACATGTGTTTATTTTCAGCTATCAAATTAGCCTATCATCACTACTATAGGAAGACAACGTGAGTAAAATATTATTTTTGCATATTTTATTTGGATACCATGACTCACCAGTGCTGACACCTTTTACATGTCCTTGAGGCACAACTTCCTCTTACCAGACAACAGCACTACTTTATATCCTGGCCAAGCAAGCACCTGGAAACAGCTGTTTTCCACTTATTGAATGACAGCATCCATTCTGGCAACGTGATCTCATTGGAATGAAGAGTGTTAAACCCAAGTTGGTTGAAAGTACCCACAGGGACCAAATGGTGGAGTCATTATTGAATCAGGCATAGAATTTGAGCAATGAAAGGACAAAATCTGTCCATGAGATCATTGATTTCAAAGTAAACTCTTGACTCCCACTCCCACTCAGGTTTATTCAAAATGTTGCAAGTTTGGAAGATCCACTCCTACAATGTAAACTCACAGAATTTGTGGTGAGCAAATCTTATATCTTTCCAAGGGCACATCTGGGAATTGATTTTGCTTCCGAGAGGTGTGCTGGTTCGTTGGTCACTCTGGCTAAAGGTTACTTGTTACCACCTGCTGCCTCCAGGCCAGCCTTGCTTGAGCTTGGGCCTTGCCAAAGTCAGGTGAGGAGTGGTGGAGAGGAGGACACAGGTGAAACTTGGCCAGAAACCTGATTCAGTCATATGCTTTTTTCTTGTCATCATGTCCTGCAGCTATTCTAGAAGGCCTCTTAAAGTTTGGTATTTGTAAGGGTGGGGATATTTTAAACAATCTGGTCCTCTAGATCACTCACTATTTCTTCTCTTGGCCTATAGCAAATATGTCCCAAGTTTTATTCTGTGAGGCCCCAGCTTCCCCAGGCCTGATTTCTTCCAGAATTCCCTGCGTCTTCAGTTCAGGTCAGTTCAGTTGCTCAGTCATGTCCGACTCTTTGTGACCCCATGGACTGCAGCATGCCAGATCTCCCTGTCCATCACCAACTCCTGGAGTTTACTCAAACTCATGTCCATTGAGTCGGTGATGCCATTCAACCATCTCATTCTCTGTCATCCCCTTCTCCTCCCACCTTCAATCTTTCCCAGCATCAGGGTCTTTTCCAGTGAGTCAGTTCTTCACATCAGGTGGCCAAAGTATTGGAGTTTCAGCTTCAGCATCAGACGTAACAATGAACACCCAGGAGTGATCTCCTTTAGGGTGGACTGGTTGGATCTCCTTGAAGCCCAAGGGACTCTCAAGAGTCTTCTCCAACACCACAGTTCAAAAGCATCAATTCTTTGGTGCTCAGCTTTATTTATAGTCCAACTCTCACATCCATACATGACTACTGGAAAAACCATAGCTTTGACTAGATGGACCTTTGTTGGCAAGTAATGTCTCTGCTTTTTAATATGCTGTCTAGATTGGTCATAGCTTTTCTTCCAAGGAGCAAGTGTTTTTTAATTTCATGGCTGTAGTCACCATCTTCAGTGATTTTTGGAGCCCAAGAAAATAAAGTCTGTCACTGTTTCATTGTTTCCCCGTCTATTTGCTGTGAAGTGATGGGACCAGATGCCATGCTTAGTTTTCTGAATGTTGAGTTTTAAGCCAACTTTTTCACTCTCTTCTTTCAAGAGGCTCTTAAGTTCCTCTTTGCTTTCTGCCATAAGGGTGGTGTCATCTGCATATCTGAGGTTATTGATTCCAGCAGTCTTGATTCCAATTTGTGCTTCGTCCAGCCCAGCGTTTCTCATGATGTACTCTGCATGTAAGTTAAATAAGCAGAGTGATAATATACAGCCTTAGTGTACTCCTTTCCCAGTTTGGAGCCAGCCTGTTGTTCCATGTCCAGTTCTAACTGTTGCTTTGTGACCTGCATGCAGATTTCTCAAGAGGCAGGTGAGGTGGTCTGGTATTCCCATCTCTTGAAGAATTTTCCACAGTTTATTGTGATCCACACAGTCAAAGGCTTTGGCATAGTCAATAAAACAAAAGTAGATGTTTTTCTGGAACTCTCTTGCTTTTTCGATGATCCAGCGGATGTTGACAATTTGATCTCTGGTTCCTCTGCCTTTTCTAAATCCAGCTTGAACATCTGGAAGTTCATGTTTCATGTATTCCCTGTGTCTTAGCACAATAGAAGACAGATACTGCTCTTTTAAGTTGGAGAGAATGAAGTAAAAAAAACACTAACATTTATAAAACACTGACTGCCAAGATTTACTCATATATTCTTCACAACCACCCTATGCAATAAAAACTATTATTATCCCCATTCTAGAGATAAGCAAATGGAGTCATGTGGTTGATGTTACATGGACCATAAGCTGCAGAGCCAAGATGTCTATTTCATACACAAGTCCATTAAACCACCTCATTCTACACTGCCCCCTGAACTGTCATTTGTTGAAATATACCATAACTGCACTTGGTGAAGAAGTCACACCAACTTGAATGTCAAGACCACAGTTTATTCTTTTTTTTAAATTGAAGTATAGTGGATTTACAATGTTGCATTAGTCTCAGGTGTATAGCAAAGTGATTCATATATATATATGTATTAATATATGTGTATATTATATATATATATGCATATTCTTTTTAATTATTTTTTGTTATAGTTTAATACAAGATATTGAATATAGTTTCCTGTGCTATAAGTAGGTCCTTGTTGTTTATCTATTTTACTAATATACACAGTAATGTGTATCCATTAATTTCAAACTCGGAATTCATCCATCTTCCCATTCCCCTTTGGTAAGCATACATTTGTTTTCTATGTTTGTGAGACTCTTTCTGTTTTGCATATCTTTTTGTAGGTTGCCACCACCCTTAACCCAGTTCCTTGTGTAATACAAGTCTTAGTTCATTAGAAGGAGTGAAAAGAATAGATTTTTGTCTAAGGTACAACTTGGTAACTCTTCTTTACTACAACTAGACATTTCTGTGGTTTAGGAGCAGTGTAGAGGATGAAGATGTATTTTACACTGTGAGATCTTAAATCATGAATCATATGAGTTAAAGACTACTCATCTGGGGGAAATGTTTACAAACCGGAAAGAGCAATGTTGATGAAAGCTAAAATAGACATAGGGATGGAATTTCTCTCCTAAAGACTCACCATTTGCATGGGAGGGGGATTTTGGAAGGGAATATTTCCCCAGAGCTCTGCTAGACAGAATCACTGTTGTGGGGACTGCTGTAGAAATTGCAACTATATATGGGTTCTTTGGTGGAGGCATGTCTTCTGATGAAATCCAATAAATTAACCACCAGTGTTACATCAGGATTAACCACAGGGGTTACGTAACCACAGGAGTACGTCAAGGCTATAATATATCGTCACCCTGCTTATTTAACTTATATGCAGAGAATATCATGCAAAATGCTAGGCTGGATGAAGCACAACCTATAATCAATATTGCCAGGAGAATTATCAATAACCTCAGATATGCAGATGACACCACCCTTATGGTAGAAAGCAAAGAGGAACTAAAGCAAATAGGAAAGAGCCTATTCATGGGGGTGAAAGAGGAGAGTGAAAAAGCTGGCTTAAAACTCAACATTCAAAAAACTAAGATCATGGCATCCGGTCCCATCACTTCAGGGCAAGTAGATGGGGAAACAATGGAAACAGTGACAAACTTTATTTTCTTGTGCTCCAAAATCACTGCAGATGGTGACTGTAGCCATGAAATTAAAAGACGCTTGCTCCTTGGAAGAAAAGTTATGACCAACCTAGACAGCATATTAAAAAGCAGAGACATTACTTTGCCAGCAAAAGTCCATCTTAGTCATGTATGGATGTGAGAGTTGGATCATAAAAAAAGCTGAGCACCGAAGAATTGATGCTTTTGAACTGTGGTGTTGGAGAAGACTCTTGAGAGTCCCTTGGACTGCAAGGGGATCCAACCAGTCCATCCTAAAGGAAATCAGTCCTGAATATTCATTGGAAGCTGAAGCTGAAGCTCTGATATTTTGGCCACCTGATGCGAAGAACTAACTCACTGGAAAAGACCCTGATGCTGGGCAAGATTGAAGGGAGGAGGAGAAGGGGACGACAGAGGATAAGATGGTTGGATGGCATCACTGACTCGATGGACATGAGTTTGAGCAAGCTCCAGGAGTTGGTGAAGGACAGGGAAGACTGGCGTGCTGCAGTCTCTGGGGTCGCAAAGAGATCAGACCTGACTGAGTGACTGAACTGGACTGACTGAACCACCAGAAATTTTGGACAGAAAGGATAAGTACAAGGGCCACATGCTCACCACTGGAGCATTCAGTGCAAACAACTGAGTCTTCAGTGCTACGGAACCAGAAGCACATTCATGAGGGCATTTCTAAAGATCTAGTCTGTGTGAACCACTGTGGGTCTCCTAGGAGCCATAAAACTTCAATTAGACCTAGGAGGACCCCTAACCAGATCCCATAAATCTAGAGCAACAAGTTAGCCACGAGAGTTTTAGTTACAACTCTGCATGCAGGTAACATTTATCTAAAAGAGGGTAGGAAATGGTTCTTACATCCACTCAAGGTGTTGCTTTAACTGAGATTTGCCATAGTCACCATCACCTGAGTTGGGGACATAGAAACTAGTGATGTGCTTACATGAGCATACACACAGACAAACATGCACGTGAATTCTTGCTTACTTCAATGTGTGTGATATTTGCTCTCAAACAAGCCCTACACTGGAACCACTGGGACTGGATTACTTAGGGTTTAGCACAAGATCTAGCTACCTCCCAACCTCTTCCCCATGGCCTCCTTGGGGGCTTCTCCCCAGATGCAATCTGAAGGCAACCCAGAAAGACTGGAAATGCTGTCACTGGGAATAGTAACTGTTCACTTCTCCCACCTGCATCTTCCAGGCTGTAGATATCCCTTGAGTTGCTACTGCCAGTCTGTTCCCTCAGAAATGTTGTCCCATAAATAAGCTGAGATTCTCATCATTACCTCTGACAGCAACTTGGGGGCATCAAGTGTGAAGAATGTGAGGGGGCTGAGGGTCAGTGTCCAGGCTCAAAAGCACTGAAAGCTAGCCTCCCCTGCCGCTGCAGATAACCATCAGGAAGTGAGCTATATCCTCTCTCAGATGCCTCAAAACTTGCAAAGAACCCTTAGGACACTCCAAGTTAGTTTTAGCCTCTGATGCTTGACCCTGACTTAGGACACTTGACCTAATCCTATTTTCAGAGTGCTCTTTCCAGGATGCCCTTAGTCTCCCCATGATTTCTCTGTAATGTCCCTGAGGTCCCAAAGCCAATTACTAAGAACTTTGTCAGGGAGAGGACAGACCCTGGTGAACTCCAAGTCTCAAGAACCCCTTGCTTTGCGTTGGCTTTTATATATAAAAGTCAGCCAGTCCCCTAGACCCATGGGACCAATTCAGATGGTAAAGAATCCGCCTGCAATGTGGGAACCTGGGTTCGATCCCTGGGTTGGGAAGGTCCCCTGGTGGAGGGCATGGCAACCCACTCCAATATTCTTGTCTGGAGGATCCCCATGGGCAGAGGGGCCTGGTGGCTGTAGTCCGTGGGGTCACAGAGAGTGGGAGATGACTGAGCCGCTAAGCACACACACACTTCTGAACCGAGGAAGAAGGTGGTTGTGGGTAGATGCCGTCTCAGGCAGCTCCCAGGTCAGGGCAGCCTCCTGCATCCCATAGGTCTGAGGGGCCTCTCCTCCAGCCCCCATTAAAGCCATCTTCTGCACCTTCTGTCTTCCAGAGCCCAGGAAGTGAACAATTGTGGACACTTTGTTCACTTTTTTATTGTGGACACTGTTGCTCCCCAAGTGTAAGGGTTTCTGAACTCCTAAAATATTCTCCGACAGGTTCTTGATTCTCCTGAGCCTGTAGGAGAGGCTTTTCCAAAGGTCACAGAAGAGGTTTTCCAAAGAGCCTTCCAGGGCTGTCTAGCAGGACAGGGTCCTTGCGTCTAGGACACCCAGTACTTGTTTTGTGACCCCGACCAACAGAGAAGATCCCACGAGCAGGCCAGAGATGGGGTAGGATCCCCAAGCCCAGTAGGGTGATTCCTTTCCCTGCCCAGGATGGAGCTACCAGAGTCAGCTTCTTAGTGGATGAGTTACTTGCCCACGAATGCTGCAGAAGAAAGATCTTCTTCCCCACCCTGTTCTTTAAGGCCCCTATGCAGTGGCCAGCCATGGCCTCCGAGTTGCTCTCAGAGCTTATTATGAGTCTTAGCTTGTTCCTGGAACAAATAGTTAACTAAGATGGAGAACCCAAGTTCTTGGTTATCTCAGAGCCAGCTGCTACTGTACTTAAATGACCTGGGGTCTCAAGAATGCCAACCTACCAGGGAGCAAGCAGGTCCTGTGATGGGGGCCTTTGAGCCCCCAGGCTCAAAAAGTGTTGAGAGGCTACTCTGGAGCCTTTCATCCTGCCCCAACAGGCAAGATTTATGAGAATGAGTCACTCCTATCTAAAGGAGCTTATAGGAGGGCTGAGAGCCAGCTGGAAAACCTTGAAGCTGGACTATGCACAACACTCCCCACCAAGTTTTAGTTGCTGTTAGCTTCAGTGGTAAAGGCCTTAGCCAAAGGGGACAAGTAGTACCATCTTATAAATACAAATAATCTAGTCTTAGCTAAGGTTTCAGCTTCTGGAGCCAGACAGATGTGGGTTCTACCACTTTTTAGCTTCATGACCTGGGGGAAG